>NW_006408788.1:1710767-1715142 GCF_000296735.1 Chrysochloris asiatica | reverse complement strand
GCAAAAGAAAACTCTTAATGTCGGTTAAAGAAATTTGGCAGTCATGTGTTGATCTAAGCACCTCCCTAATGTCAAATAATGTACAGAAACATTGCCCTTTAAGAAAAAAGAGATAAAGTTAAAACCTCTAAGCAAAACCTCGTAAGTGGTAAGTGTGTTAAAGAGACTACCATTTTGGGCTCCCTTTGCCTTAATATGATTAATTAACTTGGCCTTCCCTTGTTGTTTTTGGTAAGTGCCATGGAGTCGATTCCGACCCATAGTGACCCTGTGTAGGGTTCCCAAGGAGCAGCTGGTATTGGTTTAATTTGCTTATGACTGACCTTAGATTTCTGCAAGTAAGACCTTGTAGTTTTAGTTTTCCTCCTTTCCAGGAAGGGTCTTAGGTGTTAGTATTAATGGCAAATGTATTGGAAAAATTCTGGTGGAGTTTCTCTTCTTTGTGAATTATTTATGTTGAGGTGGATTGTTCAAAATCACTAAGTCATAGAGTTGAAAGAGGTGCTAAACGAGCTCATTTATGTTTGTGCCTCCAGAAAGTACTACCCTTAAATCCTCAAACAGATGGGAAGCTAATCTGACAAAAGTTTCCCCTGTAAAATGTTCCAGGGCTCCGCAGTCCTCTCTGTAGGGAAGCTAGCCAACACTGTACTTCTTTTGTTTACTCTAAATCCTTGTTCTTCTATGTCTTTTTTTTTTTTTTTCCCAAGTACAAATGAAGAACTCTTCATTTACTCAATAAGAACTAGTTTTTCTGATACTAAAAGCAATCATGGGTAAGGAAGACTGATGTTGAACCAAGTATATTTTATTTTCTTTAAAAATATTTTTGGAGGATTTTCATTATATTTTCTCTAAGAAGTTGAAAAGCAATCTCTAATACCAAATCTTCCATGCTTCTCCTTGTTCTGACTTTGTCCTCCAACATGCGTCCATTGATGGAACTGCAGATTGAATCTGTATTGATTAGATACAGATTCTGTGCTAGGTACTGGGGATTCATCAGTGAACAAGACTGTCATGTTCCCCATCCTTTGGAGCTTGTAGCCAATCTAGAGTGGCCCCACCATAACTCTTTTTCCTCCTCTTCTCCTTTCCACTCACTTGACTCTTCTTCCTTAAGAATGTCATGAGTTTGAGATGGGAGGAGGTAGTTTTTCCCTAAGAATGCACTTTACATCCAACTCAAGGATCTGTATAACTACATCCGGATGCAATCTAAATATTCAGAAACAGATGCTGAACACCTGAGAAACCCCGCTCTATGAGATGTTTTAGAGTATGAAATCTGAAGGCTTTTGGCCTATAGATAACTCTAGTAAGACAGAGCTTAATTCTATTCTGCACCTAGGCTTAAGCGTTCAGATGGCAATATTTCTTGAGTGCCTCATACACCTCCCACAGTGATACTGCCAGACTCAGAAGCAAAGTGTATAGTTAAAAGTGGGTTCTGGATCACATCCCACAATCAAGCCTCATGCCCCTTTGTGGCTTCCTTAATGGTAAATTTGTTGTGTTGTTAGGACCCGAGAGCCTCAGACATAGTCTGCAAGCTTTCCTGTCTGTGATAGTCCTTTCCCTTCTTCCATAGACCTGGCATATGCATGTGACATCAGCCATGGCTGTGGGAGGAGATTCCTTTATTATCCGTGCCCTATAACAGGAAGTGGAACTCATGGAAGTAAAAGTCTGGAAACTCATGATTTCCTGCCGTGATTTCCCTTACCCGGTGATCTATGTTTGTTTTAGCTCCTCTTTAAGACTTAATAAAGGGTCTTTTTGGTAGCATAGTGGTTACATATTGGGTTGTGAACCACAAGATCAGCAGTTCAAAACTACCAGCTGTTTCGCAGGTGAAAGATGAGGCTTTCTGCTCCCATAAAGATTTATAGCCTCGGAAAGCCCGTACAGGGTTGTTATGGGTTGGAACCAACTCAAGGGCACATTACCACCACCACCACCACAATATTTATAAATTTAAAGTTGGGGTCCCTTCTTTCCCCTATAATAAAACAAAAAGGTCAGTGGAAAATCAGCCAAGTATAGATAAGATATGATTGGGAGTGCAGGCATTGCAGTTTGAAGTTATTTTCTATTCAGGTGCTAGTATACAAAAGGATGTCAGAGTGGGATCTTAAAAAGCTCATAAGCAGTCATCTCAGGTGCAAATATTGATCTCTCTATATGCAAAAGAGAGAAGAGTGATAAAAATGTGAAGATGCTTAGAATCAAATAGTCCAATGGCCTGCGGAACATGTGACTATCAGTCATCATGACTCTGAAATCAGAACTAGATTTATGAGAGATTGCTTTTCAACTTTGTAGAGAAAATATTATGGAAATCCTCCAAAAGTATTTTTAAAAAGAAGTTGGCTACCACTAGCAACTTCTCTGAGAAGGCTCACATTAAAAGGTCCCAGATAGAGTGATAGAAAATGTGGAACTAAACTTAAAAAACTACATGAAGGACTGGGCTGATTAGTCAGAAAGAGACTGTAGGAACCCAAGACTTGTGGCCCAATTTTCAGCCAAGCTGTAGATAGATGTATGGGGGCGCAGCAACTTAGTAAGGCATGCTCACCACTGAATGATCAACCATTCACGGTCCTAAGGGGAACATTTACCTAGGGACAAAGTTAAGAATGGATAGGAAGGAGAGAGGAATGGAAATAGGAACCCCAGGGAGGAAATGTAACAACTATTGTTACATGGAAGCTATTACAAATGGTGAGAGAAAACAAAGCATGTGATTTGTTGACTGTAAAACTGATGATCTTCTCTGCAAACCTTCACTCAATTCACAATAAAAAGTTTCAAACAAACACAAAAAGAAAAATAAAAAAACACCAAAGGGATGTCAGATAAGGCAGCCAATTGGTTTTTGTTGTGAAGTGCCATCAAGTCGATTATGACCCATAGCGACCCTGTATAGGGTTTCTGAGGAGCATCTGGTGAGCTTGAACCACTGTTCTTGCAGTTCAAATGGCTTTGCAGTCTCACGCATTAACCCACAGCACCATACCAGGACTCCAATTGGTTGATGAAAGTAGTATTATCAATAGAAAATACTAATAGATATATATTTTTTTCATTTACTTTTTATCTACTACATAAAATAATTAAGACAGTGTCCGTGATCAGAATTAATAGTAGGGCAGATTTGAAAGGAACAACATCATAATGATAGTAGCAATAGCAGATACATCAAATTGTACAAATCGACGTGCCTGATGCAGTGAATTGCCATAGAGAAGGTCCAGGCAGGTCTGAGTTTCCATCCACTAGACCTGTAGTCCTTCAAGAAGAACAGGGTCTCTGGTATTCTCATCAAACGATTCTAGGCACTTAGCACTGAGCATGGAACATATTAGAAATTCAAGGGATAGTTGTGAAGGACTCCTTGTTCTGGAGCCTTAAGACAGGATGACATCGGACAAATCCCTACACATTTCTCACTTTTCTTTCAACAAATAGAACAAGGGAGGGAGGGCGTAGACATGTATGTATTCGTATTATATTGATGGTCAAGTGAAAGAGCAAACTGTACAGACTCTGTATAGTGCAAATGATTAATATTGTTGTTGTTAAGTACTGTGGAGTTGGTTCTGACTCATAGTGACCCTGCACAGGGTTTCTGAGGCTGTAAGTCTTTACGGGAGCAGAAAGCCTCATCTTTCTCCCATAGAGGAGCTGGTAGTTTTGAAATGCCGACCTTGGGGTTAGCAGTCCTATTTGTAATCACTATGCTACCACAGCTCCTCAGCTGCTAACTGAAAGGTAGGAGGTTCAAGTCCCATCAGAAACAGTTTGGAAAAAAGTCCAGATCTACTTTCAAAAAATGAGTCACTGCAAAGCCATTGGAGCATATTTCTTCGACACTCATGGGATTACCACTAGTGGAGTTGACTTGATAGCCACTGGTTTGGTACATTGTTGTTGTTGTTGTGTGCTGTGCAGTCGGTTCCGACTCATAGTGACCCTGTACAGGGTTTCCGAGGCCGTAAATCTTCATGGGAACAGATAGCCTCCTCTTTCTCCCACGGAACAGCTGGTAGTTTCGAACTGCTGACCTTGAGGTTAACAGCCCGATTTGTAACCACTACGCTACCAGAGATCCTTGATTTGGTACATAGAAGTGCTCAAACAATGTGTCTAATAAAACATTATCATTATCTCTGACCCCACTTTCTCTGACCTCAGATAACATTTTGGGATTTGACCATGATGACGTGAATAGAGGTAAGCTCAGGGGAGAAAAGCACACAGAACCTTCATTTGCTGATGGGCCACAATTTAAAATGAAGAGAAACAGCTATAAACATCCATTGAAAATTGGAACATGGAATGTACGAAGTATGAATCTGGGAAAATTGGA
>NW_006408788.1:1705451-1707862 GCF_000296735.1 Chrysochloris asiatica | reverse complement strand
ACTTAACAATAACATCCTCACTTTTCAAGGCCTTACTTTGAAGTCTGAAAAGAAACTGCTCTCCTTATTTTTTTCACAGAAATGTTTATTAAAGAGCTCTAGGCCTTTTGGAATAAAGGAATTATAAAAAAATTAAAGTATAATACCATTATACTATTCTTAACTAATCAAGTTATTTCGATGTAATTTTCATATGCTAAAATTTATAATATCACATTAGATGCAATTATGTGCAATTTCCAAGAGCTGTGAGGAATCCTTTTTAAGTTTTCTAATTCATCAAAGTTATTCAGCTTTAAACCATTCATTTGATACAATTCTATAATTCTGGTATGCTAAATAATATATCATATATTTCTTGGCCATTTCCTATAGATAGAGATTTAAAAAAATTAAGTTATCATTATCATTGTATGTCTGGGCTAAATTGTTGAAATGGTTTAGATTTAGATAATAGCATTAATAGTAATTTTATAGTAAGACACCTCTCAACTTGAAATGCTTTTTTCATTCTTATCTTTACACATCTTGTCATTTTGAGAATATTCTACTTGAAGGAATATTCTACAGGATTAAAATCATGAAAACATTTTTGTTGTTGGAATAGTGTGAAATTGGGGGTGTCTGAGGCACAGGATATGCATGAGGCAAGGTTGAAGTAGAGACTGAAATGAGTTATGGTTTAGTTTTGAAGGGACATATATGAAACGTGGAGGAGCCAGGACTTGATCTCTATAAGCAATGGAGAGCCACTGAGGATGACTATGCAAACACTTGTAACAGGATAAAGAATGACGGTGAACAACAAAGAAGAGGAAAAGAGAATTAACAAAAAAAGAATTGTTTCTACAGTTTAGTATAGATAACGAGGCATAGAAAAATGGTTCATCAAAGGGAACATACATGATGTACCAGATTCAAGAGGAATTCTGGAGACAAAAATTGACAAGACTGGAGACAAAGGATTCTAGAATAACACCAAGGTTTAGAAGTTTAACAGAAGGGGCTATGAGGGCGCAGGGTGGCTGTGGAAAGTGATGTCTAGATAGGAAGTTGCTTTGACTGTAATTTGCAAAATTTTAATGTAAAGACATGTATACATCACGTATTCATGACAACATCTGCTTTAAGAGTTAAATATCTGTAGTGGTTAAAATTGTTCATGATATTGTCAAATACATTTTTATGATTACATTTTCTTATGTATTTATCCATGTATGTTTCAATAACTGGAATAGATGGATATATATATATATTATCAGAGAAGTCAATTTAGTTGAGTAAGGTCATACAATATTAAGTGGCAGATGTATTTGTTTAATAAGTGTTTTATAGACTTGCTTATTCTTCTAGAAGCCCATAGTACTTTCAATACCCTTCACCAGCACCATAATTCAAATACATCAATTCTTCTATAGACTTTCTTATTTATTCTCCAACTTTAACATGCATATGAGTGCTTCAACATACCATGGATAGGCTCAGGCTCACCTTATTCTTCAAATTGACATCTTTTCATTTAAACACTTTAGAGAGGTCTTTCATAGTAGATTTGCCTAATGCAATACATCATTTGATTTCTTGACTGCTGCTTCCATTGACACTTAATATGGATCCAAGTAAATTGAAGTCTTTGCCAACTTCCATCTTTTTGCCATTTATTATGGTATTATTTATTGGTTCAGTTGTGAGGATTTTCGTTTACATGAGATGCAATCCATACTGACGGCTATAGTCTTTGATCTTCATCAGTAAGTATTTCAAGTTCTGTTTGCTATCAACAAGCAAAGTTGTGTCATCTGCCACATTCTTCTTCATATAATCCAGTTTCTCAGATTATTTGCTCAGGATACAGATTAAATAAGAACAGAGAAATGATATAATCCTGACAAACACCTTTCCTTATGTTAAACCATTCAGTGTCCCCTGTATGAACAAGTACCGTGTGAACACAATTACGTGTTCTGGTATATCCATTCTTTGAAATGTGTCCATAGTTTGTTATGACCCACACAGTCAAATATCTGCATTATCAGATGATATTCGTATATTCACCAAAATTACCTTTTTGTAGTTTTAATGACATTATCTGAAATGGATAGCTTTTTGTTTGAATGCTTTCTAAGTTTACAAGAGTACAATACTAAGATAATAACTTTAGTGAACAAATTGTAAAGAATATTACCAGTCAAAACATTAGAATGTTTAGTAATCCATAATCTGTGTTATGGATTACCTGCAAATTATCTCCTGCTAAAAGCAAAGAGGATTTTTAAATATTTACTGATGAAGATCAAAGACTATAGCCTTCAGTATGGGTTGCAATTCAATGTAAACAAAAATCCTCACCACTGGACCAATAAATAACATGCATATAAAAGAAGACAAGATTGAAGTTGTCAAAGACTTCA
>NW_006408788.1:1690277-1705086 GCF_000296735.1 Chrysochloris asiatica | reverse complement strand
CTGGAGAAGGATACCATGTTTGGTAAAGTGGAGGGTTGGAGAAAAAGAGGAAGACCCCCAATGAGATGGATTGGCAGAGTGGCCGCAGCAATGGCCTCAGACGTAACAGTGATTGTGAGGTTGACCTTGGACAGGGCAGTGTTTGGTTCTATTGTGCATAGAGTTGCTGAGTCGGTACCAACACAATGGCACCTAGCAACAACAACAACAATATCCTATTAAATACAATTAATTAGTTGCTATGTATCTACCAGATGCCTTGCTTCCAATTGGGATTATTAGGACACACACAGACTACAGTGGATGCATGAGAGTCAGTCAGTGTAGACATTTTTTTGGAAGTAAATGACAAATACATGTCATTGCCTCTGTGTTTTGTCTCTTAAACAATTGCATTTTCTTGAAGTGGAAGCCTGTTATTAGTGTTTTATTTAGATAATCTTGGGCTATGCTGCCTAACAATCATTTTAATTTAGCAACTAACTAGAATTTTGTTTTTCCTGTAGATATAATCTGTTAGAAATATATTGGGGAACTAGGCAATAACTCCTTATACTCTCTCAAACTACTTAACCCATGTAGAACCCAGGCACATTTTGGATGGCACATTTTAATCCAAGCCCACTTCAATGAGTGCAAAAGCGGATCATCTTTGAAAAGTAAATATAAAGTTATCTGGTTTTCAAGTGAATTTTGTGTTCATGGGCCATCTGAAACAAATTAGGTGGAGATAACCATTTAATGTCATGTGATCTCTGACTGTATTGCTTTGCAAAATAAGGTGGAAGGCACAAATATTTTTACAAGGTACAGATAGTTTTAAAAGAGTTCATTTTTATGTTTTCTTTGAAAACTCATCCATTTCATAACCATTCGTCCACTTGGAAAAAAATAGAAAAAGAAAACAAAAGCATACTTCTTGCCCATTCCAGAACTACATTATGGTGTCTGGGCCTTGGTTCTATAACTGTCCAACACAAGAACAACAGTGAATAACCGTCTAGAGTTCAAAGATAATACTTGGGATAACAGATCTTTTTAAAAGTCAGTTTCTAATCCGTTACTTTCAACAGTATTGATGGAGGGTTTTGTCAAGTTGTCAGCTGATACATTGCCAAAAGTGATTTTTTTAAAAAAAATTCACAACATGATTTTTCACAAACACATTGAAAGGTCTTCAAGGAATTAAATGAGTTGACATCAACCAAACTCCTTCCTTTCCTGGCTACTTAACCATTACAGTTTAAAGGATCCCAAGAGCAGATTCGGTTCAATCCAAACCAGGCTGCTTGCTTATCTTGTGACCATGGGCAATGTATCAACCTCCTTGTCTATGTTTTCTTATTTTAGATATAGGGACTTATTTAATCTTCACAAGTTAGTGGGATATATTATAGTATTTCCCCATTTTACAGATAAAGAAATTGAAACACCAAAATGAGAAACAAAACAAAAAAAAAACCCCTGCTTTCATTGAGTCCGTTCTGGCTCTGCACGGTCTTGTAGAACAGCGTAGAACTTCTCCACAGGGTTTCTGAGGCTGTACACATTTACAGAAGCAGACTGTCTCATCTTTCTTCTACGGAATGGCAAGTGGGCTTGAACTGCTGACCTTTCAATTAGCTAACCAATGCTTAAACCACTGCACTATCAAAACTCTTTCATTGAAATTCAGGGAAGTAAAAAAAGATAAAATGTAACTGTAAACTGTTAATACTTATTTAAAAAAAAAACTTTAAAATGTACAATCATAGCATGAAATGGAAAACATAACGCTTGCCTTATAGGATTTCAGGGAGGATTTACTTAGTGAAATAAAATATAAATCATTTGAATCTATGATAGCATCCAATTAATACTATCTGAGTTTAACTCTTACTACTATTTATGTGAACAAATTTTCTCAGTGTTGTCTCCAAGATGATCATACTTCATCTCTCAAACTTCAGAGATATTATCAGGAGGGACATTATTGGTAAAGCAGAGGGTCAGCGAAAAAGAGGGACCCCCCCCCACCCCCAACGTGATGGACTGGCACAGTGGCAGCAGCAGTGGGCTCAAGCCTAGCAGCAATTGTGAGGAAGGCACAGACCTGGGTGGTGTTGTGTTCTGTTGTTCATAGGGCTCGTATAGGTTGGAACTGACTCGATGCCACCTAACAACAATATAGCCATAGGAATGGAATGCAGGATTATACATTATATCAAACCTATTCTCTTTCTGGCAATTAATGAGTTTCTATAGAAATGTGCGTAGTGGTTACGAATCGGGCTGTGAACCGCAAGGTCAGCAGTTCAAAACTACCAGCTGTTCCATGGGAGAAAGACCCTAAAATATATTATTTTGAATAAATTACTGTGGAGAAATTAGAAATAAAAGATGAATATTTTACTTCTTGAAAGAAAGGCTTATTCAATGTATTTTTATAATAGATGATAATGGGCATTAATTTGATCTAATTCCATACAATTAAATGATGAAAATAAATGATTTATTTAAAGTAGCTCTATTAATGGTATGTTGGAAATGGATATTATTTAGCGCTATGGTAATTAAGCATAAGATGAAGCATTTTAGATATCAATTAAAAAAAATAGAGGGATGAATGTATTTGCTGAAAATTACTTTGGGAATTACAAGGAACAAAAGGACTCCTGGTGTGGTGCTGTAGGGTCACAAGGTCAGCGGTCAGCAGTTCAAACTCATCAGCTGTTCCTCAGAAACCCTAATCAGGGTCACTATAAGTTGGACAGGACTTAATGATACTTAACAACAACAACAACAAAGGACCAAAAAAGAGAACCAACTGGCCTCATGACTATTGCTACTCTGAGCACTTCGGTAAATTTACTTACAGTTTCTGAGCTTCATTCTCTTAGTCTGTAAAATGAGCTTAATTAAGAAATTAAAAGATAATATATTGGACAGTTCTTACAAACTATAAGGAACTTTAACAATATAAAATGGAAGCTCCAATTATAAAAATGACCTGAAGATATTTCTTTAAGATCATTACAAACCGAGAGATGAAATTCTTTTATCTGTGTGAAATTCACAAGCATTGTTTTTAGATTTATTTCATGAGTTTTATCTCTTGAAATCAAAATGACAAAATGTCCCTTAAGCTATTTCTGAAATACTTAAAAAGGAGAAACAAAATAAAAGAAAAGAAAACAATGGGGTTTTATGTTCTATTGTTGAACTTGGAATCCTGGTGTGGTGCTATAGAACAAACACTAGACCTAAAGGTCAGTTTCAACCAGAAGGTCTGAGGTTCATACTCATGAACTACTCCTCAGAAACCCTATACAGGGTTGGTAGGAGTGGAAACCCACTCAAAGGCACTTAACGAAAACAACACGTGTTGAATTTATAAGGATTTTTTTTTTTTTTGAGTAGCAATGTAGGATAAGCACTGGAGTACTAACTACTGCAAACCCACCAGCTCCTTCTTAGAAACTCCCTTACACAGTCGCTATAAGTATTTAATAGGAACTGAATCAACAACCACAGTAACGTGAGGTAAGGAGATGGATTTTCCTCCCTGGATTGTAAACTGGCTTTGTGGACAATTTCAAAGGGTAATTTATTAAATGATACTGTCAGTGTCACCTGCCTCAGAGAGTAGTTTTTAAAGGTCATCTCATTAAAGGATACGAACGAATCATTTGCATGAAAAAATCTTGGTGTGTTTGCTAAAATTTGGCCTTTATAATCACTAGTTACATTTATATTTCTCATTTACTTCTAAGAGAAAACACCTCATGTCATTATACCAGTTACAAAACTATGACATGACACTATGACATGGTGATATTTGTAATTGATGTAATATTCACTCAAGGAACAAGATGACTGTGCTAACTTGTGAATTTTCTCAGCATTCCTACCACTTGCCATTAATTACTTTTTTTTTTTTTTTCTGTTTTGGAAATGGAATATCCACTGTGAATATTGAGTCATCAGTATCTTCTTTGTGGCATGTTGTCTAGATACTTCATTGCCCACAGGAATATAAAATCATCACAAAAACACCCACAGATACCCAGTTCAAAATCTACAAGGGTAAATATAAAATGACTTGACTCAAGGAAAATTTTCAGACGATTACATATGTAAAGGATTCATCAGTGTATGTGTTAGAATTCCCTTCAAGCTTTGTGGGGACTACAGGGACGTAACAAAACAATATTTTATTTCTACAAAGCAAAAAGTCCAGAAGTAGTTCATCTAAAGTAAGACTTCTTCAGTTTTGGATTAGCATTTTGTTATTGTGTGTCTCCAGCTGATTTTGACTCATAGCATCTCCACATGACGGAGTAGAATTGCCTAATGACCCAAGTCATGGCATTTTCAGTAGTCACATATGCTATTGTTGTTAAGTGTCGTTGAGTCAGTTCCAACCCATAGTGACCCTGTATAGAGTTCTGAGGAGCAGCTGGTGAGCTTGAACCACTGACCTTGCAGTTCAAACGGCTTTGCCGTCTGGTGCATTAACCCACAGCGCCACACCAGGACTCCAGTCACATATACATGCTGGGAAAAATAAGGTAGCTTGACAATGAATAAGGAAAAACTAAAGAACTGGTTCTTTGAGTTATGATGTTTGTGAAAAACACAGAATCCACCATGGACTGCCAGATGAAGGGAAAAAATCTGTCTTGGAAGAATTATAAACAGAATATTCCTTAGAAGGAAAGATGGTGAGACGTTGTCTCTCTCTTAACTTTGAACATGTTATTAGGAGGGACAAGTTCCTGAAAAAGGACATCATGCTTGGGGAAGTAGAGGGTTAGTGAAAAAAAGGAAGATGCTCAGTGAAATGGATTAACACAGTGGATGCACCAATGGACTCAAACATAGCAATGATTGTGAGGATTGTACAGGACTGGGAAGTGTTTCATTCTGTTCACAGCACCTCACACTAATAAAATAGACTATTTATGGAGCAAAAGAACTTGTCTTTCTCCTTTGAAGTTGCTGGTGGTTTGGAACTGCTGACCTTCCCTTTAGCTGTTACATACTTAACCCTAACTGTTGCTAACTTCAATCTGCAGCTTTCTTTTTCATGCTTAGGGATGGCTACTACACCTCTGTGTATCATGACTAAATTATCACCGGAAAGATGAAGAAAGTGGAAGGGGAAGAGCAAATGCAAGTTGAGTCTATTCCTTTAAAAACAACAACAACAACAAAACATTTTTAAAAACTTAATTAGAAAACAATAGTTATTCTGGAAATTCCACAGAGAAGATTCCCATTTATACCTTATTGCTCACAATTGTGTCCTGAGACCATCCATAAAGGCAAGAAAGTCTGGATAATGAAGTAGTTTTTCTAGGCACCTTGCTGCCCAGTTTTCTGTTAGTAAGGAGGAAAAATGAATGGATGGAGAGTATCAGAGCAGAGCAGTGGCTGGCATTAACATTGCATTTGAAAGCTTTTCTTTCAAAGTTCAATGAATTCCAATGATGCTCCACTATATTTTGTCTCGGTGCAGTCTCTTTACGCAATCAATTGTCCACTCTTCAAGATCTACGATTGCACCTTACTCTTTTTTTCCAGTTACCAGCACTTGGTGGGTACAAGATTTGCAACTCTCTCATTGTAGGTTTGAGGGTATCCTACTGGTTCTGGAATATATTAAAAGGACTGATATATTCCTAATGAATTTTTTGCATATGTATTAATTTTGGGGGTATTCAGTACTAATAACTAGAAGAACAGTGTTGCAATTTTGCACTCGACGCAAAATCACTTTGATTTCTTATATTCTAGTACTTCTTCTAGGCTGTTGCTTCTATGGGGATTTTCACTTCCAGAAGAGCCTCAGATTGACAAGGTCAAAAGCAAAAGTCTTCTGAATGGTTATACCAAGGGTCTGAGCATAAACCGTGGCTCAGAAAAACTTTATGACAAACTGTGCTTTCTTCAGAATATTAGCTATGTGTTCACATAAGTCAAAGAAGCTTTCCATCCCATAGTTCCATAGTTTCTGTTTTCAAATGTTTTATTGTGAATTATGTGATATTTACATGGGAGAACATTAGCTTTACATTCATCCTATCGTATATTGTTTCATTGCCATGGTTACAATCCCCTCCATGTATCATCAACCAACCAGAGGGTATCCATAATTTCTTTATATATAAATATATTGCTTGTATTAGAGCTAATTTTGCTACATACTAATTATATAATTGTTTCTCTGTTTACCTTTATTTATTTAATAAAGAAATTAAATGACATATTGCATTAGGCAAATCTACTGCACAATACCTCTTTAAAGTATTCATGAGTAAAGATAGCATTTTGAAGACTAAGGTGCACCTGACCCAAGCCAATAACCTCATATGCATGTGAAAGCTGGACAGTTAATAAGGAAGACCATAGAAGAACTGATGCTTTTGAGTTATGATGTTGGAGGAGAATACTGAAAGTACCATGGACTGCCAGAAGAACAAACAGATCTGTTTTGGAAGAAGTGCAGCCAGAGTTCTCCTTAGAAGCCAGGATAGTGTGACTTTGCCTCTCATACTTTGGACATATTATCAGACGGGACCAGTCTCTGGAGAAGAACATCATGCTTGGTAAAGTGGACGGTCAGTGAATAAAGAGAAAGACTCCCAATTTGGTGGATTTGCACAGTGGCAGCATCAAAGGGTTCAAGCTTAACAATGATTGTGAGGATGGTTCAGGACTGAGCAGTGTTTCATTCTGTTGTGATGAGTCAGAACTGACTCGTCAGCACCTAACAACACAAACCCAGCATACAGTGTGCCAAAAAATGTATTAATTGAATGAATGAACTTGGAAAATTTTCTAAACTTCTCTGTACTATATTCCCTCATTAGTTAGCCTTGTTGTTGTTAAGTGCTGTTGAATCAGCTTTGATACATAGCGACCTTGTGTAGGGTTTCCGCGGCACCTTGCAGTTCAAAGTGACCTTGTAGTCTAGCACATTATCCTTCAGCGCTACACCAGGATTCCATTTAGTTAGCCTTAATAGGTTGGTCAAAGTAAAAACATTGGCTTTAGAGTCAGAAAGTCATGAGCCTGAGTAGCAGTCCCACTTATTATCTTAAGATATTATACTTACTCCACATGTGGGTCCTTCCATTCGCCAGCTGTCACTACGCCAGACCTGGTGTGGCGCTGTAGGATAAGCACTGTACTTAAAAGTTGGTTTGAACAGCAAGGTCAGCAGTTCAAACTCACCAACTGCTCCTTGGAAATCCTATACAGTGTCACTATGAGTTGAAACTGAGTTGATAGCACTTAAAAATGTTAGTACTACATGAATAGAAATGAAAGATGTTTTCTAATAGCTCATGGGGTAGTGGGAAATACAGCTCATAGTGTGTAATCCGTCCCTTTATCTTTCAGATGAGTTAATATCTTGGCTCCCCAGCATTGCTATATGGATTCAGTCTTTAGGTATCCATACCTATTGCTGTTTGCTGTCCAATCGGTTCCAACTCATAGCGACTCTGTATAGGGTCTCCGAGGAGCAGCAGCTGGGTTTGAACCACTGGTCTTATGGTTAGTTGTTGTGAAGTGCCATTGAGTTGGTGCCGACACATAGCAACCCTGTAATGGCTTTCTGAGGAGGAGCTGGTGAGCATGAACCGCCGACCTTGCAGTTCAAACGGCTTTGCAGTCTGGTGCATTAACCCACAACACCACACCCTAGTGCTTTTCCTACAGAATCATACTAGGATTCTATCCATACCTGACTACCTTCCATGGCTTAGAACCATATTGGCCAGGAACTGACACTTAATGCCTCTTATTTATCTTGTCATTTTTCTTTTAAGAGGAAACCTTAAAACTATTAGAAAGATCTACCTCCATGGTTCAATGATAGACCTTTGGCCCTTTATGAAGGAGACTTATTTTAATGTCCAGCCAATGTACTCCATGCATAGCTACCAACCAAATGTTAGAAGAAGCTTGAGTGCTCCTGTGAAACGAAACAGGTTTTAATAAAACTCCCAGACTAAGATGCAGTGGGAAGTAAGATTTGGCAATCTACTTCAGCAAGTCAGCTAATAAAATACCCTAGATATCTTAATGGTTCAATCTGCAACCCATTATGGAGATGGCATGAGATAGGGTAGTAGTTGAGAGGTTCAGTGATGTATGGGACTGCGTGAGTGAAGGACCAACACAGCAGCCAACAACAACAATAGCAACAATAGGGACAATTTGATGATCTGAAACATGCTAGGTCTTTCTCTATTGGGGACTTGTACTGGAACCACAGACAGGAAAATTATCTAAGTAGCATTTTCTCAGTTCTTCCAAAGATACAAGAGAGCCAGTAGAATGCTAGAGGCATAGGGGATTCTGAAAACAGTGTGCTAATCTATTAGTGGGATTTACAGGATTCCCCATACAGCCACACTCATGGCTATGATTTTATAAGAGTCATTCAAAGGATACAAAACAAAATCAGCAAATGGACAAGATGTGAGGGCAAAGTCCAGAGGGAATTAGGTGCAAGGACTAAGAGTCCTTCCTCAGAGGAAGAGCACAAGATGTGCATATTTCCATCAGCAACAAGTTGTGGTAACACATGCAAGATAGGCTATACCCAGGAAGCGCATTAGAAATTCAGAGTCCAATGGTTCTTTAGAGGTTGGCCACGTCAACACACTTTCTCCAGCACGTACTAAGATTCCAGACTCTTGGAAACAGAAGTACAACATAAGCCCACAGGTTTAGGCAGAGCAAACCACATTGATCAATTGTGAAGTGATGGGAAATCTACTGAAATCCAAGTCCCAGATGTCAGTTATGGGTCAACCTTGCAAAGCATGCCTTTCTAAGGCCAGTGTCTTTAGCCAGCTATGTTAACACTTCTCTGCGCGATACATAGCATTTCATTAAAAATGATGTTTGGCCTTTTGAGGACTTTGCAATGCTTAAAGTAAGGGAAAGTTGAGAGGTTATGAGTGTATTGATCGTTGGAAACAGAAGGAAATGAAATCTTGGGCAATGTATGGGTTGATTTTCTGAGCTGTTAGTCTTCTTTTGGAAATTTCATTGTTCCATACAGCCTCCATCACAGAGAGATGTTCTTGAAACGTGTCTCTGACATCGTGGTATTCTCATGTTTTGCATGTGCTGGAGGTTACTCATAAAAGTCAGTCTCTGCAAAAGCTTTTGGAAACGTGAGAAATCCTTTTTGAAAGTTACCTTTTTATATCATTTCTCCTATGAAATTCAGAGTTTACCTTTTTTTTTTGAGATTTGGTAAAATAAGGTACACTTGTGGGGCACTTGAATTTTTCAAAGCTGAGTTCTGCATCACTCCAATCTACAGAACTTCCAGGACATCACAGCTTAGAAAAGCTTCCCCTAGATTTCTTGTTATCATACCATATGTATGTGAGATTTTGGTTTCAATGTAGTTTCTCCTTCTCAAATAATTTAGGTGTTATTTTTTGTATCCCCACTGGCGATAGTTGCATAACCAAAAATATATCCTTATACCTCCTCTAAAGAAAGTTGGAAATGCTAAAGTCAACAATTAATAACAGAATACAATTTTCTAAAAGCATTGTTGGTTTTGGGGTTGTTTTTTTGTTTTTGTTTTTGTTTTTTTTGCCCCTGAAGGAATAGACTTTATCCAAGTGATAATTTTAGAAAACAGACAAAGATAAAGAAGACACGTATGGGAACAAATATTACAAATTTCTGTCTTCTTTGTAGCTCTAATGGCCCCAGTACCTGGCAGGATTGCAATATTTAGAAATTAAGTTTATTTATCTCTCTCCTAAAAATGTTGAGGAGCATGTGCTTCATTTGCAGACTTTTGAACTATGATTAACAGTGGATTCAAAGTAAAAATCTTTCTTCTTAATCTAACACCAATCCTTTCATTGAGAATCATACCTCCAAATAAACAAACAATGTGAAGGCAAGAACAAGTGTTTTCTAGCAGTTTCACTTCTGGGTGAAGATTTGAGATTGGATTTTAACTGTTTGTTTTCAGTATTTACTGCATTTTAAATTAAACTGCAGGATTTAATCATAATGTCCTTGTATTCAACTGAATGGCTTCACTGCCATAGAAATGTCACGTTTATCGGCCACATTTATAAGAGGGTATTTTTAAAACCAGAAAACAAGGCAACAGAATATATTTTTAAACAATTATTGCCCTAAGCAGTATTGCATCAAAATGCCTATTGTTTCTAAGGCTTGTGAATAATTAAACCCATGATTTATATCCAAGGGAATAACTTAATATTTTCTGAGAATAGAAAAGAAATATTAGAATATAAGCAAAGAACTGTATGTATTTTCTGGTTTTGTTGTGTGTATGTAGTTGGATTCAGAGGAAAATATAGGTGGGAAGTGCACATAAATGATATAACAATGTACAAAGAAATGCATTTTTTAAGCATATGGTGGTGGTGGTTATGGTCTGTGGAGTCGGTTCCAACTCATAGGGACCCTGTACAGGGTTTCCGAGGCTGTAAATCTTTACGGGAGCAGAAAGTCTCATCTTTCTCCCACAGAACAGCTGGTAGTTTTGAACTGCTGACCTTTAGGTTTGCAGCCTGATTCATAACCACTACACTAACAGAGCTCTTTTTTAAAGCATATTGTGTATGGCAATTTGGTGTCACTTATTAAATTACATATCATTTTAAAGAGAGCTCTGGTAGCGTAGTGGTTACGAATTGGGCTGTTACGAACCAGGCCATCATGTTGTTGTTAAATGTCAAGGAGTTGGTTCTGACTCACAGTGACTCCATATAGATTTTCTGAGGAGCTCTGGTAGCATAGTGGTTACGAGTAGTGCTGCTAACCTCAAGGTTAGCAGTTCGAAACCACCAACTGTTCTGTGGGAGAAAAATGAGGCTTTCTGCTCCCATAAAGATTTGCAACCTTGGAAACCCTGTGTAGGGTCACTATGAGTTGGAACCGATTCCATGGTATTTAACAACAACAACAACAACAAATGTTCATTGAAGCAGAAAGTCTCATCTTTTTCCCACAGGGTGATGACTGGCTGACTCAAACTGTGGACTTTGTGGTTTGCAGTCCAGTGGTCATCATATGGAGCCGTGTGTATTTGACAAAGTATAAACTTTGGTCTTAAGAGTCATATGTATGCATCATAGCAATAGAAATCCTCTTAGTTTAGTTACTCCTTGCTACCTTTGGAGCTGTTATTTATAAAAGTACCGACCTTTGGAGCTGTTATTTATAAAAGTACCGAGTACTCCTGCTGAAAGTGAAGAGGACTTGAAACATTTACTGATGAAAATCAAAGAGCACAGCCTTCGGTATGGATTGCATCTCAATGTAAAGAAAACAAAACTCCTCACCACTGCACCAATAAACAACATGCTTATCAACAGAGAAAGATTGAAGTTGTCAAGGACTTCATTCTTCTTGGATCAACTATCAACACTCGTGGAAGCAGCAGTCAAGAGATCAGACGATGTATTGCATTAGGCAAATCTGCTGCACAGGAACTTTTTAAAGTGTTGAAAAGCAAATATATCAGCTTAAGGACTAAGGTGTGCCTGACCCAAGCCATGGTATTTTCAATACATGCAAAAGCTGGACAGTGAATAAGGAAGATCAGAGAAGAATTGATCCCTTTGAATTATGGTGTTGGAGGAGAATAATAAAAAGTGCCATGGGCTGCCAAAAGAACCAATAGATCCGTTTTGGAAGAAGAGCAGCCAGAGTGTTCCTTAGAGGCCAAGCTGGCCAAACTTGGTCTCTCATACTTTGGATATACTGTCAGGAGGGACCAGTCGCTGGAGAAGGACATCATGTTTGGTAAGATGGAGGGTCGAAGAAAAAGAGGAAGAACCCCAACGAGATGGATTGGACAGGAGGCAGCATCGATAGACTCAAGTGTGGCAGCGGTAGTGAGGTTGGCCCAGGATCGGACATTGTTTCATTCTGCTGTGCATAAGGTCGCTATGAGTAGGTGATGACTTGATGGTACCTAACAACAACAACAATAACAACAACAACAACAACAACAACAACTCCTACACCAGTTGTCATTAAGTTGATTATTATTCATGACAACCTCAGTGGTTGTATGAGTGGAACTGTGCTCCATGGGCTTTCAATGGTGATTTTTTTCATTAGTAGGTTT
The DNA here is from genome assembly GCF_000296735.1 of Chrysochloris asiatica. NCBI lineage: Eukaryota > Metazoa > Chordata > Mammalia > Afrosoricida > Chrysochloridae > Chrysochloris > Chrysochloris asiatica. The sequence continues at coordinate 1,692,950 of NW_006408788.1, read as the reverse complement.
CCAAACCTTTCCTTCAAGGAGACTCTGGGTACACTCCAACTGCCAACGTTTTGGTTATTAGCTAAGTGTGTTAACTGTATCTATTTTTATCAGTATCTGTTATATGATTAGTTAGCATAATTGTAGCTCTATCTTCAGAACTGATATTCTCGGGCGTTGTTGTTGTTAAGAAGTGCTGTCAAGGTGGTTCCTACTCAGAGCAACCCTGTATAGGTCTTCCAAGGAGCAGGTGGTAGGTTTAAATGAATGACCTTGTGGTTAGCAGTCCAATGCTTATCCTACAGCACCATACAAGGACTCCATTCATGGGGGAGAGACATACAAACAAGTAGATATTTATAGTACAGTCTGAAAAGTACCATTCTCTCAGGTAAAGAGAATATTAAGTATTAGGAAGGACACCTAGCTCTGCCAATGGAGGAGGAAGCTGAATTCATAGAAGATTTTTCCAAAGGGATGACATTGGATTATTTATTACATAGATTTAAGTATATCATAGTTCAACTCATAGTTGCCCACAATTCATTTTCTTTTAATAACTATTTTAAAGTAAGATCTTTCAGAATGTCATGAAATGAATGGTGCCCTCCCCAAATGTATATCAACTTGACTGGACCATGACTCTTGGTGGTTTGGCTGTATGTAATAATCCCCATAATGCAATCTGATATGATAATTTAATCAGTTATAAAATTATCAAGGGTGGGATAAAACACCCTTAATTATATCCATTCACTCATTTAACCAACATTCTTCTGAGATCTCTTATCAAGCACTGAGATTATAAATATTTTTCAAGTCCTATTCTAAATATTTTATCAGGCATATAGACATATTGATAAAGAAATTTATCAGCATGTCTACACATGTGGTTACTGTTGTTAAGTGCCCTCAAGATGCTTCTGACTCATAGTGACTGTGTATAGGATTTCTGAGGCTGTAAATCTTTTCAGGAGCAGACAGCCTCGTCTTTCTTCCATGCTTGGTGGACTTGAACCACTAACCCTATGGTTAGATGACCAGTGCTTATTCTATAGAGCCACACAAGTTTACAGTATCTGTATTTGGTTTATATACAATACAGCCCACATCCCATGCATTTTGCTGCATATGATATTCTCCCATATTATTTGCAGTTGTTTTTATCGTTAATGATTTCACAGCAATTGGAAGGAAATGAGTGTCCTTTATTTGCTGCACTCGGTCACCATTGCCCACTTAAGTAAAATGGTTAAGTAAGATTTAGCCTAGGGCAGGTATCTGAAAAATGACTAGTAATAAAACCAGAGTTATTAAAGATAGAGTGCAGATCATAAACATGAATCAGAGTTGCTCCTACAAGCCTTCCCTGTGGGAACTGCTGGAACTCAGAATTGTCTGGGGCATGATCTCAGACAGGAATATTAGTGGACTGATCTCTGGACTAAAGGACAGAGGCATCCTTGCACAGCTGTGATAATATGGAAGAAAAAAATGAGAGAAAGTTGGTTTCATGCTGAATCATTTGTGGTCATTTTTCTGATTTGTGGGCAAAGTCCTTGCTGGATCGTTCTACAAACATGGGCTTAGAGCACTAGGAAAACATGACCTGAAAGATTTTATGGAAAGATATATTTTGGCATTTGAGGAATATGCATTTAAGGGGGTGAGGGAAGGCACTGATTATCAAAAAATAAGAATGCCAATGAACTCTTTTGTCTGTCTTTTATACTTTCAAATTTCACGGTTTAAAATCCATTTTCATTACATAAGGAAGAAGTAGCAAAGAGTTGTAAGATTCTGGAAAGTTTTCCTAAGGTCTGGATGTAATCAAAGTCATGACTTATATTAGAAAGAGAGTCCCTGAGTAGTGAACATGGATGACTCACTGAGCTGCTAACCAAAAGGTTAGCGGTTCATATCCATTCAGAAGAAAGGTCTGGGGATCTACTTCCAAAATAGTAAACACTGAAAACTCCCTGGAACACAGTCCTCCTCGGGCAGAGGTGTGGCTGCCATGAGTTTGGATTTACCCAATCAATGACATTTATCTTCTGTCTTTTCTTTTTTCTCTGTCTTGGATGGAGTTACCTGAATTCCTCTGTTTCCAATTTAGTCTGAAGTCTACTGAGGGGATTTTACAGACAACTAATTAAGCCACAAGTATGAATACTGGTTCATAAAGCTATGTCAGAGATTCAATCTCTATTCCTTCAATTAACATTCTTGACTCTAATGCCTTTTTCTAGATAAATAGTTCTTATTGTCATTCCCAAAGATACCATCTGTGGTACATAAAGAATTTTTAAAAGCTAGAACAGGTTTCTGTATCCGGATTGTTGTTGTTAGGTGCCATCGAGTTGGTTTTGACTCACAGCAACCCTCTATAGGGTTTCCAAGGAACGACGAGTGAGTTTGAACTGTTGACTTTGTGATTCAAACCAACCATGCTGTCCTGTGCTTTATCCTACAGTGCCACACCAGGACTGTGGTTTTCAAATCCAAATCACAACAAAGGAAGCAGCCAACCAAGAATGAATAGATTTTCTCAAAAGTACACATCTTTAGGTTCTGAAGACAGAGCTCATAGAAATATCACTTTGAATGTTAAATGACACTTTCTGATGTGCTTACATGGAATCTTCCTTGATTTTTTCTCATGTAAAAGGTTTCAGTAGTATGTCCCTTGTTGTT
>NW_006408788.1:1687185-1689312 GCF_000296735.1 Chrysochloris asiatica | reverse complement strand
TCAGCAGTTCGAAACTGCCAGCTGTTCCACGGGAGAAAGATGAGGCTTTCTGCTCTTGTAAAGATTTACAGCCTCGGAAACCCTGTACAGGGTCGCTATGAGTCGGAACCGACTCCATGATACATAACAACAACAACAACAACAATAATAAATATATATAATATAATATATAAACATATAACTATATGTATATTTATATATTTCTTCTCCTTAAAAGTCCAGGCACAAAAATGCTCTATGAAGATACAAACAAGATTATAATATTCACGAGCTTTGGTGGTGCAACACTTACATGTTCACCTGTTAACCAAAAAGTTGGCAGTTCAAACCTAGCAGAAGCTTCACAGGAGCCTGACCTGGCCATCTATTCTGATAAAGGTTGATGTTGTTGTTCAATGTCATTGAGTCAGTTCTGACTCAAAGCAAATCTTTATAGCGCTTTCAATGAGTGGCTGGTAGGTTTGAACCACTGACATTGAAGTTAGCAGTCCAGTGCTTGTCCTATAGCACCACACCAGGACTACCCTATGGGGCAGTTCTTGTCCATCACACTGAGTCACTATGAGTCAAAAATCAACCCTGTGGCACCCAACAACAACATCACCTATACCTACCCAGCTATTTCACAATGTTCATTGTGCCTTTGGTTTTGCGTCAGTCTTCTTCAACTGAAATGACCTAATACTCTTATTCATTCAGCTCTTCTTCATTTATCCATCAAAACACTGCTCAGTTGTCACCTCCTCTAAGAAGTCTCCCTGATTTCCCAGGCTGAATTAAATGGCTTTGCTCACTAGTTTCATAAGGACCCATCATTTTCATTGTTACTCCACTTATTGTACTATATTGGATTCATCTTTTCTTATTTCTTTCTCCTCCACCAGCCTATGAGCATTTTGATAGCAGTGACTATATTTCATTAAGTTAGGTATTCCGAGTATCTTCCAAGGTGACAGGCACCAAGGAAACATTATGAATATACACAGATTGACAATTCAGAAAGTCATGTACTTTCAATATGAGAGATAGATACAGATTGTGGTCTTCACATTCAGAGATTAATAAAATTAATGAATTAAATACTTTCTTCACATCTGTATTTTAAAATATAGCAGATTTGAAACCTTAGAAGTTTACCATGGACTCATTTTCTTTGAGGGATATTCATATTGTTTCTGAGAGTAAAACAGGCTTCAGAAATAACTACTCCAGATTATTACCTAATTGACACTACCTTCTAACCCAGGATCTTATTCAGACTCCAATTGTTCATCCAAAGGACTATTTCTTAGTTTGATCTACTTTTGAGTGTGTTAATTTTCCACCAAAGACTAAGTTTTGCTTGTGAAACATCTATGTTAATAGATGCAACATAGTTCATAAAGACAATATTCTGTATCCTACTTTGGTGAGCTCTGGTAGCGTAGTGGTTACGAATCGGGCTGCGAACCTTAAGGTCTGCAGTTCGAAACTACCAGCTGCTCTGCAGGAGAAAGATGAGGCTTTCTACTCCAGTAAAAATTTATACCCTTGGAAACCCTGTACAGGTTCGCTATGGGTCGGAACCGACACGACGGCACTTAACAACAACAACAACTTTGGTTAGTAGTGTTGGAAATTTTAGAAGCTTGAGAGAGGTTGTATAAAATACAATTATTGGTCTATTCTCATCTGGAGTAAAAGGAGAATGAAGAAAACAAAGACTCAAGGGAGAAATTAGTCCAAAGGCCTAATGGTCAACATGAACCACAGCTTATATGACCTGACATCAGAAGAATTAGATGATGTCCAGCTACTATTCCCAACCACTCTAACTGGAATTACAACAGAAGGTCCAAGACAGAACAGAAGAAAGGTATAGAACTAAATTGCAAACTCACAAAAACTACTAGACTTACTGGTCAGACAGAGACTGGAGAAACCCCTGAGACTATGGCCCTAAGACATCCTTATGACCTAGAACTGAAAATATTCCCAGAAATTGCCTTTCAGCCAAACAAAGACAAGCCCCTAATATAAGTAATAACACCCAGGAAGAAATTGTTCCTTAGAAAAATTAATTATATGAGATCAGAAGACAACATTTGCTCAAAAGCAAAGCTAAGAAAGAAGGAACTGGAAGAAAAC
>NW_006408788.1:1673595-1686509 GCF_000296735.1 Chrysochloris asiatica | reverse complement strand
CACCTTAGTCCTCAAGCTGACATCTTTGCTCTTCAACACTTTAAAAAGGTCTTGTGCAGTAGATTTGCTTAATGAAATGTAGGAAGGTAGGGTAGATTATAGGGAGAACGTGGGTTTAGACATGAACACACTGGATCATGGAACTATTAGTAACTGATATTAAAATACCTCACTCAACCGCTCTGAGTCTCATTTTGTCTTTTTTTTTTTTTTGATAGGATGGTCTTAACAGGGCGATTGCGGGAATTTGATGAGCGTATCCTGGAGTGGCAGTGTAAGATCAGCAGTAGACTGCACTCACTCGCTCCTCAGAAACCCTACACAGGGTCACTGTTAAGTTGGAACCAACTGAAAGACATTTAATAGCCACAACAACAACATGGCTTTAAAATACCTGGCATAAATTTGGTTTTCCCCTTTTTCTCATAAGAGTTGGTACAGAAGAAATAGCAAGCGAAACCTAAAATATTTAAAATAACTGGTTGGCTACTTTAATTATTTGTGACATCTCTAATTCAAATTAACATGCTTCCTGAAAAGACAGACTTCCAGAAGATTCTCAGTTAAATAATATAAACACTAGTGTAATATAACATTTCTTCCTTTTTTAGTAATGAACTTATATTTATGCGCTACTTGACTGGTACCCAGAGATTTTTTCCTTGACTCTATGAGAGAAGAAATTGGATGAACTTTTCTTAATTGGCCAAAAAAAGCAGTTCGAGGCAAATGTTACCACAGAGGCCTATTCCACTCCTTAACAGAAAGGCTAGCAGTGGCAGAAAGCTGCAAATGGAATAACCTGGTGTCAGGAAAATGGAGAAGGAGGGACAAAAGAAGAGACATTTTAAAGACAGAATTTTTAATTATGAAGACGGATTGTTTAAAGCAGGTTAGAGTTTTAAAGATTATAGATCCCTTAAGTTTAAGATGGAAAACAACAAAATGTTACTGCTAATTAAGCACACAATGAAATGTCACATGAAAAGGTTAACTATTTTAAAGAATGTTATGTATTCTTGTATTTAAAATGTCATTGTTACTAGTTTCAAAATAGAGTCCCCTGACGAAATAGGAATTGATGCATGTTCCAGAGTAGGGTATGCAATATTTTGTTATTTGTCCAGTATGCTGTTGTTGTTGTTGTTGCTAGGCGCTGTTGAGTTGGTTACATACTCATAGCGACCCGATACCCAACAGTATGAAACACTGTCCAATCCTGGGCCATCTTCATAATTGATGCTACCCTGCAGCCCCTTGTCATTGCCATTGCATCACTCCATCACACTGGGGGTTTTGCTCATTTTCTCTGACCCTTCACTTTGCCAAGCAGAATGTCCTTCTCCAGGGACTGGTCCCTCCTGACATACTGCCCAAAGCACCAGAGATAAAGTCTGGCCATTCTGGACTCTAAGGAGCATCCTGGCTTCCCGTACAGACTTGTTTGTTTTTCTGGCAGTCCATGGTGCTTTTAATACTCTTCACCAATACTCAAATACACCGATGCTTCTAAGACACTCCTTACTCACTGCTGAACTTTCACATGCATATGAGGGTATTGAACATACCATGGCTTGGGTCAGGCACACCTTAGTTCTTAACTGATTTCTTTGCTCTTGAACCCTTGAAAGCCGTTTTTTTGCAGCAGATTTGCCTAATGCAGTGTGTCGTTGGATTTCTTGACTGCTGCTTCCATGAGCATCGATTGTGGGTCTAAGCAAAAGGAAGTCTTTCACAATGTCAATCTTTTCTTCATTTATCATAATGCTATTTAATAGTCGTGAGGGATTTTGTTCTCTTTACATTGAGGGGCAATCCATACTGAAGGCTGCCGTCTTTGATCTCCATCAGTAAGTATTTCAAATCCTCTTCACTTCTAGAAAGCGAGGCTGTATCATCTGCATATCACAGGTGGTTAATGAGTCTTCTTCCAATCCTGAAGCCACATTTTTCATTTTATAATCCAGCTTTTCAGATTATTTTCTCAGCACCCAAGGTGAATACGTATGGTGAAAGGATATAACCCTGTTGCACAGCTTTCCTGATTTTAAATCTGTTAGTATCCTTGTTGTTAAGTATTGTCGAGTCGAATCCGACCCATACTGACACTGCATAAGGTTTCCAAGGAGCAGCTGGTGAGCTTGAACCTCCAGTCTTGTAGTTCAAATGACTTTGCAGTATGGTGCATTAACTCAACAGAGAAAAGACTGAAGTTATAAAGGACTTCATTCTTCTTGGATCAACTATCAACGCTCATGGAAGCAGCAGTCAAGAAATCAAACAACATATTGCATTAGGCAAATCTGCTGCACAAGGCCTTTTTAAAGTGTTGAAGAGCAAAGATGTCAGCTTGAGGACTAAGGTGTGCCTGACCCAAGCCATGGTATTTTCAATAACCTCATATGCATGCGAAAGCTGGACAGTGAATAAGGAAGACTGTAGAAGAATTGATGCTTTTGAGTTATGGTGTTGGAGGAGAATACTGAAAGTGCCATGGGCTGCCAAAAGAACCAATAGATCTGTTTTGAAAGAAGTGCAGCCAGAGTGTTCCTTGGAGGCCAAGATGGGCAAACTTCCTCTCTCATACTTCAGACATGTTGTCAGGAGGGACCAGTCACTGGAGAAGGATATCATGTTTGTTAAGGTAGAGGGTCAGAGATAGAGAGGAAGACCCCCAATAGATGGATTGGCCAGGTGGCAGCATTGATGGACTTAAAGCATGGTAACAGTAGTGAGGTTAGCCCAGGATTGGGCAGTGTTTCGTTCTGCTGTGCATAAGGTCGGTATGAGTCAGTGCTAACTCAATGGCACCTAACAACAACAACAAGTATCCTTGTATTCTGTTCAGATGACTGCTTCTTGGACTATATACTCATTCCTCATGAGTAAAATTAAGTGTTCTGGAATACCCATTCTTTGCAATGTTATTTATAGTTTGTCATCTTCCTTGTATTTGGAAGTCTCTCCATAAAGCACAAGTAAATAGTGCTTTCAGGTAAGATCCATCTTATTTCAGCAATGACATCCCTGGTTCCACATCCTCTTTTGAATGTGAGCTGAATTTTCACAGCTCCCTGTAGATGTACTGCTGCAACCATTTGTTAATTATCTTCAACAAAAATTTATTTGCATGTGTTACTAATAATAATGCTTGATGATTTCCAGATTCTGTTGGGTCACCTTTGCTTGGAATGGGCACAAATATGGAATGCCTGTACTGTATGTAGGCTAAGTACTGGGACACAAGGTTGGTTTCAACAGCCATGTTGGAGGTTCAGCCTCATCAGCCACTCCTTGGAAACTCTATTCAGGTTTCTCTGAGTCAAAACCAACTCGACAGCACTTAACAACCATAACTAATCCTGCATCAGTTTGTTGAAACATTTAAATTGGTATTCTGTTGATTCTAGGAGCCTTGTTTTTTGCTTGTGACTTCAGGACAACTTCAACCTTTTCATTCAAGATTATCGATTCTTGATCATATGGTACCTCTTGAAATAGTTGCACATCGACCAATTCTTTTTGATGAATTCAGTATATTAAAAGAATAGAAAACAGTTATGGTGAACTGTTACCTGGAATACATTCATATTTACCCATTTCAATAATGGCTTATAGAGAGCCTAGTGGCTTCACAAGATAAGTATTAGAATGCAAACCACAATGTTGATGGTTCAAACCCACCAGTCACTCCTTAGGTGAAAGATGAGACTTCCTGCACCTGCAAAGGTTTACAGTCTCAGAAAACCTATAGGGTCACTGTGAGTCAGAACCAATTTATGGCACTTAACAATAACAACAACAAAAATGACACAGGCTAGGAATTAGTTTGGTTCATGTATACCAGATCCTGCGAAGATTAGAAAACAACAACACATTTATATATTCTGGCCTTTCTATATGCTAAGAACTACTCTAGATACTGAATTTGAAAATAAAACCTTTAAGATTTCTTTGTCCTATGGTAATTGCATTCTAGTGGGGGAGATGTAATATGGCTATATTGTGATGTCCAGGAGTGACTAATGCTAAGAAGAAAGCAAGCAGGGTTTGTTATTGCTATTATTAAGTACCATTGAGTTGGTTCTGACCCATAGCAACCTTATGAGTATAACATCTCTGAGGAGCAGTTGGTGGGTTTGAACTGCCCACAGCATTACTCCAGAACTCCATACTATATTGTAATGTCTAAAAGTAACTCGTGCTAAGAAGAAAGAAATCAGTGATTGGATACTGCTATTTCCTTGATCTCTGCTGTATACTTTTTCTGATTTTAAATCACTCAGTAGTTCTTTTAAGAGGCAAATGTGTCGCTTCGATGACAAAGAATGACCCAAGTCATGGTATTTTCAACCACCTCATATACACATAAAAGCGGGACAGTGTAAAAGGAAAACTGAAAGAGACTCAACACACATTTGAATTGTGGTATTGATGACGAATACTGAATATGCCATGGACTGCCTGAATATGGACAAACACATCTTGGAAGAGGTATAGCCAGAATGTTCCATAGAAATGAGGATGGTGAGACTTTATCCTGTTTACTTTGGACATGTCATTAGTGAAAACCACATTTAGAACAGGATATCACGTTTGACAAATTAGAGAGCGACTCAGCATAAATGAGGAAAACCCTCCCTAAGGTAGACAGACACAGTGAGCTGAAACAAACCAAAGATGGTGAGGCTGATGAAGGACCAGGCAGCCGCTCACTCTTCTATATATAAGGTCACTACGAGCTGGAACCAACTCGATGACAGCAACAACAATTTCCCTGAACACCCATTCTAGTAAAAACAGCTGATCAAAGAAAACATCTCTGGAAGATGAATATTTAAGAAGAAGCTTCACTGAAGATAGGGAGAAACCACGTGGCTATTGTAAGTAAGAGCCTGGCATACAGAAGTGGGTATATTTGGGGGTGGCACTCTGTCTCTCTTTGCTACAATCTCTGGCTACTGCTTCAACAGGTGGATGAGGTGGGGCAGAAGTGACACTTATTTGCTGTCTACTGGCAAAGGCATAGTACAGCTGCTATCTATGTTTCCATCCTAAGCAACCTGCAAGGCTGGCTGAACTACCTACACCCCCTAGAGAAAGCAACTTTAGTTCAGGAAACTTAAGAGTCTCTCAGCTAGTGACCTTTTAATATTATAGCTTCTTGGACCCAAATTCTGTGTATTATTTATTGTATCTCTGAATACTCCTAGTGACCAATACTGAAGCATTTGTTGTTGTTGTTAGCTGCTAGTGAGTCATCCCGTGACTCACAGAGACTCCATGTACAATCGAAAGAAACGTGCTTTGTTCTGGTCATCTTTGTCATCAGTTGTGGGTTGGACCATTGTGACCCAGGCGGATTTTACTTACTGATTTTCCAAAGTTGACCACCAGGGTTTTATGCCTAGTCAGTCTTACTTCTGAAGCTTCTCTGAAATCTGTTCACCATTAGAGAAATGTACAAGTTTCCTTAACCGGTAGTATCTATACATGATATGCATTGGTTGGGAAAGGTACCGCTCTCCCACATGGAGGGTGAGAATTCTGCCATGGGAACACCATTACTCCCCGTCTGCAGTGACCAGAAGGAACAGCCATGCTCATTATTTAGTGAAATCACACTAAGTGCCACATGCTTTTGTATCCTGTTTCTCCCAGCTCCCACCACAATATTATGAGGCAGGGATCTTATTATCCCTAGCGTTCAGTTAAGGAAACAGAGTCTTATGGGAGTTAAAAAAACCTTGTTCATACCTAACAAAAGATAATCCCTCCCTCTTCACTGTCTTAATGGAATTTATCCATTTTCCCTGTTGTTGAATTCAACCATGATAAGGATCAATGTGTTTAAGAAATGCATTTATCAAAATGATAAAATCCCAAAGCAGAGAAGTTGATTGTTTTCTCAGTTCTCTGGTTCTGTCATAAAAGAAATATCATTCATGGGTGGCTTTAAAGAGCAGAACTCTATTTTCTGTCAATATAGGATGTTGTTATTGTTGTTACTAAGTGCTGTGGAAGGATCTCTGGTAGCAGAGTGGTTACAAGTCAGGCTGATAACTTCAAGGTCAGCAGTTCAAAACTACCAGCCATTCTGCAGGAGAAAGATGAGGCTTTCTGCTCCCATAAAGATTTACGCCTCAGAAACCCTGTATACATTCGCTATGAGTTGGAACGGACTCCACGGTATACTACCACCACCATCTGGCCAGGGACATAATTAATTAAGGAATTAAAAATAGATAAATTGGGACATATTAATTGAGGAATTAATATAAAGAAATGAGACATGGGGAAACCTGTGCATGAAGAATTTATTGTCTTTGCAAAGCAACAATGAAATCTTTTCTTTTTCTTTCTTTCTTTCTTTCTCTCTTTGGATGGCAGAGCCACAAAGAGTTGTTTTATTATTTTTATGCACAGACCCCTAGTTGAATTTTTCTCTTAGTGAAACATTCTCTGATTTATTCATGATTTTATTAGTATCCTTTTACTTTAGATTTTTGACTCTCCTACACTATAGTATATTTTCATTAAAAGTTAGAAGCCACACATTAGCTACATTTTATTCTACTAATCTTAGGTAGTTTTAATACTTATATTAACAATATTCTTAAGACTGTTAGGAGACAGGACTTGTCAATTGAATTACTGCCAGCTTAGGTTTAGTGATTGTAAACATTCTTCCTTGTAGCCTTAGTTTAAGGCAATAAAGAATACTAAACTTGAAGAGCCATAAATAAGGGCTGTGGGTACAAGAATTTCTAAAAACATTTAGATAAAGGCTATGGGTATATACAGATACTAAATAAAAAGTCTGACTTAGACTTTCTTAAATTAATGATCAGTAAATTAGAGAAGTTGTTTTTCATAACCTCAGTTTCCTTGATAAGTGATGTTTTTGTAGGCTATAAACAGATAGAGTATGGAAGAAGTTAATGGAGAGTTAATTGCATTTAACAACTAAAATTAACAAGATTTAACAGACAAAGCTTAAGAAATTGTGAAGGTTAACTTTTTTCCCATAGAAAAGAATAGATTTATGTATGAACAAATGTTTAACTAAAAGGTTTCAAGGCACCTGAATGTCTCCTATGCCTTGAGATAATGTTTTTGCTGTAACTTCTCATCCCTGTTGTAAATTTAAGAATTGTAAACCATAAGGAATGTGCCTCAAGATAGATTGTACCTTGATGTCATTGATTACTATGAATGCAATGTTTTCTGTAATGGTGTATAAGGGGGTTGTAAGACAGAACAGAGAGGTAGTAGTAGTAGTGACAAGAATAGGGGGAGAAGAAGGAATATGAGATGGAGAGGAGACGAGACAAGAATGGAGGGAGGATAGAGGGAGTAATGGAGAGAATGGAAGCTAATAAAGGGAACAGAAGAGGGGAGCAAAAGAGGGGAGCAGGAGAGGAGAGAAGGGAAGCAGGAGCCAGGGGAAGGGAGAAAGGAAACAGAAGATATGAGCAGGAGAGCAGGGGAGTAAAGAATGAGTGGGACAGTAAAGAATGAGAGAAGTAGAGTATTAGAGTAGCCATAGAAATAATAATATGTAATGAGAAGATTTTGAATTTATTATGGCCTATGACTCCGTAATCCGCCGACGCCGCATACGCTTTCGGAAAATCCCTGGAATAAGTCTGCTGGGGCTGGCTCCCGGCAACCATCACCACCAAGTGCTGTTGCATTGATGGCAGCTCACGGCCACCGTATATAGGTTTATGAGGAACAGCTTCTGGGTTTGAATTGCTGAACTTGTGACTCAAACGGACCTTGTGGTCCAGTGCATTATCCTTCAGCTCCACACCAAGACTCCATATAGGAGATATGGAGCCCAAATTTGGGATATGGCTCTAGGGGTAGGTCCTTTCTCACAGATTGCATCTTTTACATGCTATCACCCCATGTGTCAGTCAGTTTATTGTACTGCGGTGGCTTGGGGATTTCTGTGATTCTGGAAGCTATGCCATTGGTATTTCTAATACCAGCAAGCTTACCTTTGGTGGACAGGTTTTGGCAGAGCTTCATGACCAAAAACAGATTAGCAAAAAGGAATAGGTAGCCCATGCCAAAGGGTTTAGCCTGTGAAAACCTTACAAATAGAAGATTAACATTGTCTCATATAGTCCCAGAAGAAGAGCCCTTCAGGGGTCAAAGCAGAGTCAATCTTGTTGACACAGGTTGAACAAACCTTTTAGGACCTTCATTTGCTGGGGGAGCATAACTCAAAATGTTAAGAAACAGCTGAAAACATCATTAGTAATTGGAATGTGGAATATACCATGTATGAATCTAGGAAAATTGGAAGTTGTCAAAAATGAAATGGAAAGTATAAAGATCAAAATCCTAGGCATTAGTGAGCTGACATGGACTGGCATTGACCATTTTGAATAAGACAATAGTATAATTTCTGTATAATGGGAATGGTGGTAGTGTACCGTGGTGTCAGTACTGACTCATAGCCACCATGCATAGGATTTCCGAGGCAGTAAATCTTTACAGGAACAGAAAGCGTCATCTTGCTCCCAAGGAACAGCTGATAGTTTTGAACTTCTGACCTTGATGTTAGCAGCCTGAATCGTAATAACTAACACTACCAGAAAAATGGAAATAAGCAAGTCTAATTCATTGGATTGCTGTCGTTAAGTGCTGTCTAGTCAGCTCCGATACATGGCGACCCTGTTTAGGGTTCCCACAGCTACAAGTCTTTGTTATTGTTGTTGTTAAAGGCCATTGAGTCGGTTCCGACCCATAGCGACCCTGGATAGGGTTTCCAAGGAGCAGTTGGTGGCTAACCTTGCAGTTCAAACAGCTTAGCAATCTGGCGCATTAACCCACAGTGCCATATATGGAAGCAGAATTCCTCATCTTTCTCCCACAGAATTAGTGGACTTGTGGTTAGCTGTCCAATGTTTATACGAAAGAGCCACCACACCTAGTTCATTGCATAGTTATAATCAAACCTGTGAAATAAGTGCAGCCCAGCACCAATCCTGTGTACACATGCACCCAGCATGGCCCTTGACCCAGGCCTGCATCTAACACGGTCACATTCATCTGCTACGGCTCTCCAGGCCCTCTGGCCATCATGTGAGATGAGGAGTCTATGCTGTGTGCATCTTGTATCCAGGCTGTTGTCTTAAGGAGGACATGGGACTACTGGACAGTGGCGGTGACTGCATTTCTATAACCCCGGGCTCTGAGCTGCTTCCTGGTCCAGTTCACCGTGACAATGAGTGAACATGCATCAGTGATAATACAGCCCTCAGCCACATGGGAGCTGACAAGCAAGGCATAGTGGGAAACCTGCTTCGGCTTCACTCCACAGTGAGAATTGTTCTGTTGTGTGTCGGGTTGCTATGAGTTAGAAGCGACTGAATGACACCTACCAACAATGGAAAACTTAAATAGAGTGAATTTATTTCTCTTTGTCTATCTCCAGGGTGAATCCTCAAAGGTTCTGTTCTCTGCATTCATCATGAAAGCAACAAAGAAAGTTTGAGAATCAACCTAAGCATGTCTCTGAGTCTCAGGCTCCGCCTCTGCTGCCAGATAACCCTTCCTCTGCCTTTATCCTGTGATGAACCTGTTTTAAGGGGGCTGCAACACTGGGTTGTGCAAATGGTACATAACTGCTAACCTAAAGGTTGGAGTGCCAGTACACTCAGAGAAGCCTCAGAAGAAAGACTTGGTGATCTACGGGGTTGCCACAAGACAGAGTTAAAGTGATGACCACTAGTTTGGTTTGGGGCATCACAAATAAGCTGATGGTTTCCTTCCCAGGAAGCTGTGGGGACAACACCTCATGCTTAAAAATATCACTTACTTCCTGAAGAACTTAGTATTTTGTTCCTGAAACTTTTATTTTTGATTTTATTTCCAAAGCAACTTTTTGCTCCACCAAACCTGAATTGGGTTAAGCTCTGTATTGTAAATTCAAGGTCAGTTTAACCAGTCACTCTGCAGGAAAAAGATGAGGGTTTCCTCTCTCACAAAGATTTACAATCCCAGAATTCTTACACAGGATCGCTATGAGTCGGAACCAACTCGACAGCGCTTATGAACAACAACAACTAACCTACACTATGTGTTTCCACTCGGAGGTACAGATTCCCATGAACCAGCTCAGTCAAATTAAGTGACTTCCCAAAGATCACAGCCCAAATAAGGGGGGCATGTGGGAGGACAGTTTCAAAGTCTCAGAACTGCAGTTCATTTGAGTTGGACTTTTCAGATTTTATCACATGCCTATGAATCTTGAGGGATCTTTGTCGATCTGAATTCCCTTTAGCACTGAAGCCTCATTATTTGAGGCTGGTCCATGAGCTAGCAGCCTGAGCATCACTTGCTGGCTGTTAATAGTCATTAGAAATGCAGACTGGCAGCGTCTGCCCAGACCTGTGGACTCAGGACTGCAATTTACCCAAATCCCCAGATAATCTCTGGGCACAGGACACTTTCAGAAGTTCCGTGATGGACATCAATCACTCTCTTCATTTCCCAGGGATAATAAAATGGAGCCTAGATCAAGATCCTTACCAGAATATCTAACAGCTACAGTAAGTCTGCATTGCACAACTACACCACCATTTCATCTCCTCGGGGCCTTTGTTTCTGCATCAGTAAAACAGGAAAAATAGCACATGTGTCCGTGTGTAGTACCATGGTGGCTTGCATGGTGCTGTGATGCTGCAAGTCCTGCCACTAGTATTTTAAATACCAGCAGCATCCCCCATGGTGGACAGATTTCAGTAGTGCTTCCAGACTAAGAGTAGGAAGAAAGACCTGGCAATCTACTTTTGAAGACTGATGAAAACTGTACTGTCCATAGCAGAATAGTGTTGGAAGATGAGTCTTCTCAAATAGAAGGCATTTAAAACACACAGCGGCTACAAGAATGGATTCCACATGCTAGAAATCATGGGGATGGAGTGGGACTGGCCATTGTATGTTCTACTGTGCATGGGGTTGCTATGGGTCATGGCCTACTGAATGGCAACTAACAGCTATGAAAAATGTAATACTACATCTACCTTGCCATATTCTTGATATACAATAGCATGCTATCTCTGAGGAGCCCTGGTGTAGAGCTGTAGGATAAACACTGTATTGCTAACCACAAGGTTGATGGTTCAAACCCATCAGCAGCTCCTAGGAAGTCCTATGCAGAGTCCCAGTGAGTTGGAACTGATTCCACAGGACTTAACAACAAAAAACAACAAATCTGTGAAATCACTTCTTTAATTTTAAAGAGTTAAGCAAAGAAATGTCTGCTGTAAGTTACAGGCAACCTAAACTGTGAGTCAGGAACAACTAGATGGCAGTTAACAACGAATTAACCAATTAACCTTACCAGATGTATGAAGGGCTTCCAAAGGTTCAAGGAAAAAATGAAACTATAAGACAAATTAACCAATTAACCTTACCAGATGTATGAGGGGGCTTCCAAAGGTTCAAGAAAAAGTGACACTACAAGATACTGGAATTTCCTAAGAAGTTTTTGAAGCCCCCCTCATGTGTGCATCTGTGCTTCTGCGTGGGTACATGAGTACTAGATATGGAACTGGGTCATACATGACCAAATTTGCCCTATTTAATTTAGAATGCAACCCAATTCTCAGACAAGTTGCCAAAAAAAGAATAATTTCTCTAAATCTCAGAGGGGGTCTTAAAAATGGATAGGCCCCAAGGACTTGCCCATAAGTTTTGCTGCTACCGAGTGTGGGCACCTTGAGATGGCTGGGTGTTTTCAGTTCAGACGTGTTAGATTCAGAGGCATGAATAAAGGGGTGCTGACTCTGGAGTTGTTCCTGCTGTTGATGAGTGCCGTGGAGTTGGTTACAACTCATGGAGACCCTGTACGGGGTTTCTGAGAAACAGCTAGTGAGCTTGAACTGCCGACCTTACGTTTCAAACTGGGTTTGCAGTTCAGTGCATTAACCCACAGTGCCATACCGGGAGTCCAACTGTGGAGTAAACATTGCCTTTTATTGAATCCCCAGGAGCCACTCACCTTGACCTCAAGGGAAAATGGAATGAGATGCTAACATAAAAAGGATTGGGAAAGAGGAAGAGGAAAAGTGGTGAAGAGGATTCTGTTGACACCATCCATGCATGCATTAAACAATTTCTGGATGGCAGAGATTATTCTGGATAATTTGGACATATCAAGGCCAGCAAGAGGACTGTCCTCAAATGTCTTATCTTTGTGTAGTGATAGGGGGCTTAGCGGGAAAAGTGTGAAAGCCAGAAACGACTGGGACAACTTGGGGTCATAGGAAGTGCTATGAGAAAGTGTAGTGACTGGGATGGTCAAGGTAACTCTGCTGAGATGAAACAGGACACAAAGGTGCCAGCCCCATATAGACAAGGGGGAAGAGCTGCCCAGGAGGACAAAAACTCCAGGGGGAGAATGTGCTCAGAAGTTTGGAGGCCAGTAGAGCTGGAAGGTAGCGAGCTAAGAAGGTCGGAAGTAAGGACAGGCTGACTGCAGTGAAAGACCAGCTACTGCGGGCTTCACTCACTTGACTCGTGGTGACGCCATGTGTGTCAGAATAGACCTTTGCTCTATAGGGTTTCGAGTGGATGATTTTTCATAAGTAGAACACCAGGTTTTGCTTTTTGCTTTTTATTGGCCAACTTTTGGTTAGCAGCCAAGCATGTTAGCCATTTGAATCAACAAGGGATTCCATTGTTGTTTTTGTTAAGTGCCATGGATTTGGTTCTGACCATTGTTGTTGTTAGGTGCCATTGAGTTGGTACCGACCCATAGCGACTTTATGCACAACAGAATGACACATTGCCTGATCCTGGGCCAACCTCACTACTTTTGCTATGCTTGAGTCCATCGATGCTGCCACTTTGCCAATCCATCTCGTTGGGGGTCTTCCTCTTTTTCTCTGACC
>NW_006408788.1:1670936-1673030 GCF_000296735.1 Chrysochloris asiatica | reverse complement strand
GGGTTCTAGTGCAAACTCGCACTCAGTTCTATTGACTCAATTCTGAGATACAGCGACCCCTTGTGTTACAGAGTAGAACTGCTCTAGAGGCTTTCCTTGGGTGTAATCTTTAAAGAAGCAGGTCCCCAGGTCTTTCATCTGTTACCCAGGGACCTTTGGTAATGGTTAGAGTGTAGATTTATCTTGAGTGCAGCAGAATACCACTGATATCCCATCTAGAGTCTACCGAGTGATTCATATGAGAGAGTCCGGGTCTCAGTGAAGCCCAGGTTAATGGATCTAAACCTGGGGGGTGATACGATCTTTCCGTATTTTTCTTTCTAGGTTCCATCTCTTCCTTGTCTCCTTCAGATATCCCTATTATACATCAGACCCTGTGTCTAGTGTATATGCAGCACACACATCCTTAATCAAAAGCAATCAATGGCCTCCCTGTCAACCACTGTGTTTCTTAATTTTGGGCTCGTTGTACATGGAACTTGCTAAAGATGAAACTAGAAGGGTTCTATGCAGATGTACTGAATAAGGCTCTGTGGAGCTGTGTCTGTTGTTGTTAGGTGTCTAAGTCGATTAAGACACATAGTGACTCTAAGAGAACAAAAAACTATCTAGTCCCGTGCCCTCTTCATAATTGTTGCTAAGTTTGAACCCATTGTTTATTTTCAACATACGTGATTTGGAGAACCAGGCACAATTTCTTCTGTGAGCTTCTCTGTGAGTACCTGCTTTTTCTTCTCAGCTTCCCTAAGCCATGGCTAGCCTTCTGAGTTCAGCTAGAAGTCCATCTCCTCTGTGATAACTATTCCATGAACCTCTTGCAACCCCGTTCACTTAGCACTAACTTACACTACTCTGTGTGTTCCTCCTGGAGGTTAAGCCCTCACTGGTCACCTCTCCAAAGCCGGAGCCAAGCACTTAGAGGATCAGAATTGCTTCTTAATCACTGTGTCCTCTTGGAACCTATCTACTGCTCTATATGCCATAGAGGCTTGAGACACTGTTATTGCTGATCACAAAAGGAGCCTCTGAGCAACAAAACTTCTAAAGCCAAAAATGTCCTTTATCTTCATTCTAGTCACCCCTGGAATGGAGAGGAGGGCGAAGAAGAAATAATGACAACAATAAATCAACTAATGGCCCTGGAAATAGATAATGTGGCTATTGTCGTTAAGTGGCATCAAGTTGGTCTGACTCAGTGATCCGGTATAGGATTTACAAGGAGTAGCTGGTGGGGACCAGTGACCTTGTGGTTAGCAGTCCAGTGCTTATTGTACAGAGCCACACCAGGATAATGTGTACTGAATACTTATTAAGTGTCAGGAACTAGACTAACTGTGCACCATCTGTTTCATAATCTGTTTTGCATCAAATCCCTTCCTGTAGGTCCCTGAGGTTATCCAGCCGAGTGGGTAAGGCTCTCAATACTTTTAGATCCCAGTTCTAGTTCAAATGTTAACTAATAGGTGATCCTTTTTATCTCTCCGAGCTTCAGTTGACACATGTGGGAAGCTGTGATAACAAATCTGTAATCTCTTTCTTTTCCAGGGTTGCTACAAGGAACACATGAAGCAGTATGGCAAATCCTATGCAAACGCATGTTAAAGGAGGATTGGTCATACCAATAAAGCAGCAGCAACATCACTTAGGATTTCTAGGCCATCATCAGCACCCCCAAAGCAATCGTCCACTTACCTGCTCTAGAATCGGCCGTTATTGCTCTGCAATATTGCCCAGTTACTGGTTAAGCCTGAGCTAATCTAAGAAACAGCTCATAAGTGAAAGAGAATTTGATTCAATGTAATATTGGAAGACTGAAAAGTCCAGAAAAGCAAAATCCAATAAGTATTGACTAAGGTTCTTCATTTCTAGTTTGCTTTGACAATAACCTTTATTTTTCAATCAATTAAGCTAGTTCTATCTCAACCCAAATAACAGGCGGGACTTGGTGGGGTCCAGTGCATAGCAAACGTCTCTCTCCCTCACACCAGTTCTGAGTGAACTATTCAGTCTGAGAGGAGAGGAGAGGAGTAACCCCATCCCATCTGACTAGAGAGAGAGTCTCAGTTGTCCCTGCAGCTTGGGGAATGTCAGGGG
>NW_006408788.1:1659723-1670536 GCF_000296735.1 Chrysochloris asiatica | reverse complement strand
GCTGTCAGGTCTAACCCACGCAAAGCCAGTGGTTGTCACTTAGTGGCCTTGAGTTGGTTCTGGCTCATAGTGTCACTGTATAGGTTTGCAAGGAGTAGCTAGTGGATTTGAACCCTCAACTTTGCAGCTTAACTTGAACTTATGGTCCAGTGCTTATCCTACAGCACCACACCAGGACTCCAAAAGTGACATCCTCCTCCTTGCTCCCTAAGGATGAGTTGTTGTCATTGTTATGTGCCATGGAGTTGGTACCGACTGATAGCAACATTGTTGTTGTCAGGTGCCATCGAGTCGGCACCAACTCATAGCAACCCTATGCACAGCAGAACAAAACAATATCCGATCCTGGGCCAACCTCACTACTACTGCCACACTTGAGTCCATCGATGCTGTCACCTGGCCAATCCATCTCATTGGGGGTCTTCCTCTTTTTCTCTGACCCTCCATCTTACCAAGCATGATATCCTTCTCCAACGACTTATCTTTCAATAACGAAAGTTATTAAAAAGTTACAGCAACATTTTAATTTTGTTTGGTAACACCTTGGAAGGCCCAATGGAAACCATTGTCTTTCTCTTGTGGCTCCAGAACCCCTACATGACGCTCTAACAGACTTTTTGTGACAGAGCTGTCTAGGGGGTTATAATTTGGGGTTTTCTGTCCAGGTGGTCTATTATTTGGACCAGGCACTGAATTTGCCTGCTACCTGTGGAAGTACAGGTTCGTTCTCCATACAGGTAAGAGATTTCCAGGTAACTGAGCACCTATCTTGTAAGATCCACAGCCACCGGCTAGTGTAAACCCCCATGATCTCAATTGCCTTAGTCTTTTTTCCTTTTTCCTTGGCTTTGAATTATGATGCTGAGCAGGCTCCTTTGCTATAATATTTCATTCAATTCATATTTTCTCCTTAGAATGAATCAATACGAGTTCCTTTTAATCTTCATTGCTGCCCTTTGATATAGGAAAATATTCTATTCATAGTCATTCTGCGATCAAAATTCCCAAGCCACTGAAGAGAGATCTAACTAGATTTTCAGTGGCAATTTTCCTCTAAGTTGATGTAATCAATACTTCGTACAGGCAAGTGTGGTGCCATTAGCGGCTTCTCTCCTCTGTAGGTTCATACAGACTTCACTCTTCTAAGCACTGGTGAGGCCTGTGATGTTGAAGCCAGTGCGATTATAGCCCCTGAATCAAATTCTGCAGATATTAATGCAATCACAGCCTTTTGCTCCAGGACTCTTACAAAACCGAGTTGACTTTCCCAAACCAATTTCCTGCTGGAATGTTCAAGGAGAAAACTCATTAAATGGAGGGGACAGAGCTGTTTCACAGTGCGGATTGCATCCCATGATTGTTTTTGACGTAACTTTCATTCCTCCTTTTCAAGACACTCACATTATTTTATGGAATAGAATTCTCGAGCCATATGGATATGCATGGATAGCAGAAAGTCTAATACCTGAAGTCGTTTGACTGATATCTTAAATGAATGATTACAAAATCTTTGCAATTGTGATTAAAATTCATGACCAGGAGATCACATTGGGTCATCTGGAAATGATTCAACATTTGATCACTTCTTTTACGTTTCAAAGAGAACCAGAAACATTTGGCCTTGCAGAAGATTTAAATTATAACCCCCTGCCCTCACCCTATAAACATGCATCTTTTTTTTAATAGGAATCATCTACTTCTGGTGTGGAGGTGTGGGTTAATGTGCTGGACTGCAAAATTGGTTTGAACCACAAGGTTAGTGGTTCAAGCTCACTCAGAAACCCCTTACAGGGTTGCTATGGGTCAGATCCAACTTGACGGCACTAAACAACAACAAAAATATTTCTGCTTAGGAGCCACTGGGTGGCACAATTAGTACAGCTTGTGACAACCAGTTAAAAGGCTGGCAGCTCAAACACACGTCCAAGAGACACTTTGGAAGAAATGTCTGGCAATCGGCTTCAAAAGGTTAAACCACAGACTGTAAAAAAGAAAAGAAAGGTAAAAACTGAATCTTGAAGAAAAAGAGTCGATTAATAATTGGACTTACGCTAACAGATCACTTTGCAAAAAGCCTTTAGAGACTGTTGGGAAAGAATCAGAGAGAGGGTGTAAAAGGTGAAGACTTACGTACAGGTGATAAATCACTGGGAAATAAAGAACATGTACAATGGTTCAACTTACATGTCTACTTAATTTTTTTAAACAGGTTAAACCCAAAATAAAACTTGTTGCCAGCTGTAGGATAAGGACAAACACTGGACCACATAGTCAGTTTCAACTGCAAGGTCAGTGGTTCAAATGGCCCAGCTATTCCTCAGAAACTCTATCCAGGGTCACTATGAGTTGGAACTGACTCTACAGCACTTAACAACAAGAACAAATCCCACTAAAGCTGACTGGCACATTTTTCTCCCATGAAGGAGCTAGTGAGTTCCAACCACCAGTCTTCTGGTTAGCAGAAATGAGTTGACATCGATTCCAAAGCAATGGGTCACTGTCTTTAAAGCCCCATGGAACAGAACTGTTTGGTGGGCATAAGGTTGTCATGAGTCAGAACTGACTCAGTAGCTACTAACAACAACATGTTTACTTAATGAAATGAAATGTCAATACAATTGAGACCAGACTAACAACATACTGTATTCATTTGAGCCCGGGGCCTGCATTACTGTGCCTTACTGAATTAAATGAATTTACTTTTCTGATGATTAGAATCTGGTGGGAGAAAAATCTGGGCTTCCTTAAGTACTGAAGGTAGTGCAATGGATCTGGAAACTGATTAGTCCATTTAATCTGAAGAATCTACTTCGAAGGACCTAAATTTATTTCTTAAAAATATATGTTGTTGTTGTTATGTGCCATGGAGTCGATTCTGACTCATAACGACCCTGTACAGGGTTTCCGAGGCTGTAAATCTTTATGGGAGCAGAAAACCTCATCTTTCTTCCACAGAACAGCTGGTAGTTTCGAACTGCTGACCATGAGGTTTGCTGCCCGATTCGTAACCACTATGCTACCAGAGCTCCTTCTTAAAAACATATAGATTTAGATTAAAAAGTAAACAAACTTGGATTTTTAACAACTATATTAATTAAGCTCTGCTTCCTGTTTCACCTGTAACTAATATTGTTCTTGGTGAAGAGTGCACACGTAACATGTATCTAAGTACAAATGGATACTTTTCAGTGAAAAATCTGGCTTGCTACAGACTTCTTAATAAGTAAGAGGAGAGATATGACTTCTGCTTTTATTATTTAACTGTGATAAACTTTGAGTTGAAATGATTGAGGTAAAAATATCAAATATTTCATCCATAATTGAGTTCTAGGGTTTTTATATTTTTGTTTCAAAATGGCAGTGATTCACCCACACATAGTTACACACATGCACATACAGACACACACACACACACACACACCAAAAAAATATCAGAGGTTATGTCTAGACATTTTCAGGAATTCAAATATTCAACGAATAAAGAACATCTAATGCCATTAATCAGTTTTAGGATTACGTTCTCATGATGGACTTGAAACTCTTCTCTTTATCAACAGTGATGCTGCTACTTATGAAGTCACTATTCACAATAGAAGGCACTAACACTATTA
The DNA here is from genome assembly GCF_000296735.1 of Chrysochloris asiatica. Taxonomy (NCBI): domain Eukaryota; kingdom Metazoa; phylum Chordata; class Mammalia; order Afrosoricida; family Chrysochloridae; genus Chrysochloris; species Chrysochloris asiatica. Next base: position 1,666,925 of record NW_006408788.1, on the reverse strand, counting down.
CCAAGTTTATTCTGCCGTGGCTATCACCCTCAGGAATGTAGCATTTTATTATCTAGAAGGTTTGAGAAGAAGAACTTCTCACTGAAGGAAAAACTACATGTTCAAGAACTATATAAAACCATCAAAAATCATACAAGAGTAAGAAATATTAAGAGATTGCTTTCCTATTTAAAATTACTTATAATAGTACATATCGCTGTTTGCCTCACCTGAACTCTTACAACTTTGGAATTCCCAGTGCAGTTATACTACTTGTATACCAGATAAAACACACACATACACATATATAGGAGTCTTGGTGTGGAGTTGTAGGATAAGCACTAGACTTCTAACCACAAGGTTTGTGGTTCAAAACCACTATCAACAAACATAGTATCTATCTATCTATCTAGAGAATATATATCTATGTCTATCTCTCTGTCTCTGTCTCTCTGCATCTATATCTATATATGGAGCTCTGATAGCATAGTGGTTACAAATTGGGCTGCTAATCTCATGGTCAACAGTTCGAAACTACCAGCTGTTCTGTGGGAGAAAAATACCTTGGAAACCCTATACAGGGGCACTATGAGTTGGAACCAACTTCACAGCACATAACAACAACAACAAATGTATGTTGTGTTGTTGTTATGAAGTACCGTTGAGTCGGTTCCAATCCATAGAGACCCTGTATAGGGTTTCTGAGGAGCAGCTGGTGAGCTTGAACTGCCAACCTTGCAGTTCAAATGGCTTTGCTGTCTGGCACATTCACCCACAGCACCACACCAGAACTCTCTATTTATATACAACACACATGTATATTGTTGTTGTTAAGTGTCTTCGAGTCGGTTCCGATCCATAGCAACCCTGCCTAGGGCTTCCCAGGAGCAGCTGGTGAACTTGAATACATGTGTGTATTACAGAGTCCTAGATAGCTCTATGGGCTAATGTGCTAGACTGCAAGGTCATTTAAAACACAAGATCAGCAGTTCAAGCTCACCAGCCGCTCCCTGAAAACTCTATACATGGTTGCTATGAGTTTGAATCGACTTGATGTCACTTAACAACAACAACAACAACGTGTGTGTGTATTGCTTTAATAGTGCAATAGTCCTTGGAGACAAGGTCTCTGAAACTGTGAAACTTGCTTGAGGTTTTACAGATACTAAAGAGTGTGCATTTGAATCTTTTTTTGTTTAACTTAGAATTTCTTTTCATTTAATTCTGCTTCAGTTACCTTTTTCTCCTCTATCTTGTACCCTAAGGCCCTCTGTCTCAACTTGTTGTGAAGTGCCTTAGAGCTGGTTCTGACTGTTTAGGGTTTCTGAGGAGCACCTGGTGAGTTTGAAATGCTGACATTGTGGTTCAAACCCACTTTGTAGTCGAATTCTAGAGCCTCGTGATGGTTTGCTTTCCCGTAGTGTCTATCTGTTACTCTTGAAGACCATTGTGGTTGTTGTTGTTATATGCCGTGGAGTCGGTTCCGACTCATAGCGACCCTGTACAGGGTTTCTGAGGCTATAAATCTTTATGGGCGCAGAAAGCCTCATCTTTCTCCCATGGAACAGCTAGTAGTTTCGAACTGCTGACCATGAGATTAACAGCCCGATTTGTAACCACTACGCTACCAGAGCTCCTTGAAGACCATAAGCAACCTGAAATTTTCCTGTCACCAGGGATGCCTGGTGTGCTGCTGCAGTACAGTCACTGGACCGCAAAGTCACTTTGAACCACAAGGTCAGTGGTTCAAACTCACCAGCCACTCCTGGAAACCCTATACAGAGTCACTATGAGTTGGCACCAACTCAACAGCACTTAGCAACAACACCACAACAAGGAGTCCTGGTGTGGCATTGTTGGATAACACTGCATTGCTAACTGCAAGAGGAGCAGTTCAAATGCACCCACGGTTCCTGGAAACCCTATACAGAGTCAACATGAGTTGGAACTGATTTGATGGCACTTAACAACGAGAACCGCTAAAAGCTAAAATAGACTGAGAAGGACCTCTCCCTTGAGCCACATCTTGAATTCCTAGCTCTTATTCCCTGAACTGTTAGCCAATAATTTCTGCTCTTTAAAGTGACACATTCCTGTCACAGCAGCGTGAGGGTAACTAATATATCAATGCTCCACACCCTGAATTCAGTCTACTGCAGTAGGAGTTATCAAAGAAGAGCCATTTATTAATCCCCCAAATGGGTCACCCCAGATCTTCTCCCCCTCCTAGCAATGCGATGCCATTTAGTATACTAGTAGCTAGTATACTAAACACGTCTCTTGCTTTTGGTTCGTTTTCATGAAGTGGCCAGCTGTTCCCTTCAGGACTTCAGGAAAGCACTGTGCAATCATAAATCGATCTGCACATTTCAAAACTACAGGTGTATCCATTCTAAGTGATACGTGTCTGCCTGCCCAGACTAGTCAGTCTCAGAGCTAAGACAGCCACAAATCCAAGTCTCAGCTCATGGGAGCCAGACAGCTCTAAGCCTCAGTTCCTCATCTGCATAACAGATATGACAGGAACATGGAAACTGGATGGAACCAAAGTGATAAGTGAGTTCAGGTCAATACACAAGCATGCCTTCACTCTGCAATATTGCTGGTCAACTTCTTAAGATTCTGTAACATGGACAAACTGCGTACATTTTATAAAGGAGGCTTGGAGAGTTTAGTTAAGAACTTGAGACTTACTAAGTCTACAAACATGATGTATAATATTGTTTTGTTATGGCAAGCAATCAGTAAATGTTGGTGAATGAAATGGATGAGAATTTAAGCACAATCAATATTATTGCTGTTAAGTGCCATTGAGTTGGTTCTGACTCATAGAGATCTTGTATAGGGTTTCCAAGGAGCAGCGGCTGGGTTTGAACTGCCAACTTTGCGGTGCGTAGTCCAGTGCTGATCCTTGTTGTTGTCGGTGTTGTTATTAAGTGCTGTCAAGTCGGTTCTGATCCATAGCAACCCTGTATAGGGATTCCAAGGAACAACTGGTGAGCCTAAACCGCTAACCTTGCAATTTAAGCTGATTTTGCAGTTCAGTGCCTTAGCCCACAGTACCACACCAAGACTCCAATTCTGATCCTACAGTGCTACAATTATAAGAAGTATTGGACAGAGTATAAAAATGATTATGTTTTCATGGAAATGATAGGTTGCTTTAGTAAATGCATAATAATCATGGTAATACAAAGATGTGAATCCAAATATAATTAAACCACCATCACACCACCACCAGCAATGAGAAAGCCATTATGTGCTATTGAGCACGGTGCCAGAGGATGGATGTGGCACTGATATCCATGGGACTGATTCATAGCCATACTTCTCACAGATATCACTAATCCATCACAGGACTTTATCTTGCAGGGTCCAGATGCATCCTCAAAACCTTTTTCATTTTGATACTCTTGGTAGAGATCGTCAATTAACTAGAGCTGGCTGAGAGGATGATGTTAACAAGGGGGTTCAAAAAGTTCTTGGAAAAATTCCATTATCTTTTCATTCCAAATTTTCAAAAAGTTTTGAAGGTCCACTTGTATTTGTCACCCATGTCTTCTAAGATTTCTCACGTGATATGTTTGGGGAAAGCTAATCCCATTATCCATCATCCGTTCTCTGGGATCCTGTCAGATGGTCTGGGTCGTCTTACTCAACATCTATTTTGACCTCCTTCAAGAGTGCTGCCCTTTATTATAGAGACTGGGAAATTAATTACCACCTTGTCTTTGCAGCTAGTCTTCTGGGTTTCAGTTCCACTTGAATTTGGACCAGGACAGAGGCACCATGATTCTGTCCTGATAGAACCATGATGCGGGTGTTTCCTACCACAGCGACCAACTTTCTCACCCTGGCAGAATGGGAGTGAATCTGGCAGCTGGGATTTGTTCCTACTCCTTCAGCTTTTCCAACTAATTTATAAAGTACTTAATATATGGAAATAAAAAAATTCTCTGGTATGCTTGTTATCTGTAACTTATCTGTAAGGACAAACCTTTATCCTTCAAAGAGAAGTACTCAAAGCATCCATTAATATGAAATCTTCTCAGAACTCAGTAGAACATATTTCTACCTGCCTCAAGTCAGATTTCTATAAATGAACTTTGATGTATGTTAAGTATTAAAGCATTATGGAGTTCTGGTGGCACAGTGGTCAAAACACTGAACTCTTAACCACAAGATCAGTAATTTGAATATACCAATTCCTTTTTGGAATACATTTGTGGCAGTCTACTTCCTTAAAGATTTACAGCCTCGGACCCCCCTGGGGCAGTTCTTCTCCATCGTATAGGGTCACTGTGATTGGAAAGCAACTCCATGGCATTGGATTTGGTTTTTCTGTCAGGACTGAAGCCTTTCTCCACCATCTCTGCAACTGAGGATCTGTCTAAACTTCAGGTTCCTCATCTGTACAATGAGGGGATTAGACTTGATTATAAGAGAAATGGAGCACCTTCCATTTCTAGCATCTTTCACACTTGATAAAATGATTTTCTGTGTTCTTTTAGACTTATTGAGGTTAAATGCCTCTCTCAAGCAAACACATCTAGGAAATGACAAATACAGGACTTAAGTTTTCTTCCTCCAAGTTCCACATTACTTATTCTGTACCATGGTGACCCTCACGAGGGGTTCTAGTTCTGACCTGGCCGTGTGTGTCACTGTTGATTTATGAAAGGAGCAGTATAATTTACTGGATAAAAAACATTAAAATATGCCAGCTGCTCCTCAGAAACCCTATACAGGTTTGCTATGGGTCAGAATCGACTTGATGGCACTTAACAACAAGTGTGAGGAAGTGTGTTCAAGCATAACAACCATGAGGTTGGTTCAGGACTGAGCAGTGTTTCATTCTGTTGTGCATGGGGTCCATGTGAGTCAGAGCAGACTCAGTGGCATCTAACAACAAACAGCAACAAAAGTTATAAATCAACAGTGACTGCGTCATTTATAGTCTCTGGTATTAACAACTCCAGCACATATTAAAACCATTTCATAGATCAGTCATCTGAGGTTCAGAGAGATTAAATAAAAACTTCCAAATACACAGTTTATATGCTATTATCAGGACATTAAACCTAAGTTTTCATACTAGTATATGGCAGATAAGGAGCTCTGGTAGTGTAATGGTTATGAATCGGGCTACGAACCACAAGGTCAGCAGTTTGAAACTACCAGCTGTTCCATGGGAGAAAGAAGAGGCTCTCTGCTCCTGTAAAGATTTACAGCCTTGGAAACCCTGTACAGGGTCACTATGGGTCAGAACCAACTCCACAGCACATAAAAGCAACAACAACATATGGTCGATGGCAGGGAGAGGGGGATAGAGAGAGAGAAACGGATGATTTGACTCCAATGTTATCTGTCTTTAAAGTCCATGCACTTCTTGCTGTGCTGTTCAGCTTCTTCACTAAGCAACCAACAGACCTGGGCAGGTTCTTTGCATTTTGGCGCTTCACTGTCTATAACTTTCAGATATGGGATTATATTCATTCCCTTTCTGCCATAAGGGACTATGGAGATGCTCCGATAAGGAGATGCATGTCGAAGCACCCTAGGATACTATTATAGTTACCATGTTGTTGTTGTTGTTGTTAGGTGCTACTGAGTAGGTTCCAACTCATAATGACTCTATATAGGGTTTCCAAGGAGCAGCTGGTGGGTTTGAACTGTTGACCTTGTAGTTCATAGTCCAATGCTGATCCTGCAGTACCACACACAATAGTAGTTGCTGTGGTACTGGTGATGTGCCATGGAATTGGTTCTGACTCATAGTGACCCTATATAGGGTTTCTGTGGCTATAAATCTTTACAGGAGCAGAAAGCCTCATCTTTATCCCACAGAATGACTGGTAGTTTTGAACTGCTGATCTTGAGGTTAGCAGCCTGACTCATAGATTGCTACTATAACTATGCCAATTGTACTATATCACTTTATTAATTTTAATGTCATCACTAAATGGATAAAATACAGGCTTATTATTGTTGCTTTCTCATGGTAGTCACTGATTTATAGACTCAAATCCTTTTAGAGGTGCAGCCTGCATGAGGTGGAAGAAGGTAGAGTGTGACCGGTGACCCTTATCAAAAAATACTTCCAACATTTAACTCGATTCCATCTGCTGAGAAAATGAGGAGTAGAATCCTTGAGCTAGGCAAGGATTACATTTGTACTTTTTGCTAACCTGAGTGCAAATTGCTTATTACCTGGGCCTCTGGTTTCCTTAGTAACCTTTCTCAATAATCATTTATGAGAAAACATCCTAACGGAAGTGTTGGAAGAAGGAACCCTATGAAAATCATTGGAATGAAGAGGCTCACTTTTATGACTACGAGGATACAGTAGACAGAGTTCCTAGTAGCCGGTGATTTTCTTCCTCAGAAGTACACAAAACCACTGTGACATCTACAAATTCCAATACTACCCTTATTCCTTCAGCTGGAAAATAGGGTGCTTAATGGGAAAATGCATGGAAGAGGAAGGTTTCTACTAAAGTCTACATACAATGGAAACCTAGCAATCTTTCACACTATTGAGAAAGCCAAGAAAATGGAAGATTCTTCTAGGACCAAGAGTTAAACACATTACTGTATAATAAGTAATATGCAAAGTATGGTTTCCCTTTAAGCAGAGTTCAGTAGATATGTTGTTATACATGAAATGATTTTCAACTAAATGGAGAGGACAAGTAAACTTTTGGACCAATCACTTTTGTAAATATCATTGACTTTGAGTAGGTAACCCAAAGATCTCTCTTAGACTTTCATGATGAGACCACTTCCACAGACCTCCACTACTCAATAGATATTTACACCTGCAAAATAATCAAAGCTGAATCAGCAAATATCAGGACTAACAAGAAGCATCTGACTACTCAATCAGATTTGATTTTGTGTCTTTGACCTCACAGTACCTAGAAGAAGTGTGTTGATTTTCCCTAGCATGACCCTGAGTCACAGATGCCATCTTACTAGGGGTGTAACTGATAGGCAGACATGCACAGCCTATGAAAAAATTGACATTGCTGGATGGTTTGCTGAGGATTACTGCTTCTCATCTGTGAGATACCAACTGATCTTGAAAGCCAACCATCATGGAAAATGTGTAAATCCATCTGTGTACTTGACAAGATTACCTTGGCCAGATGGAAAGGCTTTCATGTACTGTCTGCTATAGGGAGAATGAAGGTCCCTAGTGATGCTATAAGGAGCTCTGGTAG
>NW_006408788.1:1656505-1658778 GCF_000296735.1 Chrysochloris asiatica | reverse complement strand
TGACTCAGAGTACAGGGTTTCCAAGGAGCTACTGGTTTGATTGAATTGCTGCCCTTGCACTTAGCAGTGGCTGTTGTTAAGTGCCATCACATGGGTTCCAACTCACACTGAACCTCTGAAGGATTTCCGAGGCTTTAAATCTTTGCAGGAGCAGAAAGCTGCGTCTTTCCTCCATGGAGAAGCTGGTCTGGCCTGTTAACAGCAGGGTCAGTGGTTCAAACCTACCAGCTGCTTCTTGAAAACCCTATATAGAATCACTATGAGTCGGAACCAATTCAACAGCACTTAACAACAACAACACAGGGTTTCTGAGAAATGGTTGGTGAGTTTGAACCACTGACTCTACGATTAGCAGTCCAATGCTTGTAACTACAGTGTCACCCTGAAACAAAACCAACTAAAAAGACCTTAATAAAGTAAAGCATATTAGAAAATGATGAGGCACTTTGGAGACAAATAAAACAGGAAAGGGGTCTTGGGAGGAAGGCTGCATCTATGCGGCTGTAATTGGGAAAATCAGAAAAAGGCACAAGCGAGAAGGTACTTGAATACATACATGAAATCCTTATATTTCAAGAGTGTCTGTAGCTTTGCAAAGATATCCTGTTTTCAGACTTAACTCATTTCATGGAAAATGAACTTTCTTAAGCCTTTACTTAGGTTTATTTTTCCATAGCCTTTCCACTTTATAATTAGATATGACTTCCTTAGACTAAAAAGGGCTTGAACTTAAGAATTCAGGAAAAAATGAGGTTTGTATTTATTAGCTTATCAATGCTAATACTCAAGACACATCCACAAAATAAGAATGCAACCGCTTATTTTTATGTTTGGGACAATTTAGTAAACTGAAAAGCTATTCAAATACATCAAGCCACCTTCCTGATATTCTACCACTGATCATGAAAAACGTCTTTGTGTATAAAGGTCCAATTTCTGTGAGTTATAAAGAAGCTTATGGTTTTGAGAAAGGAATACACTAATCTTCAGTTAAAAAAAAAATAAAAGATCCCACCAAACTCCGCAGACGTAACAGTTAAATAAGCCACAGAAAATAGAGGGTACTATCTTCTTTGAAACACACACAGAGTTTTAAATAACTGGAAATTGATGTAAGGAACTTGGGTTTCTGTTTGTGTTTCACATGTATAAACTATTTTGCAATCACTTGAGTGCTGAGAAGAATGTAAAATATCTAGTTCCACTATAAGGAGCCCTGGTAGTGTAGTGGGTTATGCATTGGGCTGCTAGCCACAAGGTCAGCAGTTTGAATCCACCTTCTGTTCCATAGGAGAAAGATGAACCTTTCTGCTCTTGTAAGGATTCACAGCCTTGGAAACCTTACACAGGATCACAGTGAGTCAGAACTGACTTATTGGCATACGGCAGCAGCAGTAATTCCAAGATGTGTATGAAAGTGGGACCAGGGCCTTTACTGGATAAGCAAGTACCGTGGGAATTCTAGTCCTAGTGATCCACAGATAGAAAAGAGTGGCCCTTAAAATATACTGAAAACAACAAACAAAAACACAAAGAAATGCAAGAATCACTCATACACTTTGAGAAACATGAATACATCATATGGAAACCCATAACTATTGGTACACCTTTAGATTGTTGTTGTTGCTATTAAGTGACGTCGAGTCAGTTCTAATAGCAACCCTCTATAGGATTTGAACTGCCAACCTAGTGGTTAGCAGTCCAGTGCTTATCATACAGTGCCATACCTGAAGTGATTTTATAATCAACAGTCCATGTGTGCTCTAAAATGTTAACTTTATTTAGCGATAGGGAGAAAAAAAAGGTAGAAAAATAAATTTGCTCAATCTTTAAAATGTTGTTCAACTCAACTTTTATCCATTTGATTTGGATTTATAATTAAATATAGTCACCTAGCCTAGAGTATTTGAACAGCATTGGAAAATCATTTAACTTCTCTAAACCTTAGTTCACCACCATTAACTGTACCAAAAGGAAATGAGGAGCAGAAGAAAAAATTCAAGCCTTGACTTTCATTTATTGAAAGATTATTTGGGCAAATTATTGAATGGTTATGAAAGCATTAAAAGAAGATGGAAGGAAAAAAAAAAAAGAAGAGGAAGAAGAAGATGGAAGGAATACACAGAGTCACTGTACCAAAAGGAAATGATTGATGTTGAACCGTTTCAAGAGGTAGCATATGATCAACAGCCAATGATAATGTAGGAAGAAGTCCAAGGTGCATTAAAAGAATTGGCAAAGAACAAGGCACCAGGAATTGAAGGAATACAAAT
>NW_006408788.1:1644593-1654620 GCF_000296735.1 Chrysochloris asiatica | reverse complement strand
AACAACAACAACAACAACAAAAGCTTACTTCACTTAGCTATTAAAAGGAAATTCAAATTTCTCTCATTTCCCTTAAAGTTGTTGCAAATATGAAAAGGAAATATACATTTGAGTGGTTTGTAAATAATAAAATAACATACAAATATAAATTAATATTTCACTTATGAATTATTATTATAATTGCAAATTAAGTTTTTCTTTGTAGGGGACCTTACAACTCTACAAGGCACATTTCTTCAGACTAAGAAACAGTGACTCATTGATCAAATCCTGCATGCTCTATGAAGGTACTATAGGCTCTATGAATTAAACTAAAAATGAGAGCATGTTCTGTGTGCTCAAAAACTTTTGCAATGAAAGAAAAGATTCAATAAACACACTGAAAACTAATAATAATAATAAAACAGAAGAGTGGATACTGTGCTAGATAAATCCCAAGGAAAGAGGAGGCTAAAGAATTCAAGGTTTGATATTAATGATAGGACAAGCTCAGATGAATGGAGGAGAACAGGCAAAACACCTGGGCAGGTTGAGCATAGTGTGGGTACTGAAGGGGTCAGGAAGTTATGTCCCCACCCTGTATAAATGGATCAAAAGGATAGTTGGTCAATATCTTTATGATGAGCAAATACATGTGCCAACTTCTCAGTTACCCTCTTATTAAAAATGTTGACAAAATATGGTTTTAAACACCTTTATATACAGTGGTGCTGTAGGATAAGCATTAACCCAAGCCAAGCCATGACATTTTCGATATGCATGGGAAAGTTGGACAGTGAATAAGAAAGACCAAAGAAGAATTGATGCATTTGAGTTATGGTGTTGGAGAAGAATATTCAAATTATAATGGACTGCCAGAAGAATAAACAAATCAGTGTTAGAAGAAGTATCTTCAGACTGATCCTTAGAAGCCAGGATGGTGAGACTTCATCTTTCATATTTTGGACGTGTTTTAAGAAGGGCTTAGTCCCTGGAAAAGGACATCATACTTGGTAAAGTGAAGGGTCAGGGGAAAAGAGGAAGACCTCCCACGAGATGGACTGACACAGTGGTAGCAGAAATGGACTCAGTATAACAATTGTAAGGCGGGTGAATGATAATGAAGTGTTTCATTCTTTTGTGCCGAGGGTGACTATTGATTGGAACTGACTCAATGACACCTAACAACAAGAACATTTATGTTATAAGGGACACTGGTGACATAGTGGGTTATATGTTGGGCTGCTGACTTCAAGATTAGCAGTTCAAATCTACTAGCTGTTCTAAGGGAGAAAGAAGTTTTCTGCTCTCATCAAGATTTATAGCTTTGGAAACCCTACACAAGGTCTTTATGAGTCAGAACTGACTCAAAGGCACACAGCAACATTTATGGTATAAGGCTTATGAACATCTTACGTGCATATACTCATATAAGTAAGGTCCTCAGTCCCTAATCCTTACAGTAACACAATGAAGGAGATTTGTTGCTATTTGGCATAATAAATATTTGAGTGTTAGAGACTTGGGAGAATTTTCTGAAGTCAATTTATTTTCTTTAACAACTTAAGTAAATGATGGAGCAAAAATTCAAACCCACATTTGACTTAAAAGTCTTGGTCATTCACCAGAGATGGAGGCAGAGATGATGATATGGAGAGACAGCATTTGAGGACTCTAGACTCAGGGGAGGAGAAAGGCTGTGTGCTGGTGGCCAGGAGGCAGGCTTGCAGAATGTGCCCTTTGGCTGTTTAAAGGATTACATATTTTGGGTGTTTTTGTGTGCATCAAAAACAAAACAAAACAGAGGGAATAGAAGCAAATACTGTTAAATGATAATGCATGGAGGGGACTGTAATCATTGCAATGAAACAAAGCAAAACCAATGTTCTCCCATGTAAACTATCACTCAATTCACAATAAAAGCTTTTAAATAATAAAAAAACAAAAACAGTCTTGGTCATTATTACTTAGACCACCTCTGGCTACAACATTCATCTATGAGAGTGAAAATTAGGTATGAATAAAAGAATAACTCAGCCAAGGTTAAAATATGCAAATCAAATGGCTTGTCACTCTGATATCATCATTCTGTCTGGTCAAATCTGTGTAATCATTAGTGAGAAAAAACAGAGAATTAACATTTGCTTCGTAACATTCAAAGAAAATCATGCCTAAAGTTCAGCAAAAGCAATTTAAAAATTCTCTAATTAACGTATTGTTATGGTCCTCCATCTACTTTTCTCATTATTTCTGTTTGCTACTTGGGACTAAGCTTCTGAACACAAAAACTGTCCTGATCAATTTGTTAAACATGTTTTCTGTTCAGAAACTTATTTATCTGTTACATTTATTTATTTTTTTATCTGTCTATCTCTCTATCTATCTACTTTATTCTTTTTAGGCAAGAATGTTTTTAATATCACCTCTACATAAAATGCCTAATGGCTACCATGAGAATAAAAATCTTTGCCCAATTTGAGATGTCCCATTTTCTTAGGCTTTGAAGGAAAAGCAGAACTGATTGTGTAATTGCTGAAGGAGTAGGCATGTGCAATCTTGACGATTCTAATTCTGACATATGGAGTAAGATTTGTTTATTATTACATTAGAAAACATTTTGAAAAGATGATTTTAATTGGTAGACAAATTAAATGAATACTGTCTTGCATAATATAGATTCAGGAGGAGTGGGAAATCTCTCATATGTTTACTTTCACTCAGGAGAAACTTAAAAAAATTCTATTCAACCAACGAGACAGTGGAGAAAAGGGAAAGAGATGTAATTAAGCTTAGTTTCATTGGAATGGGTCTGTACTCTCTTCCTGTATAGTTAAGTGTGAAGATAGCCCTCCTCTGTATTTGGGAGATATAAGCATTGAAGCATGGAAGGGGAGCCAGTTAGTCAATTCTCATCCTCCACTGCTCCTTCCCCAGCCCGCAGGCCATGTTTGGGACTGACCTTTGACCAGTAGTCTATTTCAAAATCCCAAATGTTCTTGCTATATAATCATTTCTTCTGTGATTTCTACGCAATGCATCCCTCAAGTCCAAGAATGAAGACTATGCCATCATGAGGAAATCTCACCACTGAATCCATTTATAACGTAATAAGCAAGAGTTATCAAAGGGGAAGTTATTCATGGTACCATTGGCACGGTATAAGGTCTCAAGCTATACAGGTTGTTGTTAAGTGCCACTGAATTTGGTGCCAACTCAGAGAGACCCTGTATAGGGTTTCCAAGGAGTGACTAGTGGATTTGAATGGTGGACCTTGCAGTTAGCAAGCCGGTGCTTAGCTTACAATGCCATACCAGGAATCGAGTCAAATCCACTTGAAACTTTCCCAAACATTCTCTGCTTAAGCACAATTTCTTTAAAGGATTCAGCAGACTTTCCTCAATTATTCATCAGACAAAACTTAATTGGCTCCCTAAAGAACAGACATATTCAGGGCCCTCTGGAGTGTCATAGGGAAAGGTTTGTCTTCATAAAGAACATTTCTCTATTCACTTTGCACAGCCATTGGCAAAAAAAAATAGTTCCTATTATCGTAAAATATGTGTATTTGAAATATTTTCACTAGGCAGGTCAACTCTGAACTTTATGAACAGTTTGCAGCTACTGAATTTCTTTGCTGATGGTGCATTTTCTTTGAATATACCTATAAAATGCTAAGCTATCTGTTAGTTTTATTGTTGATGCACTGAAGAAGGCATACAAAACAACACTGAGGTCAGTTTAATATTTTGAGCATTATGCCTTAAGCCTGAATTCTTGTCAAGGACTTAGAGCTTTTGTAGATGTTTTTAATAAGGTACATTTCAAAGACAGATTTGAATTTGAACTATATAACTTCTGTCATCATGAAATTATACATGTGGCTACTTCCCTTTGTGTCCCCCTGAATATTTACAATACCATACCTACTAAGTATGACTCATAGTAACCTATATGGCAGACTAGAACTGATCCATAGGCTTTCTAAGACTGCAAATCTTTGAAGATTTATAGAGAAAGGATTGAAGTGGTCAAAGACTTCATTTTGCTTGGATCCACAATCAACACCCAAGGAATCGGCAGTATCAGCAGTCAAGGAATAAAACAACATATTGAAAACTGTTGCAAAAGACCCCCTTAAATAACGTGTTCAAGAGTAAAGAGGTCAGTTTAAGACTCAGGTGCACCTGATCCAAGTCATGGTATTTCAGTTGGTTCATATGCATGTCAAAGTTTGACAATGAATACGGAAGAAATCAATGCATTTGAACTACAGTGTTGGTGAAGAAAATTGAAAGTACCAGGCCCTGTCAGAAGAACCAACAAATCCATCTTGGAAGAAGTAAGCCACAGACATTCCAAGATCCCCTCCACTCCCCTTTCTTTCTTCAGGTGGCTCCCACACCATCAGTGGGTGTGGGGAGCGGGTTCTGCCCAGCCAGCTTCCTGATCCTGCCAGAACATCCAGGTCAGGCTCAAAGGTGTCCTACAGGGACCTTGCGGACCACCCTGCTGTTTGCAGCCATCCTAGCCCTCAGCCTGAGCCAGAGCTACATGGCTGTTTGTGAGGAGTCACGGGAGTAGGTAGGGCCCCATGAGGGCCACAGCAAGAAGACTTGGATCCCTACCAGTGGCCCATTCACTGCTCTGAAGACTGTTAGAGTCTCTCTGGATGGGCTGCTCAAAATACTGAGCCAGGCCAGTGTGGGTCCTAAGGAGTCAACAGAGCCCCAGAAACGTGACATGCACAAATTCTTTGTGGGGCTTATTTCTATTTCTCTCCCATCTCTGTAACATTCCCAAGCTTTGCTCTCTCCACTCTCCTTCTACCTTACCCTCTTGTAGAAAGTATGTAGTGACTACCCATCATCCCAGCAGACAAGGACTAGATAGGCATAGAGTTTCTGTAGTGTCCACATTAACAATACAACGTCCCTTCTACTCCTCAAGAATAAAAGATATTTTCATTAAAAAAAAAAAAAAAAAAAGAACTCAGAATGCTCTTTAGCAGTGGGAATGGAAAGACTTTGTCTCTTGTACTTTGAACATGTTGTCACATGGAACCAGTCCCTGGAGACACCGTGCTTAGTAAAGTAGAGGGTAAGAAAAAAAGAGAAAAATTCTCAAAGAGATGCATTGACCCAATGGCAGCAACAATGGACTAAAAAGTAACAGCCGTGAGGATGGCGCAGGTCAGGCACTGTTTCCTTTTGGTGGTGCATAGGGCAGCTATGAGTTGGAACCAATTTGAGGACCTCTAACATCAAAACATCTTCATAGAGCAGACTGTCTCATCTTTAGCCTATGGCGCAACTGGTGGGTTTGAACTTAACAGCTCAATACTTAACCCACTTTTACATCTCAGAAATAATTAATTCTGGATTTTCTCTTAAGCAATGCTTAGAAGCCTCTGATCAACTCAACTTCCAGGTACTAGTGATATTTAGGAATTTCAGAATACAGTGAAGACAGATCGTAAGATCTGGGTGTTTATTCAGTTGTTTCAGCTTTCCAATGATTTGATCATTATTCACCTCCCCTGTAGTTTACTTAAATTTAGAATTGCAACACCAACTTACCTTATTGCTGCCAGCTTTTCAGTCTTCTGTTTCCTCATTAGAGAACTTCTGTGACCAAGTCACTCATCGGGAACACTTACACCCATGTGAAGTCACTCATGTTCCTCTCTAGTCATATAAATATCTGATCCTAAATACTGTTGTTAAGTGCCGCCAAATCGATTCCAACCCATAGCAACCCTGTATAGATAGGGTATCCAAAGAGAAGCTAGTGAGCTTGAACCGCCAACCTTGCAGTTAAAATGGTTTTACAGTCTGGTGCATTAACTCACAATGCCACACCAGAACTCCATTGTTTTCCTCAATTTCCTAATCCACATTTCTCTACTCATCATTGTTGTTGTTGTTGTCATTGTTAAGTGCTGTTAAGTCAGTTTTGACCCATAGCCCTTTATAAGTTTTTGGAGGTGGTTCAAGGCTGGTGAGTTCAAACTGACTCCACAGCGCCACACCAGGACTCCCTACACATCACAGAGATTAGAAAACAAATGAAACAATGGCCAGGACTGTTAGACTGGAGAGAATGTGAGCTTGAATTTCAGAGATTGACTTTTGTTTCTATTTGGTAGCCCATAAACTAGACATGTTACTTAACCTCTTCCACTAAATTTGCTAAAAACATTATTCCTATAAAAATGGAAACACAAAGTATCTAAGGAGCTCTGGTAGCATAATGGTTATGAGTTGGGCTGCTAACCTCAAGGTCACCAGTTCGAAACTACCAGCTGTTCGTGGGAGAAAGGTGAGGCTTTCTGTTCTCATAAAGATCTATATAGCCTCAGAAACCCTATACAGGGTCACAGTGAGTCAGAACCGACTCCATTGTACACAACCACCACCACCACATAGTTGCAACACAAAATTTTCATCATCACATAAAGAGAGAGAAGACAGCAGTAACTGTTAGGGAATTTTCATTATAATTGTTGTTGCTAAGTGCCATCAAGTTTGTTCCGACTCATAGTCACCCTCTAGTGGATATCTCTCTCTATGTCATTTGGTACTGGAGTCCTGGTGTGGTGCTGTGGGTTAATGCGCCAGACTGCAAAGTCATTTGAACTGCAAGGTTGGTGGTTCAAGCTCACCAGCTGCTCCTTGGAAACCCTATACAGGGTCACTATGGGTCGGAATTGACTCGACAGCACTTAACAACAACACAATCATTTGGTACTGCTTCTTGGTATTCCTTTTCTGTAAAGCCCTGACTAAAAGACTTCCCAGGAGTCCTTTCTAGAACACACAACCCCATTCCTGCTTTTACAGGCCATTTCTCATGCACATGTCTAACACGTCTGCTCTCTAACTTGTTTCGTAGACAATCTCCCTTACTAGAATGTATGCTATCTCTAGCTACATTCCTCTTATGACTCATCCTGCACCTCAACCAAAGCCCAACAGAGCACTCTGAACGCAATTAGAATTCAATAAGACATACTGCATGTGCCAAATTATGAAAAGATAAGATTAATCTTGTGTGTATTCTTCCTTATTGCCCTTACTAATGAGTGAGGATGTGCAAATCCTCAAATAATCCTATTAAGATTTCATTAGTCATTTTAATCCTCTTTTACAAATTGCTTTTTCTTCCTAAATCCTGGATTTCAAGTAAAAGAAAATTATAATTTGTTAAATAGGAATTTATCAAAGTCAGAATCTAATTTAAATAGGAGCAGAAATGAATCGCTTAACCCTTTCCTATCCAGCTCTTAGAGATGATAAAAGTAATACTACTTTATCCCCACATTGATGTGGTGGTGGTGGTGGTTATGTGCTGTGGAGTTGGTTCCAACACACAGCGACCCTGTATAGGGTTTCTGAGGCTATAGATCTTTATGGGAGCAGAAAGCCTCCATCTTTCTCCAGCAGAACAGCTGGTAGTTTTGAACTGCTGTCCCTGAGGATCACAGCCCGATTCGTAACCACTACACTACCAGAGGTCTTATTTGAGCTGACTTGGAAGTTGGTTATCAGGCCATTATGGAAGTACTGGAGGAAGGACGCCATGGTGGTATCACTCAAGTACCATTGCCTTTGGAGTACAGCATGCAAGTTCAACGTTGCCTAAAAGAAGTTCAAGGTTAGTGTCTGAGCTTCATCATCGACTACTTCAACCAAGTCCATGAGCATAATCTGGGCCACTTTTTCAATGTGGTACCAACTCCATTGGGGTAGCTTTCCCCTGTTTCAGATGTTTTATCATCTGCAGCTAGAAGTGAAAAAAAGACTCTGATGATAGACTTGTGACCTGCTCTCTAGCTGCCTTGTTTTTTGCCTCTCCAGATTAATGGTGATCAGAAAGTCTACTAGACACCGCTACAGATAGAAAACACAGCAGGAGACTGAGGTCAGAAATCTCATGCTGTTTTTCCATCTCAACACTGAACACTTCTTAGACCACCCATTGAATGCTCACATTGTTTTACAGGTAATCAAAAAGTCAGCAGTTATGTGTGATTTTATTTCTTAAGATGGTGTTTTCCTCAGATAGCTCACAAAAGGTTAGTGGTCAGTTCAGGACAAGATCCAAGAATTGAGGGAATTCCCCATATATGTTTTCATGTATTTCCATCCCAATATTAGGGGAAATGACTAAGAGGAAAGCCTGGTGTGGTAGAAAATACACCGTGGTTCTTGTTTTTGTCCTGAATTTGCTCCCAGTTACTTTCCTCCTCTTACAAATGAGTTAGCCTCACTGGTCTCAGTTGTCTCTTATGTAACATGAGAGCTGGACTAGATCAGCATTTCTTAAATGTGTAGCAGAGCCAAATAGGACATGTGGGTTGCATCTCATTCATTATAACATGATCAAGGCTTCTATACTGAATCAAAGAGTGTTAAGCTTCCTGGACATTTTATCTAGTATCTATAAATATGTAGATACTAGAGCTCTGGTAGCATAGTAGTTATGAATCAGGCTGCTAACCTCAAAGTCAGCAGTTTGAAGCTACCAACAGTTCTGCAGGAGAACAATGAGGCTTTCTGCTCCCGTAATTATTTATAGCCTCGGAAACCCTGTGCAGGGTCACTATGAGTCAGAACTGACTCCATGGTATTAACAATAACATATATGTGTGTATAGGACTATAGATGGAAGATACACAAGAACCTTTGAATTAGCTCAACATTCTGTGATTCTAGTTGGAGAAAGTAAAGTTTACAATTCTACTATGCATTACTAGCACTTGAAGATTTTGATCTGAACATATTCAACCTTAAATGACATAAAGCAGAGTTTAAAATATAAAAGCAAGGTCACTGGCAAGGGTCTTGAATTTGGGACTTATAGCTTTAAATTTCTATATTTTACATGCTGTTGTTGTTTCTAAATACCATCAAGTCTGTTCCAACTTATAGAGACTCTGTGTAGGGTTTCCAAGGAGCAGCTGGTGGGTTTGAACTGCTGGCCTTGTGATTCACAGTCCAGTGTTGATCCTACAGCACCAAACCAGAGTCCTCATTATCCACAAAACTACATTATCCATACTGACGCTAAAAGAACTACATGTTATCTCATAGCATGGGAAATCTGACTTCCTCAAATACCTCCTTTAGGGATTGCTACACCGAACTCTAAAACAAGCCTGCTGAACATGGGGCAATGACTTCACTAGGACCAAAGGACAAAAATAATATAGTTACAAAATGAACTGGAGGTGAATTCTTTTAATCATATCAGCTGTTCGCATTTTATTTGACACCCGCATCAATGCATTAAGGCAGAAGTCTCTAAAGACTGTTAGATTGTTATGTGACACTTTAAGAAGTTTGTTTATTTATTGCTTTCCTTCCAAGGGCATTAGAAAGTTACTGTGCAATATGAGAGAAGAAATAAACTGATTTTGAGATTTTATTGAATCCTGCTACATTATTCTTATGTATGCCAAAGCAAAACTTGCAAAGGTTTGAGTGTGCTGAAAAAAAGATATGAGAATATGTTCAGACTTTATTGATGATCTTATACTGGTCTAAATAATTAGAATTCAATAAACTGTATGGAAAACAAGGATTCTCCAAAGATACATGGACTATTACTAACGGAAAAAAACTGAAGTACTTTGGGATATGTTAGCTTAGCTATCAAGTCTTAGCTCCTGTAGTTGTAAGGATTACAAAATATTTCATATATGAAATACTGCCATCACACCATATTATATACAACCTGAGAAATGGACATTTATTACTTGTCATTAAACCATTATACTCTTATATGGAAGGGAAATGAGCACAGGTCTTAGGAACTTCTTTCTTAAATTTAAGAAGAAAGGAGATCGAGGGTACTGAACTGAGATCATATGAAGAGGCTTAAATTGTGTTATTTAAGGTTTAAACTATGTTATTTCAGTAGAAACACTATTCAATGAAAATATATACAAATAGAGGCTTCAAAAATTTCACAGAAAAATTCCATTATCTTTAATTCTATTTTTTTCATGCACTTTTTAAAGCCCCTGGTATATGTGCATGTATATATA
>NW_006408788.1:1629989-1644493 GCF_000296735.1 Chrysochloris asiatica | reverse complement strand
TTGTTAGTTCAAAGTTAATCCATTTCTTACTCCTCCATCTTTGAAGATTAAAATTGGTCATGGATAACAAAAAGTGAAATTGATGCTGGAAGAGTCAAATGTTTACTGATAGAGAACAGGCCTTTCCTGAGTATGTGGGGTCCCCCTCAGGAGACAAATCTGCAAAGAGGCTCACTGGGGAATGTCATTGAAACACTTCTGCAAATTAAGTGTTCAAAGCATATTTTTGCTGAGTACCCATTAACCCAATTTTAAACCCAAAGCTTACTCATTTAATATCACAATCACCAACCCAGACACACCCCCATATTTCCTAACTCATAAGGCAGATGCAGATATTTCCTTCACAAATCAGAGTACTCCCCCTAAGATGAGTTACTAATGACACTAAGGCTTGGGAGCTATAACATGAACTTGACAACCAAATCAGAAACTCTAGTATCATCTAAGCCAAGCCTGTTGCTCCTGAGTGAACTTGACTCATAGTAACCTTCCAGGACAGACTAGAAGTGCCCCCAAGAGTTTGCTTAGCTGTAAATCTTTACAGAAATAGACCACCACAGCCTCCTTCTGAGGAGGGGCTGGTAGATTCAAACCACTGATCTTTCAATTAATAGTCAAGTGCTGAAGTACTGCGCCACGAAGGCACTTTCTGTCACCCATAGAAGAGTCCTAATTGGAAAGATACTTAATCCATAAAATCCCTATCCACTGAAATAGGTTTCAAATAGAAAGTCACGGTACAACACCTTTTCCCTCCCCCAAGTCAAATATCTGAGTAAACAGGAAGGAGCTGTCCAGTGGCTAATCTTCACTAAGGCAAGCATGCATATGTTAAAACTTTTACTTGGGGTATTAAGCCTCCTCAACTTTTGCAGCCTGTGTATCCAGTTCTGAATGAGCCCTGAATAACGGCACAGACTGGGAGCGACCACTTTACCTTCCGAAAAATCAATCAGTCCCAGCAAATGAAGCAGCTTCAGAGATGCACATATAATTACAACGATACCCACTGTTTGCAGTCCTTCAGACTCCCACTCAAGAGTCAACATCCTCCAAGATGTCAGAGCATCCCAGCCTCCGGACCCCTTTGGAGCCGAGAGAGTTAATGAGAGAATCCAATCCGTGCAACGTCTGGCTGGGAACAAAGACCCGCGAGGGGGCAAAGTGAGCAGCTCCTAGCAGATGCAGGGTGCAAAGCTGGCAGGCCGCCTGGGTGAGGACGGACTTCTTCTAAAGTCCAGCCTCTCATGCTGCCTCTAGCTTTTGCCCTCCACCCCACCCAATCACAGCCCACCACCAGCTTCTGGACTCCTCGCTGCAGCCATCAAGTAATTCAGAGCTGGGAGGGAAACATATGCCGGGGAAGTGGCGACTTTGCTGCATCCCTGGAAAGAGGGGACACTCCCAGGAAACTTGCCCCGAGAGCAGGCGGCTCCCCATGCGCTGAGCAGGGTTGTCTGTGCTCCAGGCTGTCGCCTGGGAAACTGACGGATGTCCCCTTTTTACAATAGCAGCTGCTCTCCCCTCTGGGAACCTACTCTGGGCGACAGCTCAGCTCCCTCTCTGGATGCTAGCAAAGATCTGCTCAGGTGCTTGGTGCCTACAGAAAGCCCCCGTGGCAGATCATGGGCAGGTTTTGTTACAGAGAAAAGTGACGGAGTCAAATCTCCGTGATTCAGCGCCTGTATCAGCCTTAGCACCCAGTCTGCTCCACTGCCACTGGCGATTTATTAGGGAGCTTTGAGAGGGAGATTGATTTAGTCCTTATGTTTTCAAACATGGGTAGAGGGCCAGGTATTGAAGGAACACTGCTTTTCAGGAACTATCTCCTGGAGCTTTAGGACCAGGATCATCAATGAAAGCCGGGCTTCAGATACTCTCCAAGTTCCACGAACTTTCCTGGTGATAAAAATCACCCAGGGTGCTTGTTAAAAACTCTCTCTTGTGGAAAGTGATTCAGAGGTTCCAGGAGTTGGTTGTTAAACAGGAAGCCCAGGTGATTCTTGGCATCAAGGAGGCATGGGAAGTGTTGGTCTCAAACTCCTAAGAGGCATTCTGTTTTCCTCACTAAGTGGGGGAGCTAAGGTTATGGCAAGACAGCATGCACCAGCTTAATCTCTCTGCCAGGTAACTCCAGCCCTCCAAAGCCCACCTCAGCAACGGTGCTGAAGAAAATTAACCGGAACCTCCTGTGTGAGAGAGCGTGTTGATAGCACTAGACACTCCCTATGAAATAGAAGAGTTCTGGAAAAATTGCTCAGCCACTTGAGGTCATTCTTGGACTCTGTACTTCCTTGCTGTATGATCTTCTGCAAGACACTTAATCGCTCTGAAAACAGTTCGGGGGAAAAAGAGATAATAATATTTCACTTAAAGCCTTTCATTTCAAGTGCTGATGCAGGAATTAAGTGTGGTCATAATAATAACTAACATTTCCTGAGCATTTACTATGTGCTAGCTCTGGTAATGTTTGTTGTTTTTGTTAGGTGCCATCAAGTTGGTACCGACCCATAACGATCCTATGCACAGCAGAACGAAACACTGTCGGATCCTGGGCCAACCTCACTATTGTTGCCACGCTTGAGTCCATCGATGCTGCCACTTGGCCAATCCATCTCATTGGGGGTCTTTCTCTTTTTCTCTGACCCTCCACCTTACCAAACATGATATCCTTCTCCAGCGACTGGTCCCTCCTGACAATATGTCTGAAGTATGAGAGACGAAGTTTGGTCATCCTGGCCTCCAAAGAGCACTCTGGCTGTACTATTCCAACACGGATCTATTGGTTCTTTTGGCAGTCCATGGCACTTTCAATATTCTCCTCCAACACCACAACTCAAAAGCATCAATTGTTCTATAGTCTCCTTATTCACTGTCCAGCTTTCACATGCATACAAAGTTGTTAGAGATACCATGGCTTGGGTCAGGCACACCTTAGTCCTCAAGCTGACATCCACTCTTTAACACTTTAAATAGGTCTTGTGCAGCAGATTTGCCTAAGGCAATACATCATTTGATTTCTGGACTGCTGCTTCCATGAGTTTTGATAGTTGATCCAAGATCTGGTTATGTAGTGGTTATGAATTGGCCTACTAATCTCAAGGTTAGCAGTTCAAAACTACCAGTGGTTCTGCAGGAGAAAGATGAGGCTTTCTATTCCCATAAAGATTTACAACCTCAGAAACCCTACACAGGGTCGCTATGAGTCAGAACTGATTTCATAGCACACCACCACCTCCACCAGCACTGGACTGTGAACTACTAGGTGGGTAGTTCAAATCTCTCAGCATGCTCCTTGGAAACCCTATACAGGGTTGCTATGAATTGGAACCTTCTCAATGGTACTTAACAAGTGATTCAGGAAGGGAAGTGCTGTGGCTATGTAAGGTAAGCACTGGACTGTGAACCACAAGATCCGTGATTTGAGCCCACCATCCACTCCATAGGAGAAAGATGAGGTTTTTGGCTTCCTGGGAGATTTAAAGCTTTGGACACCCTATATAGTGTTATATGTGAGTTGGAACCAACTCCATGGCACTTAACAGCTATAACAAGTGATTCAGGAGGGATCATTTCCTGGAGAAGGATGCCATGCTTGGTAAAGCAGAGGGTCAGTGAAAATAAGGAAGACCCTCAAAAGGTTGGATTAGTACAAGATCCTCAATGAGTTGCAGTGACTGCCAACAGGGAACAACTGTAATGCATGGCCTGGGATGTTTCATTCTGTTACACATAAGGTCACTATGAGTCAGAGCCAACTCAATGATATCTGACAAGAGTGATTTATTGGTAATTAACTCATCCCCACAGGTTCCTCTGGTATGTACTATGATCATACTAATTTTGTAGGGGAGAGAATTAGGACATATAGAAGCTAACTTGCTTATCAAAGCTGTGGACACAGTGCCTGGTAGGCAATAGGCATTAATTAATTCTCATTAATACTTATTAAGATTCTAGTTTGAGTTTCAAATGGTGCAAAAACAATAAAGTGACCAAAATGCCCAGGAATCCTTGTGTGGTGCTGGATAAGCACTGGACCTAAAGATCGGCTTGAAGCACAAGGTCGGCAGTTCAAGCTCAATAGTCTCTCTGTGGAAACACTATACAGGTTGTTATGAGTTGGAACTGACTCAACGGCACTTAACAACAACCACAACTCTCAGTCAGGGGTTTATAGTTTAATAAAAGAGACAGGTATGAAATTGAATACAACCAATGGTAGCGTAGTAGTTATGAATCAGGTTGCTAACCTCAAGGTCAGCAGTTCAAAACTACCAGTTGTTCCACGAGAGAAAGATGAGGCTTTCTGATCCAGTACAGGGTCACTGAGTCAGAACCGACTCCACGGCATATAACCACTACCACCAATATAATATACCAATTGTCTGAACAGGGTACAGACAAAGGAAGAAGATAACAATTCCATCTGGGCAAAGGTTGGAGAAGGCCACTGTCAGGAAACTTTAAAGAGGAGGTAACCATCTATAATGGTAACTTTTGTTATTTTCTTCTCTCTCTCTCTCTCTCTCTCTATATATATATATATATATATACATACATAACATTTGGGATAGATTTTTAAAACCCTAGTTCATTATCCTGTTGATTCGAACTCATGGTGAACCCATGTGTATCAGAGCTGGACTAACTGTGCTCCACAGGTTATAAAGCCTAATTTTTGGATGTAGATCATCAGGAGTGTCTCCCAAGGCATCTCTAGGAGGACATGAACCAATAATCTTTCAGTTGGCAGCTAAGCAACTATTTGTTCCACCCCCAAACCCAAGACCAAAGCCACTGCCATCAAGTCCACTAAGAATCATGCTAACTCTGATTAAGGTTTTCAAGTCTGTAAATATTTACTAGAGCTGTCAGACAGCTTCCTGTTTCTTTCAAGGAGCAGAGGGCAGGCTTGAATCACCAACCTTGAGGTTAAGCAGTCCAGTGCTTAGCCTATAGCACCACCAGGGCTCCTTGATAGCCACATAAAGTTTCAAGGATATAACGTATGCTGAGTTTAGACAGCATGGCCCTTCAAGACAACGACATTTTGGGATCCTCTGGGAGACCAGAAGTCTTGGAGGTCCCGCCTTCCCTGTCTGTATTTGTCACCTTTGTTGCCTTGATTTTCTGAGCCTTTCTGTTTGCTCTATCTACAGGACCTTCCACACTTTTTGTGTGTCAGGGACCCTTTCCATGTGTCCCATGTGGAAGTTTGTCATGTAACAGAATCCATACAACAGTTTCATGGTTCATACTTTTGCTGAGAGGCCCAGGGAAACATGGGACCCTTGAAGAGGGCTTTTTTTTTTTGGTAGAGCCATCTGGGATAGACTACTTGGATCAATATTATTTTTTTTTTAAATCAGATGGTTTGGTGATGGCTCAATCATTGAACTACAGTAACTTCTTGCTAGCCCCACCCAGTTAATAATAAATACGTCTCCGTTTATATGAAGAAGAACATGGCATCAGGGTGGAGGAAGACTCATTAAAAAACCTAAATATGCAAATGGTACAACCTTGCTTTCTGAGAGGGAAGAGGCCTTAAAATTCTTACTGATGAAGATCAAAGACCACACAGTATCTCAGTGTAAAGAAAATAAAATTCTCACCACTGGACCAACAAATATAATCAAGATAGATGGAGAAAAGAATGAAGTTATTAATGATTTCATTTATTTGGACTAACCATCAACACTCATGGAAGCAGTAGTCAAGAAATCAAAAGACATATTGTATTAGGCAAATCTGCTGTACAAGACTTCTTTAAAGTGTTGAAGAGCAAAGATGTCCGTTTAAGGAATAAGGTGCGCCTAACCATGGTATTTTCAGAAACCTCATATGCATGTGAAAACTGGACAATGAATAAAGAAGACTATAGAAGAATAGATGCATTTGAGTTACAGTGTTGGAGGAGAATATTAAAATCACCATGGACTGCCAAAAGAAGAAACAAATTTGTGTTGGAAAAGGTATAACCAGATACTCCTTATAACCCTGATGGCCAGACTTGGTCTGTCATATTTCGGACAGACATATTATCAGGAGGCACCAGTTCCTGAAGAAGGACACCATACTTAGCCAAACTGAGGGTCAGTGAAATAGAGGAAGAACCCCCAACAAGATGGATTGGCATAGTGGCAGCAGCAATGAGCTCAAATGTAGCAACAGTTGTGAGGTTGGCACTTTAACTAGGCAGTGTTTCATTCTGTTTTCCATAGGATTGCTATAAGTTGGTACTGACTCAAAGGCACCTAACAACCACAACCACCCATGCTCACTCCTTCCTCTACGTTATAAAAATGTCAGAGTACCAAAGGAATATACTAACATTTTTGGTCCAGCTATTCTAAAGCAGGCCACTTACTCTGCACTTTACTCATATAAACTCGTTTTCACACACCCAAAACCAATGAACTAGATGATATTATTTCCATTTTAAAGAATAAAAACCAAGAAGCACTGAGATAAATTATGTTCATGTAGTCACACTCAACAAGTGGCACAGATAGAATTATTATTATTTTTTTGTACTCACATAGTAAGAGCCACTGACATTCATGGGAAATATACATGTGTCAGATACTATTCTAAAACGTTGATGCATATTGACCAACTTAGTGGTTCCTGCCCTTATTGTTCTTGAGCACAACTGAGTGGCTTCTGACTCTTAGTAACCCATGCCTCAGAGTAGAACGTCTGTAAAGGGTTTTCTTGGCTGCAATCTTATGGAAGTAGATAAGATTTCACTGGGAGAGTCTCAGCTGCCAACATTTTCATTAGCAGATGAAGCTTACTCTTGTGCCACCGGGGGCTCATAACCCTTTCATGGCTTTCTGAAATCTACATTATTGTTTTGTCTCCAGTAGAATATTGAGGTTGAAAAGGGCTAAGCAGTTAATTATCATGTAGGATAAGCAGAGGACCTCAAGGTCACTCCTCCTAGGAAACCCTATACAAGGTAGCTATGAGTCAGAACCTACTCATCAGCACTTAACAACAACAAGATGATAATTAAACAAGTCAAGATTTGAACATGCGTAGCCTGGCACCAGATTCTATTCTCCACTTCACTCTTCAATCTCTCTCTACCACACGGAATGTTTCTTTAACTGGGATGCTGCTGTAAGTCTGTGAAGAAAAAAATAGTAAAAGAAACTCATTTGTTGTTGTTAAGTGCAATTGAGCCAGTTCTGACTCATAGTGGCCCATTATAGGGTTTCCAAGAAGCAGCTGGTGAGTTTGAACTGAGGACATCATGGTGAGCAAGTCAAGTGCCTCTCCTACAGTGCCACACCAGGACACTGATGGAAACTCATAGGAAGTAAAAACTCACTCTAAAGAGTCATGGCCAAGTCAATTGATCAGACTGTGAACAGACTTTCAGTTGTCTTGAACAGACCCATTGTGATGCTTAAAAAGAACTTCAAATGGGACTATTTGCCTGAACCTGAAATTGATCATTTCCCACTCTTAGTTGTAGCTTCCTTTTGAAATTTTACCTTTTTTGAAACTTTCTGGCTAAGAAATATTCCTCAGATTACTGGCATTATAGAAACACAATAGAGGTTTCCTGAAGTAGAAACTCAATAGAACAATTAACAATAAAAGTAGCATAGTTGAGAAAAATATAAAGTCTGATGCATTTACCTGCCTACCTATAATAATTTAGGTAGAATTACAGTGCATATAGGAACTAAGTCAAATTTACATTTAAGATTACTAATCCATATTTGCATAAACCTTTAGAGGTCATTTAGAAATCAAACAGTCTAATCATTTTAATTTGCAGAAGTTTAAAACTGAAGTATAGTGAACAGAAATGACTTGTTTATGGTCACAGAACTTGGGAAGTGGACGAGCTTGCCTTTGAGTCCCCTAAATCTTCAATATCTCTGGCTCATTTAGAACTCGGAAAACCATGATGGTTCACTGAGAAATTAATTTGTTGTTGTTAAGTGCCAAAGAGTCAGTTCTGACTCAGAGGCCCAGAATAGGGTTTCTGGGTAATGACTGGTGAATTTGAACTGCCAACCTTGTGGTTCAAACCGAACTTGCATTCCTGTGTTTATCTTACAGCACCACACCAACACTACCTGAGAGTTAAGAGGAATGTTAAATTCTAACATAGTTTTCTACTTTCAATCAACAGAGCTTTGAGAAGCAAGTCAACTGGTTTCCATTGGAGAGAGAAGCCTAGTTGGTAATTGTGTGCCTGTGAGTCAATTCATAGTAATGAATTCTATGACAGAGTAGAGCTATCCCAGAGTTCCCCAGGTTATAGTCTTTAAAAGAGCAGATCAGCAGGTCTTTTCTCCAAGGGAGCACTGACATTTCAGTTAGCAGGTGAATGCTTCACCATTTTGGAACCAGCATTCCTTAAGATAGTCTAGGTCTTTAAAAGGAGATGTAATGCTGATGATGATCTACTGCGTAAACCTTCATTCAATTCAAAATTAAATGTTAAAAGAAACAGAGAGAGAAGGAGAAACTTGCCCAGGTAGGAAAATGAACACATACAAGGACAGCATATATAATGGTGGTAAAGCTGGATTTAGATTGCTGAACTCAAGGTCAGCAGTTCAAACCTACCAGCCACTCCTTAGAAACCCTATACAGGGTCTCTATGAGTTGGAACCAATTCAATGGCACTTAACAACAACAACAGAACCCTACTTGTGTGGTGCAAAGCGCTTAGCTGCTGATGGAAAGGTTGGTGGTTGGAACTTATCAGTCACTCTGAAGGAGACAGATGTGGCCATCTGCTTCTCTCAAGAACACAGCATAGAGAAGCCTATAGGACGGTTCAAGTCTGTCCTATAGGGTAACTATGAGTTGGAGTTGAATCAGATTGCAGTTGTTGGAAGAGGCTTTCTGAACGAGGAACTCGATAGAACAATGAACAAGAACAAGTATGTTGAATTTATATGATTCTCTCACCAATATGATGCAAGTTATACTCTCAGCTGTCAGTCTATTCCACTCCATCCCACCCCAAAGCATATTACATCCCTCTCTCCTGGATTTTGACAAGACTTCTATATGTTCTTTGGTCTAACTTTCTGTTCCTATAAAATGGGACTCAAATGGTTTCACTTAGCTGCAAGCTCATTCTGAAAAGTTAAAGTAAATGTGTCTGGAATAGATTTCTTTAAAATACATCAATTGATGTCCATTAAACAATAGTACATGACATCTGTCTGATTTGAGTGCTTTTTTTGTATCCATAAACTGATTAAATTTTCAAATGTGGGCAGGGGGCATCTACCATTACGAAGCAATATTGCACTAAAATATTTATGCCAGAAGCATGCTCCATATGTCATCATCATATAAGCAAATTAGTAGATTATTTGGAGACCCAATTAGAAAAATTTCTTAAGCAGATCAGCTTTTCTTCTAACCTGTTTTTTCTCTCCACTCTCTTTGTCATGGCTTTCCTGCATTAAACCACGCAGTTCCCCAGGTTAAGGAGTTCAATCTAGCACATCATTTATGATTCTCATTCCTGTCCTTATTTTCAAATGGTCTCTCTCTATTAAAAGGTATGTGTCGTGAAATAGCACATGATTAACATTAGGGCAGTACTTCTCAATGAGATCAAGAATGATATCCCTTATTATGTTATAATTGGCATTATAGCAATATTAGTATATGGTGTGGTGTGTGTTTTGTATAAACTATTTCATTAACTACTCACAACATCCTGACAAGACAGGTGATGTTATTAACCCCATTTACAGATGAGAAAATTGAGAAGCAAGCTTCAGCAACTTGTTCAAGACTCGTTGCTAGAAGTTAAGAAGGTGGAACTTGAATTTAGATATCTCACACAAAAACCAGGGTTCTTACATCCCTGGGAAGTTCAGTACTAAGATCAGCAGCTTTATGTTTTGTTTAGCTTTGTTTTTTACTGTAGACCCACTAAACAAAGAGAAAGAAGATTTAAAATAAAATAATCCCCAGACAGGTAGCTTGTGGCTTTAATCTCATGTTGTTGTTGTTGTTGTTGTTAGGTGCCATCAAGTCGGTAGTGACCCATAGTGACCTTATACACAGCAGAACGAAACACTGTCCAATCCTGAAGCATAAATATTTAGCATCAGTTTCTTTCTTGAGAACCTGGCAATGAGAGATAAGAATAGAGAAAGGGTAGGGGAGAGGGGAGACACAGTGAAAGAGAGGAAGGAGAAAAGATGAAGAGAGGACAGAAGAGAAAAGGAAAGAGGGGAGGGAGAAACTAGAAAGAGAAGAGAAGGAGAAAGTGGAGAGAAAAGAGAAGGATAGATCTCTTTGCCAGTTACTGTGAAGGATTCACATCAATGATGCCAAAGGCCTTTAAGAATCTCAGAGATGGATTTAAACAGGGCTGAAAAGGCCATGAAGCTTAGGAATGTGGAGAGTCAGTGAAGATGGACTGGCACAGTGGTGGCAGCAGTTGACTCATATGTGACAACTGTGAGGCTGGCACAGGACCGGCAGGCTTTTCTCTGTTGTGCATAGGGTAGATATGAGTTGGCACTGACTCATTGGTACCCAGCAAGAATAATAACAAAAGGTTCAAGGAGAAGAGATGAGAAGGTGGTTAGTTTCCCTCTGAGTCAATCCCACCTCCCTGGTCCACCATTCTCTGGGGTCCTTAATAACTAGACATCTAGAGAACCCTTTCAGCGTCACTCTCTCAGCTATGCTTTCAAATAACCTTGGAGATGAGGAGGTGGTTCTAAAATCCATGACAGATGAGTCCCCATGGACATTGCATTAGGCATGCCTGGGTATTGGGCTCTATGTTCTAGGTCAATTCCTAGGTCCTGTGGCTCTTCCCTACTCACTTAGGTTCTGCCTCCATGAGTTTACCGCTTAGCACACTCTTCTCAACTCTTGCGAACAAATTTCCCCGTAGTCTAACTGGGTATTCTCAGGGTTACAATTAACATAACCCAACAGATTTAGACTTAAGTGTATTCGAAATGCCAGAGATCTTAAATGATCATCTTGTTTATGTTTAATTTTATAAGGCTGTAGGCACTATATCGAAAGAATATTTTGTATTCTTTTCAAGATTCTTCTTCTAAAACACTTCCAAGTCCCTTTTCCCCTCATGGATTTAAATACATATTCTCATTTTTTCTTTCTCTTATTCACTCACTCATATACATACATGTATACATTCAGACAAAATTATAACTGGGATCATTCCCCAAGTCTGCAGGATTGGAATCAGTTAGCTTCCAACGAATCGAGAAATCCTTTTTGTACCAAGTTTAGTGCTGTATACGTTCTTGATCATTGATGAACAAAGTTCAGAATAGCGGCATATCGAATGCCTATTAGAGCACAGAATTATTGGCTCAGCAAACATTAAACACTGTCAGATGCTAACCACAGTGTTGGAGGTTTGAGTATACCCAGAATGAGTCAGCAGAAAGATCTGGTGATCTACCTCCCAAACCTCAACCATTGAAAACCCTATGGAGCACATATGGGGGTCATCATGAGTTGAATTTATCCTATGGCAGCTGGCACTAAAGCCCATGAAGCCGTTCTCTAAATGCCAGTTCTCTTAGGTGATTTACCCAGGCAAGATAGTCAAGATTGGCAGCCAGGTCTTTGGAACCTTACTCCAGTGCTCCTTCTACTAAACCAGGGAGTTAAGATGCCTACAAACTAGCCAAGGTACAAGCAAGAGAAGAGATCATGAGAAATAGAACAGATAGATTTGTTCTAGTGAGAAGATTTTTTTAAAAGTTTAAAGAAGAGACGACATCTGCATTAGCTATGAAGTGGCACTGTAGATTAAGCACTGGCCTGGTAGCCACAAGGTTGATGGTTCAAACACACCCGCTGCTCCTGAGTTGGAATTGACTTGATGACACTTAACAACAATCACAACATGAAATCCAGGGTGAATAGTACATGTGTCTCAATGCCATCAGTGAACTCTGTTTCTAGTACTTATAAATTCAGACACAACTATGAATAGATACACCACCTGAAGCTGGTGGCCACATTTTAACGCATCTCTAATGATCTAAGTTTGCTTTTTTTTTTTTAAAAAAAAAAAAGCTGTAGAAGAAAAACTTCCTCTCCAACAAAGCTGAAGCCCTGAAGAGTTGAAAAGGGAATAATAGATCCTCTTCTGGGAATTATGGTTTCCTAGAGCACCCAATCTAAGGAGCTCTGGTAGCGTAGTGGTTACGAATCGGGCTGCAAACCTTAAGGTCAGTGGTTCGAAACTACCAACCGCTCCAAGGGAGAAAGATGAGGCTTTCTACTCCCGTAAAGATTTACACCCTCGGAAACCCTGTACAGGGTCGCTATGGGTCGGAACCGACTCGACGGCACTTAACAACAACAACAACAGAGCACCCAATCAGGGATTTATTTTATCTCTGCCAGAGACTACTTTGTTTTCTATCACCACATTCATATTATTGAGATACTGAAAACCGTTTTTATTCATTTGTAAATTTCCTATAACAAATTGCTACAAACTTCAAGGCTTAAAACACCAAAAATGTATTGGATTAGATGTCTGGAATGGGTTTCATTGTCCTTGATATTTTTGGATGTTCTGACTACTGGTGTGGCATCATAGGATAAGCACTGGACTGTGAACCTCACAGTCCATGGTTCAAACTCACCAGCTGCTCCTCAGAAACTCTATACAGGGTCCCTGTGAGTTGGAATTGACTCGACTGCACTTACCAACAAAATCCCAGTAGATGGTGTAGTGTGGTGCTGCAGGATAGTGCACTGGACCATAAGGTTCAGCCTATTTGACTCTTCCTCAGGCAGTATTATTCTGAAACGGACACTTCCATCTTTCTTTTACACTTATAAGGAACTTTGCGATTACCTTGGGCCCAGTTGATAGTCCAGGATAATCCTTTTTACCTTAAAATCAGCAAATTAGCAACCTTAATTTCATCAATGACTATAATTCTACTTCGCTTAGCAAGCTAACATGTTTCTTCATTCTGTCTATTAGTATGTAGCCATCTTTGGGCAGGGGGGCATTCTGCCAACCACATAGTTACAGTATGTAATTTATAAAACACTCCTTTAAATGAGACTAGAAAAAGATAACCTGACCTAAAACCTACAATAATAAACTCAACTTCAGTAGGAGCCAGCCACTTGAAATGTGTGTGTGTGTGTGTGTGTTTAACGTACAGAAAAAGAATCTTGCCTCAGAGAAGGAAAGGACGGCTTTAATTAGCATTCCTATCTCTGAACTTCACATTTTCACAAAGAAAAGACTCTGAAGAAAGTACATTTCAAAATATTAAATGGCTGTAACCAACAATTGAGAAGATATAAACCACTAACCTCTCGGAGAGCACACTACATTCATTTGAATGGTTATAAACAATTCGATACAGAGCAGGTATTTTCTGTAAGCTCCGCCCTAAATTAGAAATCAAGAGTAGGCAGAATGGGTGTGCTATGTCTCCTTCAAGAGTTGATGGAAGATGTGATGGTACCATGAACCAAGCGTGCGGGAGAACTGTAGAAGTTGGGAAAGGCAAGAAAACAATATTCCTCATTCACCTTTAGAAGGAGTGAAGCACTGAAAACACCTTGATTTTGGCCCTCAGATAAAGACGGGGTTACGGAGCTTTTGGGCATCTGAAATCTCAACCCATTTCAGACAAAAAGTAGTGGAGGAGAAGACCTTTCTTAGGCAGTGAAAGGGTACTCACATTGGTTGGTTGGTTGGTTGGTTATGTGCCATGGAGTCGGTTCTGACTCAGAGTGACCCTGTACAGGGTTTCTGAGGCTGTAAATCTTTATAGGAGCAGAATGCCTCATCTTTCTCCCTTGCAGTTCACAGCCCTATGCTACCAGAGCTCCTTGGATACTCACATGGAACACTCTAATGAAATGTTCCCCACATCATAGCAACAGAGTCCAGGTGTAACACTGTGGGTTAATACACTGGACTGCAAAGTTGCTTTGAACCGTAAGGTTGGTGGTTCAAGCTAACCAGCTGCTCCTCAGAAACCCTGTACAGGATTGCTATGGGTCAGAACTGACTTGACAGCTCCTAACAACAACAATAGCAACAACATTCTAGCAAGAGTAAGACTAGAAATGAACCCTGCTCTTCAGCTCTCAAGTTTTTCATTTTTCCTTGAAATGTACAGTCCTCTGAATATGAGAAAGTCATAGACCATGACTTTGAGAAAGTAACAAAAACATGATAAATCAGGGACTTCATTCTTTCAGGAGACTGTTGTCCAGTGTACCATGGGGAGATGAAACATACCACTGATTGTCAAGATGGTGCATAAGCAGGCAAAATTCATTCGGTTATACAGAAAGTTGAAAGGAACTGTGTCGAGGTCCTATGTCGGGGTCCCGCCTCGACAAGGAAGTGTGGGTGTCACGAAGAAGGGAGATCTGGCAGCGAAAGTGATAGAGAAAGAGAGAGACGAAATATATACAAAAAAGACAGACACACAGATATGATGCAAGCTGGCAGGTAGACA
>NW_006408788.1:1618657-1629554 GCF_000296735.1 Chrysochloris asiatica | reverse complement strand
GCAAGATCTCATGCACGGGGCTTCATTTATCTATACCTAAAATGCTACATTGTTCTTAATTATCACATTCCTAGTACTTTCAGGAGGAAGGAGAGCATCTGGGTTAAACTGATTATATTCAGAGGCGGTTTAATGGGGCTGCCACTGATCAACCCAGGGTCTGCGTATGCTGTCCCCAGCAGAGCTGGAGACAACAACAATTCTTTCAAGATACAGGACAATTTCTCCTAAGAAAAATGTGTTTAAATGTGCTGGCATCCTACAAGTTTGATATATAAATCAATACCAACTCTAAACTTTCCCAAACATCTAGATTGATCCAATATAGTTCTGTAGTTCCAATGTTTATTTGTATTTTTGCAAACTCTTTCACTTGCTTTGTATGTTAGTCTTGGGAAATATGTGGAGCTGTTGCAATTTTTAAAATGAAAAACCTGAGGTTATGAAAAGTTGCCTTATCCAAGTTCAAAAGACTAAAGCCAAACTGTGGCTTAAAACTAGGTGTTTCACTTAAAAAAAAATTTTTTTTTTTCTTTCCTATTATTTACAGAAGGAGCTCTGGTTGCGTAGTGGTTACGAATCGGGCTGCGAACTGCAAGTTCAGCAGTTCAAAACTACCAGCTGTTCCGCAGTAGAAAGATGAGGCTTTCTGCTCCCGTAAAGATTTACAGGCTCCGAAACCCTGTGCAGGGTCTCTATGAGTCAGAACCGGCTCCATGGCACACAGCCACCACCACCAGTATTTAGAGAGATCTTTCTTTTCAAAATAGTTGTTGATCCTGTTAGGTTCCACTGAGTTGGTTACAACTCATGGAGTCCCTATGCACAGCAGAATGAAACACTGTCTGGTCCTGTGCCAATCTCAAAATTGTTGTTACATTCAAGCCCCTTGTTACTACCACATTGTAAGACCATCTTATTGGGGGATTTCTCTTTTTTGCAGACCCTCTACTTTAGCAAACATAATGTCCCTTTCTAGGGACGGGTCCCTCTTAACAACATGTAGGAAAAAGAAGAGATAGAAGGCGTACCATCAAGGAGCATGGTTGTACATCTTCCAACACAGGTTTGTCTTCTGGCAGTCCATAACACGTTTAATATTCTTCTCTAACACCATAATTCAAATATATCTGTTCTTTTTTGTTTTCCTTATTCATTGTCCAGCTTTCAAATGCATATGAGGCTACTGAAAATATCATGCCTTAGGTCAGGCACACCTTAGTCCTCAAAGTGATATCTTTACTATGTGTTAGGAAGGCACGTGTCTTCCATCCTAGTATTGTTAGAAGCAAAATGAGTTTGTTGTTAAGGGCCGTCAAGTCAGTTCTGGCTCATAGTGACCCTGTATAGGGTTTCTGAGGCTTTAAATCTTTGCAGGGACAGAAACCCTCATCTTTCTCCTGTGGAGTAGCCAGTGGACTTGAACTGCTGACTTTATGGTTTGCAATGCAGTGCTTATCCTATGGAGCCACCACACTCCCCTAAATGGGTTGTTGCTGTTGTTAAGTGCCATTGAGCTGTTTTCTACTCATAGTGACCCTGTATAGGGTTTCTCAGGAGCAGCTGGTGAGCTTGAACCGCCGACATTGCAGATCAAATGACTTTTTAGTCTGGCACATTAACCCACAGTGCCATACCAAGTTTGAACCATTGATCTTGTGGTTGGCAGTTGGTAGGTTACTTATCCTACAGCACCACACTTGAACTCCATAAATGGGTTGTTTTTTTTGTTAAGTGACATTGAACCAGTTCTGACCCATAGTGACCCTGTATAGGATTTCTGAGGAGCAGCTGGTGAGCTTGAACTGTTGACCTCGCAGTTCAAATGACTTTCAGTCTAGCACATTAACCCGCAGTGCCACAACAGATCTCCATGTTAAGTGCCGTCAAGCCAGTTCTGACTCACAGTGACTCTTAGAGGGTTTCCAAGGAGTGGCTGGTGAGCTTGAACCACCAACCTTGTGGTTCAAACAACCTTGTAGCCCAGCACATTAACCCACAGTGCCACCACCCAATTGTCAGTTTGCCATGCTGTGGAGGTTTGTGTGTTGCTATGATACTGGAAATTATGCCACTGGTATTTCAAAATAGCAGTAGTTATCCATTAGGGACAGATTTCCGTGAAGTTTCTGGACTAAGAATAGGAAGAAAGACCTGGTGTTCTATTTCTGAAACTTATCAAAATCTATTGTTGTTGTTAAATGCGATCAAATCACTTCTGGCTCAGAGTGATACTGTATAGGGTTTCTGAGGAATGCCTGGTGGCTTTGAACTACCCATCTTGAAATTAGTAGTCCAGTGCTTATCTTACAGTACAACACCAGAACTCTATAAACTATGTATCACAATAAAATACTGCCTAAGATGAACAATTTATGAAGATAAATAGATGACTAGGAAAAACAAAACAAATATATATATATATATGGAGCTCTGGTAGCGTAGTGGTTATGAATCGGGCTGCGAACCTCAAGGTCAGCAGTTCGAAACTATCAGCTGCTCCATGGGAGAAAGATGAGGCTTTCTGCTCCCGTAAAGATTTACAACCTCGGAAACCCTGTGCAGGGTCGCTATGGGTCGGAACTGACTCGATGGCACTTAACAACAACAACAACAATATATATATATATATATATATCATGTTTGGTAAAGTCGCAGGGCAATGAAAATGAAGAAAACCCTCAATAAGATGGATGGATACAATAGTTATGACCGTGGATTCAAACATACCAGCAATCAAGAAGATGTTGGTAGACAGAGCAGAGTTTCATTCTATTATGTATTAAGTCACCATGAGTTAAAGTCAACCAGAAAAGCAGTTAACATACACAAACACATTCACAGCCAAAGCACACATATCAAGTACTGTGTTTATAAAGATAATCATTACTATTCCTTCACAGCTGTCTCTGAGGTAGTTGCTATTATTTTATCAGTTAAAAAAGGAAGAAACTGAGATTCAGAAAGGTTAAAACACTTGTTCCACAGCTGACAAGGGACAGCACAAGCCCAGAATCCAGGTTGGCCTTAAGAATCTGTTCTGTAAGAACGAGTGGTCTCAATATTCCTCTCAGGGACTGGATCTCTGAACGGAGTCATTCTCAGCCAGCCTCTTCATCCTGGACTTCCGGGGAATGCAGTATCTAAATGAGCTGAGCTGTATAAGTAGCTAATCTATTTGGAAAGAGCTCAGATTTCAGATGTCTTAGGTCTGCAACCACTTCTTAATCTGAAGTCTTTGACCTGCTTGTAATTTCTATCTGACTTCTTTCATGTATTTATTCATGCCATCTTCACAGAGTTGACACTGATTATGTACCATGCCATATGCAAAAGACAGCGAGAGCTAAATACCATGAAGCGGCTTGTAGTCTATAAAGAAAGATAAGGAATGCACACGCATTATTAAGTTCAAGGGAGAGTGTTACTTTCCCTTAGAAAGTGTGTTTCAAGTCTGGCAGTAGTTAACACTTACATGGAGGTAGAGAAGCAGGAATAAGTCAAGTAGCATTTTCGAGAGACTTTTTCTGACCACTCTGTAGGAAATGTTCTGCCTGGTCAACTATCAAATATCTATGAAATTACCATGCTTTATTTTCTCCAAAAAAAAAAAAAAAAGGAAAGTTGAGATGAATCAGGTGATACTTCATGGAACCCGAGTTTGGCTATGAATTGTGGTTCAATTATTCCTTCAATTAGTCACTCAACAACATTAATTGAGTGCTTATTATGCGCTAGAATTAGCAAGAACCCCAAATACATCAAAATAAGCAAATCCTGCTAGTTCCAATTCCAAAACACAGTATATATGGGGTTGTTGTTGTTGTTAAGTGCCGTCGAGTCGGTTCCGACCCATAGCGACCCTGTGGGTTAATGCACTGGACTGCAAGGTTGGTTTGAACTGCAAGGTTGGCTATTCAAGCTCACCAGCCGCTCCTCGGAAACCCTACACTTGGTTGCTTTGAGTCAGAACCAACTCAATAGCACTTAACAACAACAACAACCATTAATATAGCCCTAGGCCTAAGGCAACATGCAGAAAACTCCCAACTGGTTTTCCTGCTACCACTCTCGCCTCCCCACCATAGTTCACACAGCAGTCAAGTTAAAGAGATGATTTTTCCTATAACTTCCCTTACACCAACCAATTACTGTCAAGTGTATGGGGGATGTAATTCAAACTCTGCTACAGTTTGGTCCCATTTTGATCTCAACTCAGGTGGTTTTCATCATCTCATCCAATCATAGTGCTGTCAACATTGTCTTTCCAATCATTAAACACATCACGGTGATTCTGCCGAAGACTTAAATGCTTCTTGTTCGCGCTACTAGGAATCTTTGCTCCTCGGATATTTTCCTCTTTTCCTTTCTTGTTCCTCCTCATCATTCAGTTCATGGCTCAGGTGCCATTTTCGAGAGACTTTTCCTGACCACCCTATTGGAAATATTCTGGCTGGTCAACTGTGTATGAAAGTTCTATGAAATGATCTATCATGTTTTATTTTCTCCAGAGTACAAATCCTTCTTGCTAAACTTGACTTATTTGCATACTTGCTAGTACAATCATTTTGTATCTCTTCCCACTTACATAGACAGACACTCCCCACATGTGAACGCTATCAAGTGTCTCCATCACACTGTGTCCACTACCAAGAAGACGACACAGTTTTTGTTACAAACTTCTACCTTTACAGTTGTGACAGGATTGTGACAACTATTTATCTTTAACTTTGCAACTTAAGAAAGAGAGACTGCTTGATCCAGTTATAATGAGGGGACAGCCACTTAGTGCAAATGGAGCACTGCAGGTTTTCTCCTCTGCTCTGGGTTCATTTAAGAGGAAAGCAAACTTTTGTGAAGCCAGACAGCCACTCTAAATACATCCCTGCAGAACGTCAGAAAGAGAAATGTGTAGTAATGTTAAAATGATTGGGATTTTGATAAAGTTGTGCTTTAGAAATCAGCAGAGTATGCAAGTAGAGATGCTCAGCTGATACCTCTTAGTGTGCTACCATAGGATAAATGTGCTGGACCATAGGGTTAGTCACCAGCCACTCTATGGAAACCCTATGGGGTCACTATGAGTCGGACCTAACTCAATGGCACTTAACAACAACAACACTTTGCAATAGAAGCCATAGTTCAACATAAAAAAAAACCCCACCAACAACTGAGATTCTCTCATATCAAGGTGATACCTGAAGTGCTAAGAATGTATGAGATATTCAAGGAAGAGTGATATACAGAGACAGACAAGAGCAAAGTGTCAAAGCTTCGGGGGACAAGAGGAGCAAAGTGGGCCAGGTCTATGGAGACCTAAGAATAATACTGTAATGGAATCAAGAGAGGAGAGAGTCTTAAGGGAAGGATGGGCCACAGTGCTAAATCCAGAAATCCTGTCAGTCACCAAGTTCAAGGGTGGAAGTACCAATTGATTGACAGTGTGAATGTGTGTATGTGTGTGTGTACGTGGGGAGGAGGGTTGTAGTTGTGTATATATGTGCTAAGGACTAGAGTGCAGAGGTAGAAGGGTGGAAACAATGACTGAAGGGATTTTCCACTCTGTTGTACAATCCACAGTAAAGACGTGTGGTATGGTGAAGGATATGGGCAGACTGAAGAACAGACACATCTGCCTTGAAAACATACTGCCAGAATGTTCTTTAGAAGTGAGCATGGTGAGACTCCATCTTGCTTACTCTGGACAAGTTATCAGGAGGGACCAGTCCCTGGAGAAGGACCTCATGCCAGGTCAAGTATAAACCCCTAAAACCAAACCACTGCCATTGAATCAATTCTGAGTTATAGCATGTGTAAGGTTGTAAATCTTCACAGGAGTGGAAAGTCTCCTGTCTTCCAGGGGGCAGTTGTTGCAATATGCTGTTATGTGCCACTGAGGGAATTCTGACTGTAGAGGGTTTCCAAGGGGGTGACTGACTGGTTGGTTTAAACTGCCAACCTTGTGGTTAGTTTTTGTTAAGTGCTATCCAAGTCAGTGCCAACTCATAGTGACCCTGTATGTATGGGGTTTCTGAGCAGCAGCTGGTGAACTTGAACTGCTGACCTTGCAGTTCAAACCAACCTTGAAGTCCAGTGCATTAGCCCACAGCGCCAACCTTATCTTACCATGCCACTCTAAGATTTCTCCAGTGCTTATGTTACCATGGCACACAAGGACTCCACCAGAAAGTATAGGGTCCGTGAAAAACAGAAAGGCCCTCAACAAGATGGAACGACACAGTGTCTGCCATAATGTCTCACACAGGCTTACTATTGTGAGGATGCCACGGGATCCAATGTTGAGTTCTATTAAACATAGGGTTCCTGAGTCAGAACTGACTCAATGGCACCTAACAACATTATACCAATTCAGATACATTTCCCTACTCCTGCCTTTTGACACAAGGAGCTCTGGTAGCATAGTGGTTATGAATTGGGCTGTGAACCTTCAGGTCAGCAGTTTGAAACTACCAGCTGTTCTGCGGGAGACAGATGAGGCGTTCTGCTCCCGTAAAGATTTACAGCCTTGGAAACCCTGTACAGGGTCGCTATGGGTCGGAATCGACTCAACGGCACATAACAACTACAACAATCTTTTGTAACTGATGAACAGATGTCCAGTCATAATATTGAAACATACAAGAACTATGGATTAAAATTGTAGACCTCTGTTATTTCAGATTTGAAGACATTCAACCTCTTATCCATTTAATCTCTTCAAAACAATGTAAAAGTAAAGTCTAGCTGTTTTATGGAGTTCTGCAGTGGCTCTGTAGAATAAGCTCTCGACATCCAGGTCTGTTGGAACCACAAGGTCGGCAGTTCAAACTCACCAGCTGCTCCTTGGAAACCCCATTCAGGGTCACTATGACTTGGAATAGACTCAACAGCACTTAACAACAACAATGGGTGTCTTATGGTAGTTTGCTTTTTATCCTGTAAACTTGCTGTGGTACTGTAGGATAAGCACTAGACTGCTAGCTAAAAGGTTGGCTGTTCAAACCCTCTAGACAGGGTTGCTATGAGTTGGAACTGACTTGTGGCATTTAACAACAACAACAATTGATAATGAAGCTAGAGTTTATTGATGTTGTTAGGTTATTAGGAATCCTGGTGTGGCGTTGTGGGTTAATGTACTGGACTGCAAGGTCAGTTTGAATTGCAAAGTCGGCAGTTCAAGACGACGGGTCACTCTTTGAAAACCCTATACAGGGTTGCTATGGGTCAGAACCAACTTGGTGGCACTTAACAACAACAACAACAATTCTTTTGCAAAGAGGTACCCAAAATATGGTGGTGGTGGTGGTGTGCCAACAAGTTTGTTCAGA
Organism: Chrysochloris asiatica; assembly: GCF_000296735.1. Taxonomy (NCBI): domain Eukaryota; kingdom Metazoa; phylum Chordata; class Mammalia; order Afrosoricida; family Chrysochloridae; genus Chrysochloris; species Chrysochloris asiatica. The sequence goes on along the minus strand of NW_006408788.1, from coordinate 1,622,226 downwards.
TTCACAGTGAACTTACGTAGAGTTCCAGGGACTGTAAATCCTTAAGAAGCAGAAAGCCTTATGTTTTTCTCATGGAGTGACTACTAGATTAGAATTACTGATGCTGTGGTTAGCATTAGTTCATAATCCACTATGCTTTCAGGGCTTCTTCCAAAATGTGGTGGTGGTGGTTGTGTGCTGTGGAGTCGGTTCTGACATTAGCAAACCTCTATAGGCTTTCCAAGGCTATAAATCTATATGGGAGCAGAAGTCTTTCTCCCACACAGTGACTGGTAGCTTCAAACTACTGACGTTGTGGTCAGCAGCCCAGCTTGTAATCCACTACACTACCAGGGCTCCTTCCAAAGTACAAGGACTCAACTTTGTAACAACAGTGTGCTTTTTCCGAAGAAATTATATAGTCATTGTACATTCTCATTGCTGGTATAACAAACTTGGTGGCTTAAAACCTTACAGTTTTGGCGATCCCAAGTCCAAAATGGGACTCACTGAACTGAAATCAAGCCACCTACAGGGCTGTGTTCCTTCTGGAGGTGCAAGAGGAGAATTTGCTTCCTTGCGTTTTCCAGACGCTTATAGAAACCATCTGCCTTTCTTGGCTTTTAAGCACCATTTCCTATTTCTGTCCATCATCAGAACTCATCTCTGAATCTCCTGCTTCCCTCTTAACAAGGCCTCTGATGACTGTTACATTGGACCCACTTGGATAATCCAGAATCATCTCCCCAACTCCATATCTTTAACTTAATCACACTCTCCAAGTACTTTTCACTCTATCAAGTAATCTCTTCACAGATTTAAGGTGATTATCTTCTAAGAACCATTATGATGCCTACCGCAGGACATCATCAGAAAGGCTTGGCTGTTTTGTTTTTGTAAGACATATTGTTGATACTCTGGAAACTGCCTCAGTCCCTCTTGGTTATGAGGTCACCATTGAGTTATCACCAGTGCTTAACAGCAAACATTCTAGAAATCCAATCTACACATTTTAGCGAGAGTGAGGTTTTCTTTCTTTGATTTTACAAAATCAGGCACCCTAGAGGACACAGACAGACACACTACATGGCTGGCCTGCAAATAATTTTATCCTCCTATCCTGAGAATCAAGAAGCAGTTGTTCGAACATAACATGGGAACACTGAATGGTTTAAAATTTTAAAAAAGTGTGCGACAAGGTTGTATTCTTTCACCATACTTATTCAACCTGTATGCTGAGCAAATAATCTGAGATACTGTGTTATATGAAGAAAAACGTGGCATCAGGATTGAAGGAAGACTCATTAACAACCTGCGATATGCAGATGATACAACCTTGCTTGGTGAAAGCGAAGAGGACTTAAAACATTTACTGATGAAGATCAAAGAGCACACACAGCCTTTGGTATGGATTATATTTTAATGTAAAGAAAACAAAAATCCTCACCACTGGACCAATAAACAACATTCTTATCAAGGGAGAAAAGATTGAAGTTGTCAAGGACTTCATTCTTCCTGGATCAACTATCGACACTCACCGAAGCAACAGTCAAGAAATCAAACAATGTGACATATTGCATTAAGCAAATCTGCTGCACAAGATCTTTTTAAAGTGTTGAAGAGCAAAGATGTCAGCTTGAGGACTACGGTGCACCTGACCCAAGCCATGGTATTTTCAATAACCTCATATGCATGTGAAAGCTGAACAGTGAATAAGGAAGAACATAGAAGAATTGATGCTTTTGAGTTATGGTGTTGGAGGAGAATATTGAAAGTACCATGGGCTGCCAAAAGAACCAATAGTTCCGTTTTGGAAGAAATGCAGCCAGAGTTCTCCCTGGAGGCCAAGATGGCCAAATTTCGTCTGTTATACTTTGGACATATTGTTATGAGGGATGAGTCACTGGAGAAGGATATCATGTTTGGTAAGGCGGAGGGTCAGAGAAAAAGAGGAAGACCCCCAATGAGATGGATTGGTCAAGTGGCAGCATTGATGGATTCAAGCGTGACAACAGTAGTGAGGTTGGCCCAGGATCAGACAATGTTTCGTTCTGTTGTGCATAAGGTCGCTATGCGTCAGTACCAACTCAGTGGCACCTAATAACAACAATCCTGAGAAAGTCCATCCTCCAGTTCCTCCTTGACTGAGTACTCTGGGGACACAGCCTGTTGTCTTGATGGCTGCATGCTTATTTAATGTTCATAGTGAATAAGTGTCTTCCTTTCTTCCCCAATTCATCCCGCTCACACACCCCAGGGCCATAGGCCCCTGTTACTATTAGAGTCAACAACCTAGGTCTGTTTTAGCAGTCTCCTGGGCCCTTTATCCTGAAGATGGACCGTCTTGAGCATTTCTGTCATTGTAATCCAACCTACGACAATCAAGAAGAATCTTCGAGCATTCAGTATGTTCCAGGCATAGATTTGGGCACTGGGGATTTAATAAAGACAAATGAGCCAGTGTGGATGCCTTGGAATCTGTGGTCTGCCCAGACAACACAAACCAGTTCTGGTTTGTCCTATAGGAGCCACTATGAGTGAGAATTAATACCAAGGTACAAAATGACAAAAACAGTAATTCTGTTCAAGATAAGCTAATGGAGTCTTTACATGTAAGAATACTACGCTTCTTCACTGTTACAATGACTCTGTGAGACAGATTTATTCATGTTTATCAGGTACGGATACTGAGAAAATGCTTAGGTTTAATGGCATTGGGGTTGAGCCTCATCTGCCTGTTACAACACCTCTTGCTCCATGAAACACTGTATATTTGTTCTTTGAGCCACTGTTTCCTTCAGGATACAAAGCAGAAGGCATTACTCCTTTGAAATAATTTTACAAATGGTAATTTGTTTTCCAGGTAAGTTTGTTAGAACTCTTTATAACGTAATGTAAGTGAAATAGCATGATTGTTTCTATGGAAATAGCAGCTGGAAGCGCTAAACTGCCTATTTTACAAATGAACTTCAGGGACCATAATCTGTTTGCCTCTTTTCAGAGGAGATAAATGGGTGATACTGTTCAGTTCCTCAAACTCAGTTCCTGTTTCATCTTTCTAGAGAGTGGTTAGCTGTATTGTATTTTCTCCCAGACCTGAAGTTGAAAGACAGCAAGGTTTTCCAAGGCATAGACGTATGTGATGAGTCCCAGAGCCAATTTCTCCTCAGACTCTGCACATTGCAACCTGCATTTTACAAGGCCCAAATATGAATAGAAACACGTCAGCCAAAGCAAACTGTAATTTTATAAAATAAGTCTGGAGAGAATGTTTTTCAATGCCTCTTGTCTATGGGAAAGGGAAGGAATGAGAGACTAGTTTATACTCCGTTGCTACATTCAGTTCAAAACCTGGCAGGGGAATAATCAGGAGACATCTTTCTCTCTTTGCCACTTCCTCAGAGAGATATGTTAAAAAGTTGGAAATTTATTTTCTGTTTTTTTGTTTTGTTTTGTTTTGTTTTGTTTTTTAAAGCTTTGTATTGTGAACTGAGTTAAGGTTTGCAGAGCAAGCCATTAGTTTTACATTCATTTCAATGATTACAATCTTTTCAGGTGGTGGTTGTTATTAAGCGCTGTAGAGTCAGTTC
>NW_006408788.1:1612823-1617105 GCF_000296735.1 Chrysochloris asiatica | reverse complement strand
GATGGCACCTGACAACAACAACAACAACAATGTTACCCTTTGGCTGTTTCTTGTGTACCATACATTTCATTGGAAGTTTGACGTATGTTTTACCTACTATTCCCCTCTAGTAAGGATGACCACTACCCATAGTTCCGTCAATTTGTCATATTGTGGTGGCCAGTATATTGCTCTGGTGCTATAAGTTCAGCCACTGGTATTTCAAGTAGCAGCAGTGTCATCCGTGGTGGCCAGGTTTCAGCAGAACTTCCAGACTAAGATAGACTGGGAAGAAAGGCTGGTGATCTACTTTGGAAAATGAGCCATGGATCAGGATAGACTATTGTCTGGTATGGTGCTGGAAGACAAGTACCCTAGGTTGGAAGGCACTGTATCATCACCTGAATAACAGATTCACACATATCAACAACCTTGAAGATGGTGCCGGATGAGACATTCCATTGTTAAACATAAGGTAGCCATGAGTCGAAGCCGATCCAATGACAGCTAGTAACAAGGAAGAATTATCTCCACTTATTACTGAGAAAGTCATGCTATAGCGAGCTTCTGGAACTTTCCCAAGGTTGGAAACAAAGCAAATGTCAATGTCAGGTCTGACTTCAATATCTATGCTTACCCCTCTTCCAAGAATTATCTTCTCAGACTTAGTGGTTTTCATCAATGAAAGGAAACACACACACACACACACACACACACACACACACACACACTATACAGTCCACAGGGTATGGTTTGGGGAACTCATTTCTATGGGTAGCTTGTTTCTTTTAAGTATAAAAACAATTACTTTGAATACACTTAACACAAGTATCGATTTCATATAAAAGCCACTTTACTTAAAAGTGATCAATAAACAACAAGGTTTGCAGTTGTATTAAACCGCTGATTTATTGACAACTCTGTGATGCCGTATCCCTAGTGAAAAGATGCAGAAAATATAAGCCGGAGGAAACTTTGGGAAGTTACTAACTGAATGAGGCAAAGGAGAATGTCAAAGTTGTGAAATCAAATGATTTTTACAAGGTCAGCAGTAGAAATTGAACTAGTATGCACCGTACCATGCACCCAAGTTAGTGCCATCAGTGACAATTTTTTTAACTCAATTTGGATATTCATTTCCAGGAACAGCTACACATTCATACATCCATCTTCATACAAGGTTTATAAGGAAAGCGGTGCTTTTAACAAGGAAGGGTTATTCAGTCTAATGAAGATAGGGCTATCTGCATGGTGCTGTAGGATAAACACTGGACTGATAGTCATAATGTAGGTGGTTCAAATCCACCAGCTACTCCTCAGATTTATTCAGGGTCACTATGAGTCGGAACTGACTCGATGGTGCTTAACCACAACATAATTCTGAGCAGAGATCGCAACCTAAGGAAATTTTGAGTTATGGTGTTGGAGGAGAATATTGAAAGTGCCATGAGCTGCCAAAAGATCCGTTTTGGAAGAAGTGCAGCCAGAGTGCCTTTGAGGCCAAGAAGGCCAAACTTTGTCTGTCATACTTTGGACATATTGTCAGGAGGGACCAGTCGCTGAAGAAGGCTATCATATTTGGTAAGGTGGAGGGTCCGAGAAAAAAGAAGAAGACCCCCAATGGGATGGATTGGCCAAATGGCATCAATGGACTCAAGTGTGGCAATAGTAATGAGGTTGGCCCAGGATCGGGCAGTGTTTCGTTCTGCTGTGCATAAAGTCGTTATGGTTCAGTAATGACTCAATGGCGCCTAATAACAACAACAGAACCACATGATGTACTGGGACAACTATCATAAGTTCCATTATACTGCATTAAAAAATGCAAAATAGGAAGCACTTGAAAATGAGGATGAAGAGATATGGAGAGACCAGGACATAGAGGACTGAATATGTTATTCAAAAGCATTTGGAATTTATCAGAAAGGCACTGTGTGTTAATGTGCTGGACTGCAAAGTGGGTTTGAACTGCAAGGTTGGTTATTCAAGCTCACCAGTCGCTCCTTGGAAATCCTATACAGGGTTGCTGTGAGTTGGAACTGACACGACGGTACTTAACAACAACAACTAGAGACTTCTATGCAGGAGGTTGACATGGTCAGACTTGTACATTAGATCCTCCCTGTGCCTAGAGTGAAATGTGGAGCATGGATTTAGGAAGTGGGCAGAGAAGGGAGGTAAAGCATGTAAGACTAAAGATAATCAGACCATTTAATTTTTATAATATTTCAGGCAAAAGAAGGTAAAGCTTGTATATGGTCAATTCTACTAATGATGAAAAACACATTCTTTTGAAGGTAAAATGACCGGGATTCCGTGATTGTTTAAATGAGAATAGAGAGGGGTATAAATTCAGGTTTCTAGCTTGGGTACTAGCTGAGTAGTGATGGTGCCATATTGAGACAGGAAACACAGGGCAGAGAGGGGATAGATGTGGTCATGTGGCAATAGGACACCCCTAATAGAGCTACTGTATCCCTGACTCATCACTGGAGAATTATTCTAGAGAGATGGTCAACACAGAGGCATTGTAGTGGATCAAAACACTGTAATGACTCAAAGCACTGTAATGGATAAAACCACTGTAACGGATCGTACCACCGTAACGGATCAAACCACCGTAACGGATCAAATCACTGTAATGGATCAAACCACTGTAACGGATCAAATCACTGTAACGGATCAAATCACTGTAATGGATCAAACCACTGTAATGGATCAAACCACTGCAATGGATCAAACCACTGTAATGGATCAAACCAGTGTAACAGATCAAATCACTGTAATGAATCAACTCATTGTAACCTGAGGGATCCATCACTTTACATGGTCAAAGACAGAGTCCTGGGAAATATTAAGAAGGACATTAATAATTGCCTCAGGTAATTTAGAAGGGGACGTGGAAAGCTTTGTGTCATAAATTTAAAAGTAATTAAGACTTTTTCCATATTTATTTCAAATGCCCATGAAAGTAAACAGTGAAGGCCATCCACCAAATTTGCAATATGGGTATCAATGCTCCAGCAAACTGTGAGAACAGAAATTCAATTACATGAGGATATTGAATGCATTATCAAGAGAGGATTATTTGTGATTAAAGGGGGAGGAATGCTGGAATGTACTGATTTAAGTATAATCTGTAAAGAGATTGAAAATCCAGCAGAAGGACAAGACATTAATGTAAAGGAAATCGGGCAATTGATAAAGGACTCCTCATCTCTGAAAGTCGGGGAATCAACAGGTTTTATTTGGCTCCGGATTCCAGAAATATTATAAACACGTGTGAAAAATGAAGGCATAAAAAATTTTCAAATTCAGTATGTTACTGTTATAGAAGTCAACACTGTATCACAACTGGACGCTCCTTGTAAAACTCCAAGGGTCCCCATATTATAACATTAACTTCAACTCTCAGGTGTCTGGAAAGTATACTGAGTTCGCCCTGACACATTCAGGGGCTTTGAGAATTAAGAATTTGTATCAACTGGACTGGCCCAGGATTCCAACTGGTTTAGCATTTGAGATGCAGTTGTCCCCTATAATGAGATCTAATATAATGTAATCATCTGTATGATGAGGGCAGCTATGAGCAACTAGTATATTTGAAGAAATTTTCATCAGGAGTATGGCCTGCTTCCAATATATTAGATGATCCGGTAAGACTTGCTTGCTCTCTGCTTGGACTTTGTATCTGTCTCATCTTCCAAACTCCAATTCTTTGGGCATGAGCTAGTAATCTGCTCTATTACCTGTGGATCCCAGACATTGTCAGCAGCCTAGCTTCTCAGCTACTTGCCTGCCTGCCTGCCTGCTTGTCTGACACGCCAACCCTGGTTCATCAAGTCTGCAGGGACATGAGTCAGAAGCCTCCAACCTGACATCTAACCCACCTCTACAACTATGTGAACCATTTCCTTAGTACACATCGCTCTTTATACATCTATCTCTATCTGTTATATATGTATAGTTGGATCGATAGATAGATGTATATTGTTACAGTTGTTAAGAGCTGTTAAGTTGGTTGCAACTCATAGTGACCCAGTATAGGGTTTCAAAAGAGCAACTGTTGAATTTGAACCGATGACCTTGTGGTTCAAACCAACCTTGAGATCTAGTACTTTATCTAACAGTACCATACCAGGACTCCATATGATATATATGTTTATATGTCCCTTTGTATGTTGTTGTTGTTAAGTGCCATTGAGTAGGTTCTAACTCATAGCAACCCTGTATAGGAATTCTGAGGAGTAGCTGGTGAGCTAGAACCACCAACTTTGCGGTTCAAACCAACCTTGCAGTCCAG
>NW_006408788.1:1589824-1611368 GCF_000296735.1 Chrysochloris asiatica | reverse complement strand
TGTCAATGTATGATTGTAGCCGTTTCTGTATTACCTTTAGCAAAACTTTACTCGCTTGATATATATATATATATATATATACACACACACACACATACACTGATTTCACTGGTTTTGCTTCTCTAGCAAACCCAGACAAAGACAGGGACTAGAACACAGAGGTGAAAGAGCAACTTGCATCCTCTGATCATGTAAATAACACATCTCTAACAATCTATGCCTTGACAATGTAAGTGCATTAGAGATGAAATTAATAAAGGATTTTTGGGATCTTTCTCAATTTTACTCAATAATTGAAGTGTGTTCTGAATAAATACCAAAGGACCTAATTATATTTGTTTTATTTCTTTTAACTTTAGCTACTATGTAAGTAAGGAAAATGATGTATAGTTAGCATTTATTTTTTCAATAAGCTTCTTTTAAACATGACATACACATATAGTTATATACAGGTGTTGCTGTTGTTAAGTGCTATGGAGTCAGTTCTGACTCAAAGACCCTGTATAAGGGTTCGCAGCTGATGGGCTTGAAAGGCTGACCTAATAGTAAGTAATCCAGTGCTTATCCTACAGTGCCACAACCAGGATTCCTGTGATTATATGAGATGAAACTGTATGCATATAAAATCTTCCAAATATCCTGATAAAAAAAAGAGGAAGACCGTCAATGGAATGGATTGACACAAGAATGGACACACATAGTTTAGATTGTGAGGATGACCAAGAACAGGCAGTGTGTCCTGTGAGTCAGAAGCTGCTGGATGACACCTAACAACAATGTCCTCAGATACATAACTTTCCTGAGACTCTGACCAAATGGGCTCCCAAATTATTCTGAGCAGCAGGACACGTTTGATGAATTTCACTATGAAGAGGGTTTGACACAACTTTATTTAAAAAATGAAGTGATCAAATTTGTGTGAGCTGGTACCCAGCATTCCTTCTTGGTTTGAATACAGAGTGACTCTGTCCAGAGTGAAGGAGAGAAAACAGGTCCTTGCTGTTAGTTTCAGATACTGTATCTTATTTCGTGAAAACAATGCTACTGTTAGGGAACGTATGATGCAATTGTTCTATAGCGTATTGTTTTTCCAACATTTTAATTCTCTGGAAAATTTCTTGGAACTTTTGGTCATCAGCTCATTGTGTATGGTATTTAAAATTATTCCTTAAAACATCAATAGGAGAGGGAAGCTAGATTCATAGGGCATGGAGGAAGGTAGATTCTCCACTGAGTAGTATACAATCTGTCTAGGCAGGTTTGATGAAATGAAATCTGGATGGATGTCTTGTGATGCAATAGTGAATAATTGCTATCTGGACTGCTTGTGAGGGTTGGAATTGTAAAGGTAGATGTTTTTTAGCAAGGAAGGGAGTGATTAACTGTTCAGCCTAAGAGCAGAGGTCCCTGAGACCATCAAGGGAGAAGAGCGGAGAGTGGGACCCTACCCAGAGAAGCAGTGATGCCTGAGATGGAGGCAGAGACGATGATGTGGAAAGATGGAAGTGTTGGGGACTTTAGACAAGAGAGGGAGAGGGGCTGTGTGCTGATGACCTGGGGGTAGGTTTGCAGTGTATACTCTTTGGTTGGTTGATGATGCATGGAGGGGATTGTAACCATAGCAATGAAATGATATACTATAGGATGAATGTAAAACTAATGTTCTCCCATGTAAACTATCACTTATTTCACAATAAAATATTTTTAAAAAAATAGCAAGAGGACATCAATAAAGGGCCCTAGGATGGAACAGTGTGACACAAAAAGAAGTTATATACAATAGATTGCAAAAGTTTGTAGAAAAATGAAAACATAATAGAATTCCCCTATGAACTTTTTGAAGCCCACCTCATATCTTGTTCAGGGACACGAACTGGAATGAGTAGAGTTTTTAAACCTAGGACTGTCTGATTCCAGAGTAGATTCTCTCTTTCCATGTGGAAAGCCTGGGTCCCATTTCCAGACAGTAAGTGCCTCATGTGTAATAAGCCCCTGTCTGTCATTGGTGATTTGGGTATTCCTATGATCTATGGGAAAAGATGGTGGGAAACTGACCTACCATCAACCTAAGCAAGGTGAAAGGAAGACTGACATAGACCATCAACTTCTCATATGCAAGTTCAGACTGAAAGAGAAGAAAATTAAAGCTAATTCACAAGAACCAAAATATGACCTTGAATGTATCCCATCTGAACATAGTGACCATCTCAGGAACAGATTTGATGCATTAGGTACTAAGAGTAGAAGAGTTGTGGGATGACATCAAGAACATCATACAGGAAGAAAGCAAAGGTCATTAAGTAGACAAGAAAGAAGGAAAAGACTAAAATGTTTTACAGAAGAGACTCTGAAACTTTCTTTTGAGTGTGGAAAAACTAAAGTGAATGGAAGACATCAGGAAGTCAAACAGCTGAACAGAAATTGTAAGGGGCGTTTTGGGTTGCCGGATTCAGTTTTTTTCTTGAATTTTGCAAGGCCTTGCGTTTAAAATTCTTAGGGGAGGACCTTGTTCGGCTTTTTTCAAGTTGAAGAAGTGAAGACAAATTCAAGCTGTGTGTTGCAATGTTGAAGCACTCTATGGCAGAATGTTGATTAATGCAGAAAACATCAAAAGACTATTTACGGAATACACAAAGCCACTGTATCAAAAAGAAATGGTCAATGTTCAACCATCTCTAGAGGTACCATCATATGCTACCTCTAGAGATGGTATCTGGTAGAGAAGGAAGAGGTCCAAGCTACACTGAAGTCATTGACAAAGAAAAAGACTGAGGGAATCGATGGAATACATATTTAAAATTTTCAACAAACTGATGAACCACTGGAAGAATTTACTCATCTATGGTAAGAAATTCAGAAGACAACTACCTGGCCAACTGACTGGAAGAGATCCAACTCAGATTCAGAAGAGGACATGGAACTTGGGATATCATTACTGATGTCAAATAGATCTTGCTTGAAAGAAGAGAACATCAGAAAGATGTTTACTTGTGCTTTATTGACAATGCAAAGGCTTTCAATTGTGTCCATCATGACAAGCTATGGATAACATTGCAAAGAATGGGTATTCCAGAACATTTAATTGTGCTAATGAGGAACCTGTACATAGACCAAGTGGCAGTTGTTCTAGCAGAGCAAAGGGATATAGAATGTTTTAAAATCAGGAAAAGTGTGTACCAATGTTGCATTCTTTCTCCATATTTACTCAATCTGTATACGCTGCGCAAATAATTCAAGAAGCTGGATCTTATGAAGAAGCACTTGGCAACAGATTTGGAGGAAGACTCATTAACAATGTGTGATATACAGATGATATAACCTTGCTTGCTGAAAGTGAAGATAATTAAAAAAAAAAATGTACTGGTGGAGATAAAAAATGACAGCCTTCCGTATGTGTTGTACCTCAATGTAATGAAATAAAAAGTCTTCACAACTGAGCCAATTAAATGACATCATGATAAATGGAGGATCAACTGAAATTGTCAAAGACTTCATTTTGATTGTATCCACAATTAAGGAACACAGAAGCAGCAGTCAGGAAATCAAATGATGTATTGCATTAGTCACATCTTCTGTACAAGACCTCTTTAAATTGTTCAAGACCAAAAATGTCACTTTGAGAACGAAGATGTAGCTAACATAGACATGGTATTTTCAGTGGCCTTATATGCATGTGAAAGTTGGACAATGAAAAGCAGAGAAGAATCAATATATTTGAATTATGGTGTTGGAGGATAGTATTCAAAATACCACAGAGTGCCAGAAGGACAAACAAATCTGTGTTGGAAGAAGTGCAGCCAGAATGCTCCTTACGAGTCAGACTGGTGACATTTCATTGGACATGTTATTAGGAGGCACCAGCCCCTGGAGGATTCTTGGTGAAGTGGAGGCTCAGCAAAAAGTGGAAGACCCCCAATGATATAGACTGACACAGTGGCAGCAGCAGTGGGCTTAAAATAACCATTGTCAGGATAGCACAGGATTAGGCAGTTCTTTGGGTTTATTCTGTGTATGCATAGGGTTACTGTAACTTGAAGGTCCCTAACAACAACAACAAATCATAGGTGTCTCCTAATACCATCTACAGAACCAAAGAACATTTTGTTTCATTGTACTTGAGGTTGCTATGAGTCGTGGGCCTATCAACAATAGCTAAAAACAACTGTATGATTTGAAAGTTGATAAAGGACAAATATTCATCATTTACTATATGAATCCAGGCACTATTGTAGGTTAGGGTTTTATAGCAGTTGGTGAGACCAAGGAGCCCTCACCTCTTAAAAAAAAAAAAAAAAATCTGTATCTCAGGGGAGGAAGATGGGTACTAAATAAGTAAGCCAATGGTTGGTTGGTTGGTTATTTACCATGTTCCAATTCATAGGCCCTAGATAGGGTTTCCAAGGCTATAAATCTTTTTTGAGAGCAGAAAGCCTCATCTTTCTCCCACAGAACAGCTGGTAGTTTTGAATGTCTGACCTTCAAGTTAGCAGCCCAACTCGTAACCACTACATTACTAGAGCTCCTTAAGTAAGTCAGTAAGTAAGCTAAATTTACATATTCCAAAAGTGCCTCAAAGAAAATGAAATAGAGATAGGTTGGGAAGTTGCTTCCGATGGGCATCTTCCAGGAGGTAACATTTTAGATGCTTCCTACCTTGTAAACATACAGCCATTGGTGATACTAGCTAAAGGAAAAGCAGCTAAAATTCAGCTTTAAAGACCCTGAGTTTAGAAAAATCTAATTCTTGGCCAAGTTTCCAATTAGACACTGCCCTGCCTTATGAAGAACTCCAAGAGTTTCACTAGTATAATTCATCATTTAATGAAGAAAACTGAAATGATAAATATTAGTAGTGCACATCAAGATTTTAGGGCAGAGATTCATTCAAGACTCCATGGGAACTTGAAAGAGTAGACGTTTGTTAGGGCTTGAATGAATGGGTCAGGGAAGGAAGTGATGGTTGAACTGGTCTTGAAGGAATAGGAAGACTTTGCCTTGAGTCCAGGGCTGTGAGTAGGTGTGGATGTAATCTGTCTGTTAATAAGAAAGCAGCCCAGGAAAAGACATGGAACTCACAAAGGACTACATGTCATTTTCAAGTACATTACCATTGTTGAATAAGTACGGTTCATAATGGCGAGTAGTGTGGGATGTTCTCAATCAAATTTAGCAGCTAGAAAGGATTTTAGCTTGACAAGGCCTCACAAAAAATTCTACTCTCCATTTTTAGGGACAATGTCACTGAAAATTCGCCAAGTGAATTTCCTGGCAATACCTGCTGGGCTCTCCAAGTTCTTGGCTGCTCATTATAATCACTAGGGGAATTTATAATAAATATAATTTCTCAGCCACTCCTGGACAATGACAATCAGTATTTGGCAGTGGGGTTTTGGACACTTGTGGTTTTCAAACAAATAAAACAAATACAGTGGACAGCCAGTATTGAGGATGTCCTATTTCAATTACCTAGGCTCATATGGATGCGCAAGCTGGACAGTGAATAAGGAAGATCGTAGAAGAATTGATGCCTTTGAATTATGGTGTTGGAGGAGAATACTAAAAGTGCCATGGGCTGCCAAAAGAACCAATAGAACTATTTTGGAAGAAGTGCAGCCAGAGTGCTCCTTAGAGGCCAAGATGACTAAACTTTGTCTCTCATACTTCGGACATATTGTCAGGAGGGAACAGTCGCTAGAGTAAGATATCATCCTTGGTAAGATGGAGGGTCAGAGAAAAAGAGGAAGACCCCCAAAGAGATGGATTGGCCAGGTGGCAGCATCGATGGACTCAAGTGTGGCAACAGAAGTGAGGTTGGCCCAGGATTGGACATTGTTTCATTCTGCTGTGCATAGAATCGCTATGAGTCGGTGCTGACTTGATGGCACCTAACAACAACAACAACAACAACTATGAGTCAGAATCCACTCTATGGTATAAGGTTTGTTCTTAACCATCACCAACGAAAGAAAACACAAGTGGATGGCTCTAAAGAACAGATATTTATTTTCTCTCTTCTGGAGGCTAGAAGCCCCAATTGGGGTCTCTGTTGCACTGATTCCTTCTGTGGCCTCTCCTCTAGTTTCTAATGTCTGCCAGCAATTCTTAGTGGTCCTTGACTTAGTCTGATCCTCACATGGTGTCCTTTTCCCCCACATATGTCTGTCTCTGTGCTTATTTATTTGTTTTAATTAGATGTCACCTGAAAGTGATTTGATTTAGGACCCACCTTAATGTCAATGGTATGCCCTCATTAACTGAGCAAAAGAAAATGCCTAGCTCCAAACCGGGTTCATATTCAGAAGTATGGGGGTTAAGATTTCATAGTTCAATCCATAACTATCACTAAGAAGTCATATGGCTCAGCAGGCAAGCAGAGCTCTCCTAAAGGTCTGAGGCACTTCACATTGGAGAAGAAGTCAGCAAAAAGGAGAAGGAATTGGCAAAAACTGATCCTAGGATCAAAGCTCTTAGATCAGGATATTTCAAAATTCTTCCCAGAATCAAGGTTTACAAAGTCATTTCTAAAGGAGAGAAAAAGTGTAGTGTCCATTATATAACCAGTCTGTGAAACCTAATGGAGACATCCCAACTTAATGGTGCTCCAAACACTCCTTAGTAATTAGCTCAGAAAGAAAACAATGGTGTGAAAGGAAGGCCCAGCTTTTAAACAGTCCCAAGGGACAGCAGATGCGCTGCTTTCTGACTGAGAAGCCTATTGTGAGTCAGCCCTGGACTTGCTTTTCCATAATGATACCCGAAGCATGCCTGTTTGTTCTCTAAATCTTAGTTAAACCAAGTTACCCTCAAAGACACTAGAGGGTTCCATAAAACAGTTAGCATAATTGGAGCTCATCTGTTTTTGTTCCTAATGAGGTTCCAATTTCATGACCAGCTCCTAGTTTGAAATAAAATACCCTCTCCACGTCTGGATGATTAAAAACCTGTTTAAGCATTCAATAGAAGGTAGCTGCCGAATTTTTACTACCAAGCAATAATGCTCAGAATGGACACTCATAAGTACAAGAGGGATAAAGAAGTATTGATTGTTTTATGGGGGAAAAAAGGATGATGACACCTAATGATCTGAATTATGGAGGCTTCAAAAATGTCTTGGAAGAATTCCTCGATCTTTTCATTCCATTTTCCACAAACGTTTTGAAGACCTTCTGTTATGTTAAGGAAACCATCATAGAATCACACTGAAGTCTGAGTTTACTACCAAACTTCCCTGCTGTCCCTACTCTGCCCTCTGGCACCCCCTTTCGGTTTCTAGACAGTGCTTCATTTGTTGAGGGTGATAAGTAATGTTGGAAATCTAAATCGTGGACTCCTGGTGTGACACTGTAGGACCAGCACGGGGCTGAGATTCAAACCCACCAGCTGCTCCTCAGAAACCCTATCCTGGGATGCTATGAGTCAAAATTGACTCAACAGCACTTACCAACACCAACAGCAAAGTATGGAACTCTGGTAATGCAGTGTAGGGTAAGCACTAGACTGCCAACATTTCAAATCCACTAGCCACTTCATGAGAGAAAGATGAGGTTTTTTGCTTCTATAAATATTTACAGCCTGAGAAACTCTTTGTAGGGTCCCTGTGAGTTAGAACTGACTCAGTGAATTTGGCTTTTATTTCTGGTGTATTATGAAGTATTTCCAGTGATTTTGAATGCAATTAGAATATCTACCTGGTATGGTGCTGTGAGTTAATGCGCTGGACTGCAAGGCTGATTTGAATCTCAAAGTCAGTGGTTCAAGCTCACCAGCCACTCCTCAGAAACTCTATACAGAGTTGCTATGAGTTGGAACCATCTTGACGGCACTTAACAACAACAACAACCTATTTGTCAAAGAATTGCTCTATGATATAATATGCCTTTAAAGTAATTTATTTTGAAAACCTCTTATTTGAAAACAGACTTTCAAGTCAGAATATATGTAATTTCATTTTGCAGTTATGAGCACCTTCCTTTAGGGGACTAAAAGGTGCTAATAATGACTTGGAGTTTCAATAGGGAAATATTTCAGTGATTTAATTCTCCAGGCTTCTTTGTTCCCAGGCTTCTATATCACTCCAACCCTCTGCACAAGAAACAACTTTCACAAATAATAAAGGAACACACTTCCTCAATATTAATAATCAGATGTTGTTGTTATTCGTTACCTCTGAGTTGATTTTCACACATCTCGATCCTGTATTACAGAGTAGAACTGCTTCATAGGATTATCTTGTTCCTGGTATGGCACTGTAGAATCAGGACTGGACTTCTAACCACAGGTCAGTAGTTCAAACCCACCAGCCGCTCCTTGGAAACGCTCTACAGTGTCACTATGAGTCAGAATTGATGTGATGGCACTAACCAACAAGAACACTCTAAACAAAGAGGTCCTGGTCTGGCCCTGTAGGATAAGTACAAGACTGAACCCCTAACTGAAAGGTCAGTGGTTCAAATCCACCAGCCACTCCAGGGTCGGGTTGCTATAAGTCAGAACTGATTTGTTAACACTTAACAACAATGACAAATATAAATGAAAGCAGATTCCCAGGTCTTTTCTTCCATAGTCCCACAGGATGGACTTGAACATTTAGGTTAGCACTTTAGTTCAAACCATTTGTGTCACTGGGTAGAGTAGTGGGTTACATGTTGGGCTTCAAATGGCAAGGTCTATAGTTCAAGTCTACTAGCTATACCTTGGGAGAAAGATGAGGCCTTCTGCTCCTATAACTATGTACTGCCTCAGAGACTCTATACAGGGACACTATGAGTTGGAAACGGCTTGGCAGCACACAGCCAGCCAGTCAGCCAATGATGATAGCATTGAGCTAATTAATTTGTCCACTGAACTGTTGACCCTACCATTTGGAAACAAGGTTAAAGGTACAGACGTTCTTAACCAGGTGCTATGAGTTCATTCCAATCAATGTCAGAGTACCCAATAAATAAACAAGGCAAGCACAGATAGATTTGTGCTTACTAACTCATTTGTAGTGAACAGTTTCATACTTTTTACTCATTAAAGTTTCTCTTTCTAGGCACGCCTGCCAGTGGTCTCTTCCAAACCCACAACACCTTCCTACAGAATCAAATCTTTTTTTCAACTTTCTCATCCCTGACATGAATGAAGTACCCTGTAAGCAAGCCAAATTCTGTCTTACTTGTGCTTACTTTTAATCTGTAGTGAACAGTTTAGCACATTGGTAAAACCCATGTGAAACTGGCACTTCAAACTCACTAGCTGTTCCTCAGAATCCCTAGACAGGGTCGTTATGAGTCGGAACCGACTTGATGGCACTCAACAACAAAAACAACAACAACCGCACAATGGAGTAGTCATGTCAATTCCTATTTTTGAAATGAAGACTCTGTGGTTCAGAGAGGTTAGGTAATGTGTGTAGGGTCACATACCTAACAAGTGTTGACATGGGACCGAGTCAAGGTCTCTCTGACATCCAGACTCTTTTGACAACCCTTTATGTGATGTGCACATTGGTATGAGGACTGACTTGTGTTAGAATCATTAAGGTTATTATTTATTTAGCTGACGGCCCACTCATGGTGACCCACGCACAGTGGACTGAAAGGCTGTCTGGTCCTGTCCCATACTATAATGGGCTACAGACTAGACCATTGTCACCCATAGGCTTTTTACTGCCTGAATTTTGGAAGTCAACTTCCAGATCTTTCTCAGTATGGAAGCTTCATTGACACCTATTCAATTCCATAGCAACCAACACACAGGCCGCCTACTGACATGGTGGGGGCTGCCGATGAGGTGCATCAGCCAGGAATGTAACATAGATCTCCTTCACGGAAGGCAAGAATTCTATCATTGAACCAAGACTGCTCCTACAACTTCACTGTGCTTGTAATCGTGTGCTGTCTGATCTCTTCCCACTCACAGCAACCTTGTAGGAAACAGTAAAACTTTCTAAGCTGTAATCTTCATGGGAGCAGGTCACCAAAACTTTTCTTCTGTGGAGCTGCTGGTGTGTTTCAACTGATGACATTTAACCTGGTAGTGTTGATGTTAGGTGCCACCGAGTCGGTACCAACTCATAGCGACCCTTTGCACAACAGAATGAAACACTCCCTGGTCCTGAGCCAACCTCATAATTATTGCCACTCTTGAGCCTATTGATGCTGCCACTTTGCCAATCCATCTTGCTGGGGGTCTTCCTGGTTTTCTCTGACCCTCCACCTTACCAAATATGATATCCTTCTCCAGAGACTAATCCCTCGTGATAATATGTCCGAAGTATGAGAGACGAAGTTTAGCCATCTTGGCCTCCAAGGAGCACTCTGGTTGCACTTCTTCCAACACAGATCTATTGATTCTTTGGGAAGTTCATGACCCTTTCAATATTTTGGAAGTCCTGGTAGTAGGGGCTATTAAATAACACCAATTTTTAGCCCACTCTCAATGACAAAGATTTAATAAGAGAGGAGATAGGCCCACCTCTTTCTATAATTTAAAGAATTCCTCCCCAGGGATTTTTTTCCCCAGTTATTTTGGGAACCTCTGCACCTCACCTCACTGCCTACCCAAGACAAGGAATTGTAAGTATGGTTGCCTTTCCACTGTGCCAAAGAGCTTTAATGTCCTAAGACAGACACAATTTCAGGGCTCGTCCCAGGCTCCCTAGCAAGTAACAAACACTTACCAACTGCTGACTTTGTCTGAGAGGGGTAATTATAGTCACATCCCCATTGCTTCTCAGACATGTCTCTGTCTTTATTAAACATGCAGGGTCTTGAAGATGTTAGAAGTCATGGGGACATTACCACTACCAACACAGCACAAGAAATCACCAGGTATTTTCTTTGATATGTTCTGACAGGAGTATGACAGTCTTGGTTTTTGTTTTTCCCCCATTCACTGAAAGAATAAAATATGTGACTCTCACATACTAGGCATGAGTTTTTAAAACTCAGAATTTATACATCTAAATGCAATCTGGTGCCTTCCAGAGTGGTCCCTTGGGGAGCTGTACCCTTAGTTTAATGATGCTACTGAGGCTCTGAACACCTTTACGAATCCCTATGGGTAGATCCTGCAGAGCTTGGGGCGTGTACTTTTGAACGTCTGCTGCCTGAGAAAATCCCTGACCTTTACACACTGGATTTGATTCTTTGGAACAAACTGCGATGGATTTGAGATTTGAAACAAGCTAAATTGTATTTGGATACAAGTTTTGCAATCAAGTTAGGTGATCCCACAAGGGATTTCTGTTTGGAGATCAAAACTGAGAAAGCCCGTAGACTTGTAAGAAGGCTTCTGGGCCTGTGAAGCTTGTGTCGAGCCAATTACAATTTAGATGTTTTTAAACAGGTTTAGTATAAAGGGTCTACGACAGTAAGTGTGTAGGTTAAGGTGAATAAATTTGAAGGACAAGACATATTCAAGGTTAGTTTAGTTTTGTTTTTTTTAACCAAGGTTTTCTTTGTACACTTAGATTTTTTACCTAGAAAGAAGATGAAATTCAGGCTGGTGTTAGGGAGTTTTATGCTAACAGTTGAAGTGTTGAAACTGAACCGTTTCAAAAATGACTTTGGGTGGGTGCCATGTGTCACAAGGTCTGTCTCTTAGGAAATGTAACTAGCAGATAACTAGTACATTTGTAACTAGTACATTTGTAACTAGCAGATAACTAGTACATTTGTAACTAGTACAAGAAAGATGAGGCTTTCTACTCCCGTAAAGATTTACACCCTTGGAAACCCTGTACAGGGTCGCTATGGGTCGGAACCGACTCGATGGCACTTCACAACAACAACAACAATAAATGTAACTAGTCAAAACCAGCTGCTAGGAAGCATGTTTTAATTCATAGCAACTCTTTGAGGATCAGAGTAGAACTGGGCTCCATAGGGCTGTTTCTCTGATATTTTAAATTTTATGTATTAAAAAAAAATATGTTGTTGAGAATCTCTTGTTGTTATTAAGTACTATTGAGTCCGTTCTGACTCATGGAGACCCTGTATGGGGTTTCTGAGGGGCGACTGGTGAGATTGAACCACCAACCCTATTATTCAAACAGACCTTGTGGTCTAGCACTTATCCTACAGTGCCACACCAGGGCTCTGTTGTTGAGAATGTTGTAGTTGTCGTTGTTAAGAGACGTGGAGTCAGTTCCAACTCATAGTGACCCAGTATAGGGTTTCCAAGGAGTGGCTGGTAAGCTTGAACAGCTGACCTTGCAGTTTAAACTGACCTTGCGGTCTAGGATATTAACCCGCAGAGCCACACAGCAAAATATACCTGACTTCAACCAATTCTACATGTGAAATTCTATGATACTGATTCCTTCAGAGTTCTGCCACCATTGTCATCCTTCTTTTGAGCACCCTCCCCCCCCAACTAACTAACACACACCTACTGCCCCCTAAAGTTCCTATCTAAACCTTCAAGTTACTGTCACTTTGATCAACTATGTAGATAGTTCTTCAAAGAACCAAATGCTTAAGGCAGACATCTTTTACTGATTAAATAATGTATACTTTTAAGAAGACATCAGGGAATATTTTTGGTTTGAGGTTGAAAGATGATCTCAGTGTAATACATTCATCCAGTCCCTTGGCCCCAAAAAGTCTGGAGTTCCATGACACAAGTTGAAATTCTGTTCTGTATTCCCCTCCCCCCAATATATCAAGATTCTTCTGCAAAATCGTTGATAAAAACGTTCAGCAATGTTAGATGCATATCACCCAGTTCTTGTGGTCACATGGCAAAAGAGGTAGTTGTTCTTGGAGTCAATAGTGCATGGATTCCATTTCCTTCTCCGATTCCCGAGTCTCCTTTATTCCTCTGCTGCTCCAGGCCAGCAGAGGCCAATGGGTTGATTTTTCAGAAGGAGATCACCAGATATTTGCTCCAGACATCTCTGAGCAGACTCAAACTTCCAATCCTTCACCTAGCAGCTGAGCATGATGAACCATTTGTACCACACAAAGATAACCTGAACATTGTTGTTGTTAAGTGCTGTCGAGTCAGTTCCGACCTATAGCGACCCTGTATAGGGTTTACAAGGAGCAACTAGTGAGCTTGAACAACCAACCTTGCAGTTCAAATGGCTTTGCAGTCTGGTGCATTAACCCACAGCACCACACCAGGTCTCCAGCATACATCTCATTTATTCTCCTAAATGTCTCAAGATAAAGTCAGTTGCAATTATATATGCAAAATGTAGTTGTTGCTCGGTACCATCAAGCCGATTTTCAACTCATAGTGACCTCATGTTTCAGAGTAGAACTGACCCATAGGCATTCTAGGTTGTAATATATCCAGGAAGAGATTGCCAGGTTAGCAACTGTATGCTTAACCTCTGAGTCACCAGGGCTCCTGATATATTTATAGTAAAGGACTAATTGGGCAAAAAATGAAGAACAATTGTGGTTATAAAGTGGAGAAGCAAAGGGGGTTAACTGTAATCACTAAAAAAAAAACCTGTAGAAATAATTGACATCTTTGCTTTCATGTGAAATACACATGAAATTGGCATTAGGATTCTTCCTCATTAACTTTAAAAATGCTGCTTCTATACGCCCATGTCTTAGATGCATTGTAGGCAATCTGTTTGCACTCTGGGAGACGGAGTCAAGATTTCAAACAATTCTTGTTTCTAAAAGGCCATCTGATCATTGAGGCACAGGCATAATCATCTTTAAGTCATCATTGTATTGAAGCTTTTTTAAGGGTTGAGAAGAGTCGGATACTTGTATTGTTCCTCTCAGTACTTTCCCATTATTTGGGCTATGGTTCTGGTAGTGTAGTGGTTACGAATTGGGCTGCGACCCTTAAGGTCAGCAGTTCAAAACTACCAGCTGTTCCGTGGGAGAAAGATGAGGCTTTCTGCTCCCGTAAAAATTTGTAGCCTCGGAAACCCTGTACAGGGTTGCTGACTCCACGGCACATAACAACAACATAATTCTAATGAACTTTAGAAAAACAGCAACTATCTTTGCAGTAGCTTTGCATATATTCATTGCACCTGATTCTGCAAGGGATAATTTATCATTTAGATCTACAGAAAATGCACACAGTCATCAGATCTCTGGGAACATGTGTGCCAACTAAATGCTTCTCTTTATTGTGTTTGTTGTTGTTTTTTAATATAGAAAACCAAATTTTTAATGGAAAACATTCTTTCTTGTATCCAAATTGACAACAATCAAGCCTGGTGGTTATTGGCTGGATACAACAACTACCAAACTTTGGCTTAAAGAAAAGTAACCAGTTCTATTAAAATCCTATTTCCAACGTGCCTCTGAAAAAGCCCTTTATTTCACAACATCTCCAGATTTGACAGATGCATATCTTGGTGTGTTTAATGCTTCTGTTTATTCCTCTTGGAATCTAATTTCATCACTTAGCTTCTGTGGCATAATGGAGACAAGCTGGGAAAATTATCTCCTAACTCGTTCATCATGAGAAAAGCCCAAACTGGTCTTAAAATAGTTTTGATTTGTTTGGAGTCTTTCAGAAAAGAAAAGAGAGAAAGATAATCAAACAGATTGTGATAGGCATGTGTGAAACTCATTTGTAAGGGAAGCAACTGTCATCCAATCACATGAGGCTGTCTAACCTATGCATAACCCTTGACCCCAGCAGACAGCAGCTCGCAGGGAGAAGGGTCCAGCTCTGTGGCTCTCGGTTTGCCAACATCAGGGTTGTGCTTGGCAGAGAGCAGGGACTTAATAAAATGTGTTGACAATAATTTAATCTTAGCTTTTCCAGAGAAATCAGAAAGGTCAATTTTGAAGTTCAGGGTGAAGAATCAAAGCACTGTTGTTGTTGTTAGATGCTATCAAGTTGGGTCTGAGTTACAGTGACCCCGGCACTGTTGGATCAGTACTGGACTACGAACCACAAAGTCAGCAGTTCAAATCCACCGATTGCTTGTTGGGACCCCTATACGGGTCACTATGGGTTGGAACTGACTCGATGGCACTTAACAACAACACATACAACAGAACCAAATTTCTACCTGGTCCTGCAACATCATCACAACTGTTTCTCTTCAGCCCATTGCTGCTGCCACTGTGTCATTGGAGGGCTTTCCCGTTTGTGCTGACACGCCACTTTGGCAAGCATGATGTCTTTCTCCAGGGGCTAGTCTCTCCTGGTAACATGTAGGAAGTATGAGAGATGAAGGCTTGCCATTCTGGCTTCTAAGGAGCAGATTTGTGTGTTCTGTCTGGCAGTCCTTGGTATTTTCAATATTCTTCTCCAACACCATAACTCAAAGGTATCAATTCTTCCATGATTTGTCTAGTCATTGACCAACTTCACGTGCATATGAGGCTATTAAAAATACCATGGTTTGGGTCAGGCGAACCTTAGTCCTCAAACTGTCATCTTTGCTCTTAAACACTCTAAAGAGGTGTTGTGCAGTAGATGTGTCTAATGCAATATGTCATTTGATTTGTTGACTGCTACTTTCATGAGTGTTGATAGGGGATCCAAGCAAAATGAAGTCTTTGACAATTTCAATCCTTCCTCCATTTATCATGATGCTGTTTATTGGTCCGGTTGTAAAGGCTTTTATTTTCTTTACATTGAAGGGCAACTCATACTGAAGGCCTCCGTCTTTTATTTAGCATCAGTAAGTATGCTAAGTTTTCTTCACTTTTAGCAAAAACCATTGTCTTATCTGCATATCACAGACGATACAACCTTGTTTATGAGTGTTCCTCCCCAGGTATATACATGTTTTTTTTAATCTAAAGTATCATAAAAATATGTTCTACATGAGTTGATGAACCAGATTAAGGTTATTAAATAGAGATTGTATACCACATAGAAAGTAGGACTGAAGTATGTCTAAGCAACTTTCCAAATAGAAATTGCCTCAGTCTTTGAAAACATATCTGTCCTGTTTCTCCCCAGGACCTCATTAATGACTGGATAATTATCATGTTGATACATGCTGTGATGTTGATGGGCCATGACAACTTAATGTGCCAGCTCTCCTAGGTAACATGTTTACTTTGGAACAGAATGCCTTAATTGCAAGGGCTAACTTACTCCTGTGATGTGTATTTGACTGAGTTGAAGTTGAATATTATAGCTCAGGACAATGATCACAGAGACAAAGAGCTGAAATGAGCCAGAATTGGACCTTTGTGGTCTTCTAGTTAATTCAAGGTGGAGATGAACTCTGGCTACTTGTGCACTGGAGCTAATATGTAAAGGATCTAATGGAAGAGATAGTGCAAACATAGCAGTGGAATTCTGATCTGTTACCATACTTCAACATCAACAGAGCTACATGGAGGTCAACCAGAGATAATACAACTGATATTGGTATTAAGATGAAGAACTGGGAATATTATGTCTGGAGGAATTAGGAAAGAGAGTCAAGACTTTCAAAGAAGGAGTAGGAACCAGAGGTCAGAGAGGACCATCAAGTTTTGGGGGTGGACCATGTAACAGGAAGTATACTGCACACTTACATGAAGTAGAATTGTATGATAAAGTTAGAACGGAAACAAATACATTTGGAGAGTGAAATTCTAAAGCTTCATTATTATTGTATGAAAACTCTATGATTGTAAGTCTTATATAGTTATTAATTTTAGCATATATATTTGGGACACATCAACAGGAAAGAAAAATAGCTAGAAATAGACATGTTTAGTAAAGTAGAAGGTCAGTAGAAACAAAGAGTACGCTAGTGAGATGTCGCTGTTGTCAAGTTGGTTCCGATTGATAATGATCTTATGTATAACAGAAAGAAACAACGCCCCATCCTGCACCATTGTCACAATTGCTGCCACTGTGCCAGTCCTTTTTGTTGGAGGTCTTCTTCGCCATCCCACCACCTTACCAAGCATGATGTATTTCTCCAGGGACCGGTCCCTCCAGATAATATGTCTGAAGCATAAGAGTCAAAGGCTGACCATTTTGACTTCAAAGGAGCATTTTGGTTGTACTTCTTCCAACACACATTTGTGTGTTTTTCTGGAAGTTCTTGGTACCTTGAATATTCTTCTCGAACACCATAAGAAATGCATCAATTCTTCTATGATCTTCCTTATTCACTGTCTAAATTTCAAATGCATATGAGGCTATTGGAAATACCAGGCTTGGGTTAGGTTCACTTTAGTCCTCAAACTGACATCTTTGCTCTTGAACACTATAGAGAGGTCTCTTGCAGCAGATTTGCCTAATGCAATATGTTGTTTGATTTCTTAAGTGTTGATGGTAGGTTGATGCAATGACTACAAATAAAGACTCAAATTTAAAACAACCATGAAGATGGCACAGAGACATTATTTTAGCGTGTGATCCATAAGATTGGCATGAGTTATAGCAGACTTCATGGCAATTAACAACAACAACATTTTGGACTGCAAGGTTGGTTTGAACCTCAAGGTCGGCCTTTCATATTCACCATCTCCTCCTTTGAAACCATATACAAGGTGGCTATGAATCAAAACTGACTCAGTGGCACATTGCAACAACAACAAAATACCATAACTCAGAAATTGGTAGCTGAAATGCATGCAGTTGTGTGTTGTTTTGCTTGGAGTGTTTTAAAATTCAGAATACCAATGGCTTTAAGTAGAGCATACTTCTGCCATTTTCTATTTACCCACTCATGTCTACCAGCACTAGACTGCGTCATACATGAACAAAACTCATTGAGCCTTCAAAGCTTTTAGGGTTTCAAATGTTGAGGTTCAGAACAGACTCAAATGTACTAGATTTACTTCCTTATTGTTCTCCAAAGAACATCTTTTCTATCAGATTCTCTAACTGTGGGAGACACAAATGTCTCTGGATTTGTCCTGAAGAAATGCTCACATTTGTCCAATATCCATTAGGTCCTCATGTTGGTATCTAAGGCTGCTCTTCATGCCACCAATAAATTTTACTTAACCAGGCGTAACAGATCAAGCAATGTACCTAGCACTTTAACAAATATTTGTTGTTGTTGTTATGTGCCATGGAGTTGGTTCCGACTCATAGTGACCCTGCATAGGGTTTCTGAGGCTGTAAATCTTTACAGGAGCAGAAAGCCTCATCTTTCTCCTGCAGAACAGCTGGTAGTTTCGAACTGCTGTCCCTGAGGTTCGTTGCCTGATTCGTAACCACTATGCTACCAGAGATAGACACTGTATTTGAAATACAGATTATGTGGGATGATACTCCCTCTTTGACCTGTAGGTGTATAAGATCATCTGCATCCTACAGATGCTGAACTCTTCATGATCTCCACATCCAGAAAGAAGTAAAGCTTCAGAGGACATAGAGATGATTCTTCTCTAGGTGCTTTATAGTATTGTCCTTCAATGTGTGAACTCATTGTTCAAACAAGAAAGTCAGACCTCAGCAGTCTGGTATCCAAGAAAATCAAGCACTTTCAAGCATCGATTGTTGTTGTTGCTAAGTGCAGTTGAGTCAGTTCTGACTCATAGTGACCCTATATAGGGTTTCTTAAGAGTGGCTGGTGGATTTGAACCACTGAGCTTGAGGTTAGCAATCTGGTGCTTATCCTACAGTGCCACACCAGGACTCCAAACACTGTGTACCTCATTATCGACTGCCATGATCAGAAGTTGGATGATCATTAGAGTCATGATTGATCCCTCTAGACAGTTATGAAAAGCTTCTGAACTCAATATAAGAATAAATATGAAAGGGTGTCAAAAAAGTTGATGGGAAAATCTCATTTTTCCATTTATTTTTGAAGCCTCTTTGGTCAGTGGGGGAAAAAAAAAAAAAAAGACATATTAAAACCCATTAGCAAAATCAAAGAGTTGTTGAGAAGAAAAGTTTTCAATTTGTCTTCCCAAAGCCTGAAATACTTGGGTCTGAGACAAACTGGGAATCATTACAGAAATGACCTGTTACTCTTTTAAATATATTTGAGCTTCTTAAAATAACTTTAATTGGTGTTGCTATTTTCACAGTCACTCTGATTCTTGCTCATGACACCTCTGAACAGTGCAGTGTAACCTCATACTTGCTGGAGTCGCTCATATCCTTTGGCAAGGAACAAGTCAACCTTTGCATGCCTCTCAAAGATAAGCAAACCAAATCCGTTATTCATTATTACATGGCTCCTAAGCACAATACAACCCATTTATTTGATGCTATGAGGCAATGTAGGATAAGCACTGGACCGCAAGGTCAGTTTGAACTATAAGGTTGGCAGTTCAAACTCACCAGTCACAACTTAGAAACCCTATATAGGGCCACAATGAGTCAGAAGTGACGCAACAGTGCTTAATAATAACAATGTTTATGCAGGATCATAAATCCATATTAAATGGTGGGAGGGGCAGGGTTGTTATGTGCCGTGGAGTCGGTTTGGACCTAATAGCGACCCTGTACAGGGTTTCTGAGGCTGTAAATCTTTACAGGGGCAGAAAGCCTCATCTTTCTGAATAGCTGGTAGTTTTGAACTGCTGATTGTAAGATTAGCAGCCCGATTCATAACCACTACGTTATGGTACTTAAATACCTAAAAAGAGTTTTAAAGTACTTTTGATCCCATACAATGTGGCCCCTTTTTACTGACTTTGACATATCCTAGCTGGTGTGGTGCTGAGGGTTAATGTGCCGAATGGCAAGGTGGTTTGAACGGCAAGGTTGGCGGTTGAAGTTTACCAGCTGCTCCTTGGAAACCATATACAGGGTTGCTATAAGATGGAACTTGACAACAACAACAAGCTTGAGTTTAGAATCCTGGTGTGGCACTGTAGATAAGCATTGGACCGTAGGCCAGTTTGAACTGCAAGGTTGGCATTTAAAACCCATAAGCTACAAAGCATATGGAGAAACCCTCTATGGGGTCACTATGGGCTGGAACTGACTCAAAGGCACTTAACAACAAGAAGCTCGAACTACAGTTTCACTTGGAACTTAAACCTGGAATTAGAACATCTGAACAAAAATAAATTGATGTATTTTTATTCATGTCAGAAATAGCACATCTATAATACATATGAAAGTTAATTGTATTTGCTGATGTTGTTAAGTACCATTGAGTTGGTAATGACCAATAGTGAACCTGCATTTAGTATGTATACTAAGTATGTATATACAGAGCATCCTAGATTCTGGGCCTACCAACTTTGTTTTCTCCTTCTGGATGCGAGGCCTCCTCCATAAACAGGCTCTACCTGATCCTCTGTCAGGTGACGAAACACCCGAGCTTGATACCTCTCTTCGTATTGATTGGAGCAGCACTGTGTGTCATAGTACTGGCATTGTTTAATCCAGAGAATCATTGAGACAGAAAGAATAACCCAGAACCATGGAATGAACTGGGTCCCAATGATCAATACAAGTTCTACTCAGTGAATGTGGAGGACAGCAAACTGAAGAAAAAAGACTTGACTTCTGAGTGAAATGTTTTCCCTTCAAGCTACTTAGAATGAAGGTCTCCCAGAAGCCATCCGCAGTTTCCCACTTAACCAGGAGATCTGTCTCCCCTAAACGCACGGAATCATGTTGATGTATCATGTTGGGATTCACACTGAATAATAAATATCTGAAACTTGAAAAAAACGTATACATATATTAAATAGTCTATTTATAATATATATGTATTATACTTAATATGTATTACATCTTAGAATCAATTTTTATTATAACACAACAGGAGTTCTGATAGAGTAATAGGTGACAAGTCATAGTGCTAACCACAAGGTCAGCAGTTTGAAACTACCCGCTGGACTGGAGACAGATGAGGCTTTCTGCTCCTGTAAAGATTTACACCTTTGGCAACCTTATAAAGGGTTGCTATGAGTCAGAACCAGCTCCACAGCATCCAAGTCCATTCTGACCTATAGCTGTTCTACAGAACAGAGTAGACCTGCCACAAAAGGTTTTCAAGTCTGCAAAATCTCTACTAGTCCTGGTGTGGCACTGTAGGGTAAGCACTGGACAGTTAACCACAAGGTCAGGAGTTCACACCCACCAGTCGCTCATTGGAAACCCTATACAGGGTCACTGTGTATCAGAACCAAATTGACAGCACTTAACAACAATAAATCTCTACTAAACTAAACTGCCAAATCTTTCTCTTGGGGATCGACTGGTGACCTTTATGGTTATCAGTGTTGTTGTCATTAAGTGACATTGAGCTGGTACCATGACTTTGCATAGGGAGCATCTGGTGAGCTTTAACTGCAGACATTGTGGTTCCAAGAGACCTTGCAGTCCAGAGCATTAACCCACAGTGCCACACCAGGATAACGGTGCTATCAGAATTGCTCTTCATGTCATTTATGAATATGTAAGGAGCTCTGGTAGCATAGTGGTTACGAATTGGGCTGCAAACTGCAAGGTCAGCAGTTCAAAACTACCAGCTGTACCGTGGGAGAAAGATGAAGCTTTCTGCTCCTGTAAAGATTTACAGCCTTGGAAACCCTGTACGGGGTCACTATGAGTCAGAACCGACTCCATGACACATAACAACAACAACAATATATAAATACAACATTGTTGTTCTTGTTGTTGTTAAGTGCCGTCGAGTCGGTTCCGACCCATAGCGACCCTGTACAGGGTTTCCGAGGGTGTAAATCTTTAC
>NW_006408788.1:1581882-1587599 GCF_000296735.1 Chrysochloris asiatica | reverse complement strand
GGCTAGATCTGTTACACTCGGGCCTATAGGGCCTTGAACCTCTGACCAGGCCTTTCACAGTCTACAACAGCTGACCTTGAGGCTAACAGTCTGACTTGTAACCACTATGCTACCAGAGCTCCTTTTATGAACATTATTTGTTGATAAAAAGTAGTAAAACATTATTTGATACAGTTGTCAGAAGATAAGTGCATCAGGTGAGGGCTAAGGAAGAGCTGCTTCCCCAATGGAGTGTCTACCTTAATGATGCAGATGGACCAATACTTTTGCAACCTTCATTTGCTGATGGGGCACAACTCAAGAGGACAACAGCTAAAAACATCTACTGATCATTGGAACATGGAATGGATGAAATGTGAAACAAGGAACATAGGAAGTTGTTAAAAATGAAATGGAATGTATAAAGATGGATATCCTAGGCATTAGTGAGCTGAAGCAGACAGGTTTTGGCCATTTTGAATCAGACAGTCATATGGTTTCCTATGCTAGGAATGACAAATTCAAGAAGAATGGTGCTACATTCATTGCCAGAACGAACCTTTGAAGATCTATCATGAAGAACAATGAATGTTGTCTGTGACACATTAATATCCATCCACCTACAGAGAAAACCGGAAGCATGGTGGTTCCATACGATAAGCACTGCTTTGTGGTTGGAGCCTGTCAGTCACTCAGTAGGAGAAAGAGGAGGCTTTCTGCTCCTGCAAAAATTTAAATCCTTATACAGGGTTGCTCTGCGGTGGGACTGACTTGAAGGCACTTAACAACAGCAATAACAAAGAAGACCCATTAATATAACTCTTATTCAAATTTACACACCAACCACCAAAGCCAATGATAAAGAAATTGAAAGCGTCTACCAACTTCTTCTGGAGTCCTGGTGTGGTGCTGTGGGCTAATGCGCTGAACTGCAAAGTTGCTTTGAACTGCAAGGTCAGCAGTTCAAGCTCACCAGCTGCTCTTTGGAAACTCTATACAGGGTCACTATGGGTCACCATCGACTCAACGATGGCACTTAACAACAACAACAACAACTGACTGACTTCTTCATTCTGATACTGATCAAACATGCAATCAAGATCCATCAATAATTTCTGAAGATTGGAAGGTGAAGGCTGGACACAGAGAAGGGATATCAGGGAGAACTTGAAGGCAATTAACAATAACATATAATTTTAACTTTCTAAATTTACATACTTTAATTAACTTAAAAAGAAATTCTCATCTTCTCTCAAAGTACGAACTCTTTGGACCTCTTAATTTATCTCCTCTCAGATTCTACTTGGACCAGTCTTACTTACATCCCAATTTCTATTTTAAGATAGTTCAACAGACTTGGTACATTTAAAAAATAAATTTTCTACATTTCTCCTGAAATTTGTGGGGGAAGCATAAAATAATAAATTTCTATTGGGCATTAGTTGCTTTAGCATATTAACTTAATTCAAAAGATTTGCTTTCTAAGATTGGAGTTGGGATTTTTCTTTCATCATGATAAAGTCAGTAGCAATAGAATCGTGTTGCACAAACCAGAAAGCATAGTCCTGTATTAAGTATCTTGACATTCACTAAATGCCAACTGTTATACTCAAATTATGAAAGATCCATTAAAGAGAATTCAGCTTAAGCATAGTTAGTTAGTCAAGATAATATTAGAGTTATTACTGAATGTTTTCTAAAAACTTGGTAACATTTACTAATGAGGGATTTTCCTGAAAATATATGTATATGTATATGAAGATATAAACTTCAAACATTTTATTGTAAAGTCTACTGATATACT
This sequence comes from Chrysochloris asiatica, assembly GCF_000296735.1. Lineage (NCBI taxonomy): Eukaryota > Metazoa > Chordata > Mammalia > Afrosoricida > Chrysochloridae > Chrysochloris > Chrysochloris asiatica. Next base: position 1,585,816 of record NW_006408788.1, on the reverse strand, counting down.
TTGTCAGCTACTTTAGTTCTTAGGGTATAGGTATATTATATATTCTGTTGAATAACTCATACTATTCAAGGTTTGTTGAATTTCCAAGTTAGATTATAATAGACTGAATTAATAGACTAAAATAATTTAGTGTCTCACTGATGGTTTGGAAGACATCTCAAAGACTAAAACCTTCAGTAAGGATTGTTGCAAAAGTTCTCATAATGAACCAATCAACAACATTATGGTAACACTGACAATATCAAGATTTTCATTTTGCTTGGATCCACAACCAACATCCATGCATACAGCAGTCAAGAAATTTTGCAGGAAAATCTGCAAACGACTTCTTTAAATGTTCAAGAGCAAAGATGTCACTTTGAGATCTAAGATGTGTTTGAACCAAGACATGATCTTTTCAGACACTGCATATGTATGTGAATGTTGTACAATGAATAAGGAAGACCATAGAAGAATCAGTGCTTGCTTTTGAATTCTGGTGTTGGAGAAGAATATTAAAAGTACAATGGACGTCCAGAAGGACAAACAGATCTATCTTGCAAGAAGCACATTCAAAAAACATCTTAGAAGTGAGGATTGCAAGACTTCATCTCTGGTACTTTTCAACATGTTTCCAGGAGGAAAGTGCTGAAGAAGAACAGTGTGCTTGGTAAAGGGGGTGAGGGTGGGTGACAATGAAAAAGAGGAAGTCAGTCCCTTAGCAAGATGGGTTGACACAGTCTCAGCAAAAATGGACTCAAATATACGAACAGTTTTGAGGATGGTGTAGGACCCGGCTGTGCTTCTTTCTGCTGTGCTTAGTTAGGGTCACTATAAGTTGGAATCAACTCAATGGCACCTAACAAGAACAACCACACCATTTCTCACATACTTTGGATATTATCAGGAAGGGTCAGTCCCTGGAGAAGTACATCATGCTTTGATAAACCAGATGGTCAGCCAAAAAGAGGAAGACCCTCCGTGAGATGGATTGACACAGTGTGAGAGCACATGACTAGACAGTGTGCTCTTTTGTTGTACATGGGGTCTCTGTGAGTCAGAACTAGCTTAACGGCATCTATCACCATCATCTACACCCACATTCCTTCTTTTCCCTTCTAGAACTGATAATAGGAGTGAACTAGATCAAGGGCAGGGAAAGGCAGCGTGAGCAGATGAAACAGTATTGTAAAAGTCCTGAGGTAGGAGAGAACATAGCTGGTTGAAGGCTAGTGTTTTTGCAACACTAAATAAATCCAGTTAGGTAATTAACAATAGCAATGAGGCATAAGTCATGGTGTGGTACTGTAGAATAAACTTTGGATGGCTAACCATAAGGTTGGAGGTCCAAACCTACCAGCTGCTCCTTGGAAACCCTATCCAGGGTTTCTGTGGGTTGGGATTGATTCAATACCACTCAACTATAGCAACAGGTATGAGGCAGGAGACCTAGGGAAGGATCCCATCATGTAAAATTTATGGGTCACATTGAAGATTTTGTCTTCATAATAATGGCAGTTCTGAAGATTTTAAGCCACAGTTTGATGTAATCAGACGTAAACAAACAAAGACATTCTGACTGTTCTGAGAGGAACAACTGAAATTGGAAATTTTCAAGAGTGGATGTGGATAATTTTCTAAGTTTTCAAGTTTTCTAAGAGAATGAGATAGTAATGATGATCAATTAGAGCAAGGTCTTTGCAAAGGAGATCGAAGGAAGGAAAGCGACTTGGAAGGTTCCATTAAGGTCTGAAAAGTACAACCTGTGGGTTGGTTGGCTGGCTGTTGTTGTAAATAAAGTTTTATTGGAATACAGCTACATCCATTTATTAGCATTTTCTGGCTACCCCAGCGGAGCAGAGTAGTTGTGACTGAGACTGGCACAACCACAAAGTCTACAATACTTACTATCTGACCCTTTAAAGAAAGAAAAAAAAGAAATCCTCATCAATGAGCTAAATCCACAGGATTTGCTATTAGATTAAATATGACTACTGTTGTTGTTGTTCTTGTTGTTATATGCTGTGGAGTCGGTTCCGACTCACAGCGACCCTGTACAGGGTTTCTGAGGCTGTAAATCTTTACAGAAGCAGAAAGCCTCATCTTTCTCCCATGGAACGGCTGGTAGTTTTGAACTGCTGACCTTGAGGTTAGCATCCCGATTCGTAACCACTGCACTAGTAGAGCTCCTTAAATATGACTATAGTGGTAAGGGAAAGGTGGCTTACATGATGGAGTCACTGTTGGATTTCTTTACTCAAGAAGTGAATAATTTGTGGTCCCATATTGCAAAAAGACCAACTTTAGTGTTAAGCTCTGAATTTAATATAGAAACTGTTATAGTTGAGCTAACTTTGAGTTTTTATAAAGTGGAAAATCAAGTAAGTACATGGATCTGTGAGCCTGGGGCTCAGAGGGAAGTCTAAGTAGAGCATATAAATATGGGACTTATTGGCCTACAGGCAGAAATGGAAACAGCCCGATAATTATCAGTCATAAGGTTGGAGTACCAATAGCTTGTTTTTATTGGAAGAGTATTAGACTGTTGTTGTTAAATGCTGTTGAGTCAGTTCCCACTCATAGCATCCCTGTATAGGGTTTCCAAGGAGGGGCTGGTGAGTTTGAACCACTGACATTGAGGTTCAAACCAACCTTGCAGTCCAGGGCATTATCCAGCAGGGCCACACCAGGATTCCAGTAGACTTATAGGGTAAATACAAATACTGTGGTTGCATTTATTCAATTTATTTAGTCATATTTATTCAAAGTTAGTTTTGGCAGCTGGGCTGATGTTTCAGAGAGGAACCCTTATAACCTCTTGTCTTTTTAGGTGTATATGGCTAAGCTTTAATCATCTTTCATTCAGCACCAAATCACATAGAGTGCTTAAAAAGACTTTTTTCCATTGATATTTTTGCTTTTATTACATGTGAACATTTTAATAAACGTAGTTGCTTCTTTGAAGAACAGAAGTGAAGAAAACTTGAATTCAAAAGAAAAGGGACCACCATTCAAATTGTATGTCAATTTTGGGGTTTAATGATCTTCTCATGCTTATTTATAAACACTCCTCTGTGATCCTATCCAAACTTCAGGAAGCTAGGATAGGTCGTGACTCATAATGAATAGATCTCTTTTCCAAACCTCTCAAATTCTAGACTCATATGACTAATTCCCTACTTCACATGCATTGTGAATTTCTAATAGACATCTCACACTCAATGTGACCTACACTGAATTCATGACCTCCCTGCTAACCATCTTTAATCAGAGCTTTCTCATCTCCTCTGAAGAAAACATCATCTGTGTAGTCATTAAGGTAAAAAAAAGAAAATCCCCAGGAACCTTGTTATTTCTACCTTCAGAACGTATTCCCAACTCCTCCAATTGCTTACCACCGCCATTGTCACTACTCTGACCAGTGATCTCTTCTTCTGTGGGCCCAATTCCTGCAATTCCTTCCCAACAGGCCTTTTCCTGCCTATTTTCAATGTAACAGAGTGAGGTGTTTTAAATGGCTATCAGATTACATCACTTCTCCACTCAACACCAGGCCATTGTTCTTAGCCACGCAGCCAAAGTCTGTAAAGTTCTCAAAAGGCTTTACATGATCTGGTCTCCATGTCTGACTTGACCTTCAGTACTCCACTGTAGATGCAACAGCCTCATTGACAGGCACTTGTTTACTACAGGAAGAACGTTGTTGGTGAGTTGTCAAGTTTGTTCCGCCTCACAGTGATTCTGTGTAAGGTTTCTAAGGAGTAGCTGGTGGGTTTGAACCATGAACCTTGCAGGAATCCACAGGTTATTAAGTGCCATCGAGTTGGTCCCAACTCACAGAGACCCTGTATAGGGTTTCCGATAAGCGACTGGTGGATTTGAACCACCAATCTTGCAGTTTAAACCAACCTTGCTTTCAGTGCTTATCCTACAGCACTACAGGTAGAATATTGTT
>NW_006408788.1:1580342-1581782 GCF_000296735.1 Chrysochloris asiatica | reverse complement strand
GGAGCAGCTGGTAGTTTCGAACCACTGACCTTAAGGTTCGCAGCCCGATTCGTAACCACTACGCTACCAGAGCTCCTTAAATACAACATAGAATAAGCAAAATTCAAAGCTATTCCTTACCACTACTCAAATTGTCTCAAATGACTTCTAAAGCTTTTGTTTTCCCTTAAAAGATCACAAATTCACCCAGAGTTATCTAGGAAGACAGACCTAATGATCCATTTATGAAAGATCTACTTTGAACACACATGGAGCACTTTTATGCAGCACTTTTATGCAGCACCCATGGGCTCTCCTTGAGTAGAAATAAAGACAGTACCAAACAATCACAAATAATTATGTCCCAATGCCCTGAATATCATCTAATGAATCTTATCATGTTCCTTCATAATTTTCTTTTCGCACAAATGCCTTATAAAATACAAGGAAGCAAATCAATGCCCAGCCAAGAAAGCACTAAACAATGATAAAGACACTATCTAGCAGCTATTATAAAAACATCAAAGACTTACAGAAGTAAAGGAAATGATAATGACAGTGTCTGTCAAATAAAGAATAACAGTAAAGATATTCATTGTTGTTGTTGTTGTTAAGTGCCGTCTAGTACGTTCCAACTCATAGTGACCCTGGGTAGGGTTTCTGAGGTTTTAAATCTTTGCTGGAACAGAAAGTATCATCTATCTACTATGGAGTAGCTGGTGGGCTCACAGTCTAGCACTTATGGTATGGAGCTACCACACTCCTAATAAAGGAAGAGAAATGATATGAAAAAAAACAACAACCGTGTGGCAGGAAGTGAGGTGGTTCTATATAATAAGCTCTGGAACCAAAAAGTCCACAGTACAAGTTCTCCAGCCATGCCATGGGAGGAAGATGAGGCTTTCTGCTCCCACAAAGATTTTAAAATAGCCTTGGAAACTCTATACAGAGTTGTTATGAGTAGGAATTTACTCAAAGGCACTTAACAACAACAACCTTGAGGAAAATCTGGAGATTAATAGTGTAATAACCGAAAAGAGAAATTAGCTATTAGGAAGTGAAAAGGCACATATAGAATGGGAAAAATTATGTCTATGATAAATTTTACAGGTCTGTTAGTGCGTTGTATTATGGTAGTTTGCTCATTGCTGTGAGCCGAGAAGCTATGTCACCGGTATTTCAAACACCAGCAGGGTCACCCATGGTGGACATGTTTAGGCAGAGCTTCCAGACTTAGAAAAGACCAGGTAAAATAAATAGGTAGTCCATTTATGAGCCCCTGAAAATCTTATGAACAATGGTGGTGGTGGTTATGTGCCGTGGAGTTAGTTCTGACTCATAGCGACCCTGCATGGGGTTTCTGAGGCTGTAAATCTTTACGGGAGCAGAAAGCTTCATCTTTCTCCTGTGGAATAGTTGGTAGTTTTGAACTGCTGACTGCCAGGGACTTGCCGCGACATA
>NW_006408788.1:1546745-1572527 GCF_000296735.1 Chrysochloris asiatica | reverse complement strand
GATAAGCGACTGGTGGATTTGAACCACCAATCTTGCAGTTTAAACCAACCTTGCTTTCAGTGCTTATCCTACAGCACTACAGGTAGAATATTGTTGTTGTTGTTAAGTGCCTTTGAGTCAGTCCGAACTCATAATGACCTTGTATAGGGTTTCCTAGGAGCAGCTGGTGGGTCTGAACTATTCATGTTGCTGTTCACAGTTCAGTGCTGATCCTACAGTGCCACACAGGAAGCCAACAGGTAGACTAGGCTAGTGGAAAGTGAAAGCAAAAGTGTGATTCCCAGAGTGGGATTAATGAGATGAATGAAGGTTTCTTCCTTTCTTCTTCCTTTTGCTCCTCCTTTCTCTTCTTCTCTTTTCCCTCACTTCCTTTCTTAATTTCTTTCCCTCACCCCTTCCTCATTTCCTTGCATAATTCATTTAGTATGACATCCAGCACCTTCTAGTATATGTTCTTTAACAACTAGATGGTGGGGATAAGATGGTCCAGAAAAGACAGTGGCTAGTAACCTAGTTGGAAGAAAAACTGATGTGTGGTCTAACCAATCAGAAACAATGCAAGAGCAGACTTAGAGTGGTGGGGTGCTATCACATAATGCTGTGTCAGGACTGGGGGGAGAGGCTATAAACAATGTGAGGGCATGCTAACCAGCTTAGTGTAGACAGTCTCGGGCCTTTTGTATTATCTTGGGACCTCCAGGTAGCTATATATAATGGAAGTTCTTCCAGAAAATTCATGTCTGTGCTCTGGTCTTGGGGTATGAGCTAACCAATGAGTTAGACTCCTTCTGTAATTCCTTAAGATAAATTCCTTTTCTTTTTTTTCTTACCAGGGCTAGTAAGGATGATGTCTACAGGGAACACTGCTGTCCTCCTAAAATGATGGAATCTAGAAGCTTGAGGATACGTGTTCTAATCAATACCTCTCTAAAATCCTTTATAGAGTAGAAGATACATTGAGAATCATTGAACATAATCAAAGCTTGGTCAATTTTTCTAATCAGGGGATAAGAATAACAAAGCCATATTCTGTTCACTTCCAATAGGATTTTCAGTAGCCATGATGAAAGGGTGTTTCTAGAAGTTCCATGTCTCATTTTTCTAGCAGTAGAGTCTTGATCTTTTGTAAATCTGTCTGAAAACAAGCTTCCAACAAATTAAGATGATGAGACTTCATCTCACGTACTTTGGACATTTCATCAGAAGTGACCAGTCCTTGGAGAGGGACATCGTGTTTGGTGAATGTGATCATTATGGTTGTGTGTCAACTTGGCTGGACTATGATTCTCTGTGGTATGACATTTAAGATGTTGTCATGCCCATAATGAAACCAGTTATAATGGAACTACCTCTATAAGGAGATCTGCTGTGAGCAGCCAGTCATTGAAAATGGAGGGAGTTTCTCCATGGGTGTGACCTGCTTCCAACATATGTGGAAACTTGGGCAAAGCTTGGCCCATACACAAATTCATGTTCACATACACACTCATATTTATACTCAGACACATGTGTGCATACACAGGTGCTCACATATGCCCCCCCCCACATACATTCACACTACATATGCCCCCCCCCACATACATTCACACTAACATACTCACACATTTATACTCACATACAATCTCCTACACACATTGACACATCAAGTAACATACACACTCACACATTCACAATAGCACACACTCACATTCAAGTGCACCCACTCACATACCCACATCCACACATTCACACTCACACACATTGCTTTTAGCTGGATATGATATTGTATCCAGTTCTTTGGATTTGAGCCAGTGGCCTGCTGATCCTGAAACTCGTTAGCAGCTTGCTGTCTTCCCTCCTGACCCCCTGTTCATTGGTATCTGCAGCCAAAAGTCTGTGGTCTGACATGCCAATCTTGGGTTCATCAGTCACTTCAGCTACGTGAGTTAGAAGAAACCTCCAGGCTGACATGTGACCCACAGACTTGGAATTTTCTAGGTTCTCCAACTGTGTAAGCCATCTCCCTCTGTATAAACACATATAAGGACTTCTGGTGTGGCGCCGTGGATTAGCACTGGATTGCGAACCACAAGGTCTGCAGTTCAAACCCACTAACTGCTCCTTGGAAACTGTATACAGGGTTACTATGAGTTGGAACTGACTTGACGGCACTGAATAACAACAACAAAACATACATAAACTTCACTGATTTTACTTCTCCAGAGTACCCACTGAAGACAGTAAAGTAGAGTGACAGAAAAAATGAGGAAGTTCTCTAATAAATGGATTCACACCGTGATGGCAACAATGATGCAGTCAAATGTAGGGCCACTGTAAGGATGTTTCAGGACCAGGCAGTGTTTCATTCTGTTGTGCACAGGGTCACTATGAGTTGAAACTAACCTGATAGCACCTAACAATAGCAACCTTTTAAAATGTTCTTTTAAAAAAATCCATTGTTAAATTACTCGCCTTATACTTACTCCAGGATACCCACTTGGGAGCATCTGATACATGCTTACAAAGAAATGTAATTAATCAATGAGGTGGTGGTGGTGGTGATGTTCGGTAGAATCGGTTCCAACTCATAGCGACCCTGTACAGGGTTTCTGAGGCTGTAAATCTTTACTGGAGCAGAAAGCCGCATCTTTCTCCTGTGGAACAGTTGGTAGTTTCAAACTGCTGACCTTGAGGTTAGCAGCCTTGACTTGTAACTACTACGCTACCAGAGCTCCTTAGAGAATACTTAGTAACAATGAGTTGAGATAAAATAGGGTTCAATGACCTGTCAGAATTCTTCTTGTTCCTTTTAGAACCTGGGAGATGGAGCCCTTTCTAAAAATGCTCCCTGCTTGAATCTGTAAGTCTATTACCAAGAATAGATTGGAGTTAATTAGCTATACCTTTAAAATGTAAATGTGGCCTTTCAGAAAGAAGCATGCATTTACTCTATATTACTCTATTAAGAGTGTATGGATTCTAAGACAAGGGGAAGTTTAATATTGAAGGGAAAACATTGCAGAGATGTTATAAAAGCTACCTAAGGACACGTTGGTGGCACATGTGGAACCAGAATTCAAGATGTAGAATAAATTGAATATAATGTGGATTAAGTTAAAATACTTACGCATTCGCACTAACATCCACACTCATACATGATCACATACATACTCATGTAAAACTCCAAAATCCACTGCCATCAAGGTGACTGTCAGTTCGGACTCAAAGTGAACTTATGTAGAATTTCTACAACGGTAAATCTTTACAGAAGTAGACAGCCTCAATTTCTTCCCACAGAGTAGTAGATGGGTGTGAACTGTCTACCTTGTGATTAGAAGCCCAATGCCTAACCCACATCGCTACCAGGGCTCCAGACACACTCACATATTCATATACATTCATACTTACACACACACACAATCAGATTCACACACTCATAGTCTGTCATACATGAACTCACATATACAAATAAATTCATGTTCACACACACTCAGATTTACACCCCCACACACCTATGTCCTGGTCTGGTGCTGTGGGTTAATGAATCAGACTGCAAAGCCGTTTGAACTGCAAGGTTGGCAGTTCAGGCTCACCAGCTGTTCCTCAGAAACCCTGTACAGGGTCGTTGTGGGTCGGAACTGACTAGATGGCACTTAACAACAACAACAACATCTATATATACACAGGTACTCACATAAGCTCACATGCACACACACTCACATGTACTCTCATCCACACACCCACAATTCAGACTCACACACAAACTCAACCACACATACATACACACACTTATTTACACACACTATGAAAGAGGGGTACATCATGAAGTAATGCAGGAATCTTGACTGAGATGAGAGATATTTCACTTTGCTTTTTTCTAAGTATTAGGTAGCCTGTATGTAAAGTTACATAAATTTATATCCATGATTGTTTTGTTAATGACATGATAATTATTTAAAAATAGAAGCCTTTCTTTGATGTCCTAATTAATCCATAAAATGCTAATCCCCCAAGTCCGTACAATCAATCTCATCTGCTATATGTTCTAAATTGGTGATTCTTAAAGCATTCAGTCCAAACTAGACAAGGCTGAAGATGATCTTAAAAATCATCTTTGAGCCCTAATGAGCACAGAGAAAAGTTTCTGTAGCCAATTGGCTTCTGTAAAGGCTCAAAGTAAACTCTCCACCCACAAACGTCTTGGAGGGGAACTGTTGAACTTGCTTCCCATCACTGGGTCACTTCTGTTAGAGGTGCCTTGGATCCTTGAGCAACATTGCTGCCAGTGAATCTATTGACAAGGTTGACCAGCAGACTTACTGAGGGGAAAGGCCCAATATAGCCTTTTTTAATGTATTTATATGACTGTGGGAGCTTTTTACTGCCTAGAGTCCTCTGACTGAATGTAATGTTCAAATAATGACTTTTCCTCACTTTGCCTTTTAATTGGAGTTTTACTTGAATTCCAATTTTGCAAAATATGTAAGTCCCAAGAGTTTACACAAGTGTACATTAAGAAACACAAAAACAAAAACCTGTTGGGCGACTTCTGTTTTAGAAATAAAACATGTTATTTTAAGAAAACAACTCAGTGTGTAATTGAATTAGAATGAATGAAACTCTAGCGTTAGTATTTGCTTCTTGTAGATGATACTGTGGATTCCTTAATATAGCTCCTTGCCATGCCATCTAAGTCATCTCAGACCATTCCAATCAGTTACTACCTCAAAAGTTTCAGCCTGAAGGGATTCTCCGACCTTCAGTGGCCCTGTCAGAGTCTTTAGCTTCACTAATCAGGGATGGAAATGGTCCCATGGGGCAACATGAGATAGGTCTCCAGTTCCTCAGACATCTCTAGAGTAATCGTGCCCCACATACAAACACAACCTTTTGTGGCTTTCCTCTTTTCTGGGTCTTGATTTTTCATTCGTAAACAAAGCCTGCTGAGACGATTTCCCAACCCAGGTCCTTGTCACATACATGTTTGCCTCAAGGTTTAATTTCAGGGGATCCTTAACCAAAACCTTTAGCTGTTTATATATGATTAAGATTTATTGCATCCTTACTCATAGAGTTGCTATGAGTCAGAATTGACTCAGGGTGGGTGGATATACTGTATGCCAGACATTGTGTTTATATCTTTCCTTCATAATTTCTAAATTCTGAGAAACAATTCGTTTATACTTTATATCCATTTTACAGATGATAACTGAAGTAACCGCAATTCTAGAGGTGGGAAAGAATATTGAATATACTATAGACTGCCTGAAGAATGAACAAATCTGTGTTAAACGAAGTACAGTAAGAATGTTCCTGAGAAGCTAGGCTGGTGAACCATTGTCTTTTTGGGCATGTTATGAGAAGAGACCAGTCCATGGAGAAAGATCACACGTTGGAAACTGTAGAGAGTCCGTGACAAAGAAGAAGATAGTGTTCTCTGGGCATGCTATGAAAAGAGACCAGTCCCTGGGGAAGACTATCATGCTTTGAAAATTATAGAGTCAGTGACAAATAAGAAGATCCTCAATGAAGTGGCCTGAGGCTGAGGGTATAAGACTGCGCTCCAGCATGGCCAGAACTGTGAGAATCATCCAGACTGGACAGTATTTTACTCTGTCATACTAACTTGACGGAACAAGTTGTGTGTATGTCTGAAACAAAACCTCCCAAGCTATCCTGGAGCAAGTATAAGGCTAGTAAGCTAAGAATGGATTTCTTCACAGAAAATGTAAAGGTATGTTGTTGTTGTTGTTGTTGTTATGTTGTTATGTGATGTGGAGTCGGTTCTGACTCATAGCGACCCTACACAGGGTTTCTGAGGCTGTAAATCTTTACGGGAGCAGACCGCCTCATCTTTCTCCCGCGGAACCGCTGGTAGTTTCAAACTGCTGACCTTGCGGCTCGCTGCCCGATTCGTAACCACTACGCTACCAGAGCTCCTTTGTTGTTGCTGTTAGATGCTGTCAAATCCGTTATAACTCATGGTGAGTTATAACAGAATGAAAGGTCGTCTATTCCCATTTCCTCCTCATGGTGTCCCTGTTTGAACTCCTTGTTGTAATCACTGTGTCCACCCACTTTGTTGAGGGTCTTCCTTTCCCTTCCGACTCTCTACTGTCTTAAGTTGTGTCTCTAGAGAAGGAAAACCAGTGAGCTTGTGGAATCAACTTGATACCATCTAACAACCATAATGACCACAGTGAGGCTAAGAGAAATGAAAACAACTTACAAATCATAGAGTATGTAGCCAAGTGTGTCATCACTTTCCAGTTCCAATGCTATTTCTTTCCTTTAGAAGATCCAGTGACTAATGAACAATTTTGTGCTACTGTTAAGTAGTTACAATCTCTTAAATGCCAACTTGTGTGACAGCGTGGATGTTGAGTGTGCAAAGGTCCTTTTTTCTTTGACACATGCAGAGATAGCTCCCCTGCCCCGCCACACACCACCATTCTGCTCTTGGTTTCTAGTTCCTCAGCTGGAAAATTCAAGCACCTTGTTCTAAGTGATCAATTTGGCCTACTGTGGTGATTTGCATGTTGCTGGGATGCTAGAAGATACACTACCATTTCCTAAAATTTCGTGGTAGATAGGTTTCAACACACCTTCCTAGCTAAAGCAAAGTAGGTAAGAAGTCCTACTGAGCTACTTCTGAAAATTAGCTATTACATCCTTATAGATAACAGCATTGCCCAATGATTTTGCGTCGGATAACTCATGATGAAGGATTCATTGCTAGTGCAGGACATAATCGTATTTGGTGAACGTAAAGGGCCAATGAGTGTGAGGAAGACCTGATGAGATGGATGGGTACAATAACCACAAAGATAGAGTTAAACATGCCAGTGATCGTGAAGCTATCAGGACTGGGCAACACTTTGTTCTGCTGTATATAATGTTATCACAAGTCAGAACCCACTCAATGGTAGCAAACTCTCAGTTAGTTTTAGGTTATACTGCAGAGTGGATTTTATAGAAACCTGAGTTCTTTGTCATCTAAACCCTCTTGGTTTTCTTCTATAGTACGATGAGTCACAAGAGTCAGAACTAACTCATAGACACCTAACAACAATAATAAACACCCTGATAAAGTTTACAGTTTTACTCCTATGTCTGGAGTCCTGGTGGGCTCTGTGGGGTAATGCACTGGACTTCAAAGTCAGTTTGAACTGCAAAGTTGGTGGTTCACAAGCTCACTGGCTGCTTCTTGGAAACCCTATACAGGGTCACTATGGGTACGAACCAAGTCAACGGCACTTAACAACAACAACTCCTGTGTCTCATTCCTAATCTTCTGGATAACTCCATTACCAACTACATCAAAGGTTGACAGACTTCTTCTGCTAAGAGAAAGATAGAAAACATTTAGGTTTTAGGGGCTGTAAGGTTTCAGACATTATTGCTGGGTCCTGCCCTTGTAGCAAGGAGTCCTGCTGGCACTGTAGGTCAGGCAATGAGCTGCTGTGTACATGGTTCAAATCCACCAGACACTCCATGGGAGAAATCTGAGACTATCTGTGGATTAATGCACTGAACTGCAAGGTGGGCGGTTCAAGCTCACAGTTGCTCCTGGGAAACCCTATTCAGGGTTGCTATAAGTTGGGACCAACTCGATGGCATTAACAACAACAACAAAGTGTGAAAGTAACCAAAGAACAAAGATGAGGCACAATTGAACTAGCAGGCCTGTCTTCCAATAAAGCTCTATTTATGAAAACATGTTGCAAACTCAGAGACCATTCTCACTATTGGCACATAAAAAAAAAACAGTTTTCTACAATGCTCCAGTCAAGATATGGCTGATGCTCTGTGGTAGGAACACTCTAAATATTGCTTATAGCTTTTGTCTCCTTGACATCACTCGCCTTCTAGAGACTCTGGAGACCTTTCACAAGTAATTCCTCAAAAGAAAGAGAGAAAAAAGAGCGCTTTTCTGGTCCTTTCTCACACTTCCTATCTGAGAGGTTTCTGTTTGATAAGGATGCTTTGCATTTGTGTTTGTGCTGGGCTTAAAGGTCGAGAACAGTCAATACTGAAGGCTGTATTGTCTGGAGAGTGGAGCATGTATAAATATTACATTGAGAATGTTCTTGCCTTTTGAATAATCCAAGTTTCTGTACAGGTTTGCTTGTGAAGGGTCAACGAGAGGTATTTCCATCATAACCTCTCTAACACCAAGAGTCTTTTCAACAGATTTAGGACTCTGAGAAAAACACTTTCTAGGGACTGGATCTGATATGCTTGATGATATTGATGAAGTACAGTTCTTTGTATTCATCCCCATGGACAGTACCTGGGTCTCTTTTAGGGAGTCCAGAAGATGCTAGAAAACACACTGGCCCCTGAGGCTTGAATTTCTTGAAGAATTTCTGAACTGACAATGAATAACCATAGGCGCAGTGTTTCCTCTTTTTTTCTTTTTAGGGGAGAAGATAAAGTTTTTGTTTGTTTAAATTGTGGTAAATATATAGGTAACAAAACTTTCCCATTTCCACAATCTGGACATGCACAGTTTTTCTGATGTTCACCATGGTCAACCATCACCATTAACTGCTCCTGAATTTCCCCATCACTCTTATCAGAAGTCAGTCCTCCCAAAGTGATTATTATTCATTATTCCTTTTGAATTGAAAATCTCTCATCAATATGTGATTTGTAATGAATAAGAGTTTGGGAAGCTTTTAGAAGTATTTGGGGGGGGAGGTGGCAAATGGGAAAATATCATAGGCCCCCTGGCAAATGGGAAAATATCATATGCCACCTCGCAAAGCAATGAATTTCTTATAATTAGATGACATCAAGCAGAAATTAAATAATCACTTAGGAACGATGCTGTTTAGAGATTCTGTATCAAGTATGGACTTAGAGAGGTGGGCTTGAAGTCCTGGTGTGGCGCTGTGGGTTAATGCGCCAGACTGCAAAGATGCTTCAAGGTTGGCAGTTCAAGCTCTCCAGCTGCTCCTAGGAAACCCTATCCAGTGTTGCTGTGGGTCGGAACTGACTCGATGGCACTTGCTGTTGTTAAGTGTCATCAAGTCAGTTCCGAATCAGAACGACCCTATATAGGGTTTCCCAGGAGCAGTTCGTAAGTTTGAACTGCCGACCTCGTGGTTCAAACCGACCACACAGTTTAGTGCTTATCCTACAGCACCACATCAGGACTCTAAGTACAGAATATGTATCAGGATATGTTATCAGTTACTATCAAGTCAAATTTGAATCATAGTGATTCTGTAAGGCAGAGTAGAATTGCCCCTTGGGGTAACCAAGGCTGGAATCTTTGTAGGAACAGATTGTTACATCTTTTTCCCATGATCAGCTGATCAGTTTGAACTGCTGATCTCTCGGCTAGCAGTTGAGTGCATAATTACTATATCCTCAGGGCTCCTTATCAGTGTATGATGGTGGTGGTGGTTATGTGCCGTGGAATTGGTTCCGACTCATAGCGATCCTGTACCGGGTTTCCGAGGCTGTAAATCTTTACGGGCGCAGAAAGCCTCATCTTTCTCCCATGGAACAGCTGGTAGTTTTGAACTGCTGACTTGTGGTTTGCAGCCCGATTCATAGCCACTACATTACCAGAGCTCCTTTAATTATTATTATTATTATTATAGATGGTGCATATTAAATCTTATAAAAACAGGAATTTTGTACCAATGGATTTTTTTTAATTTCTAAATTTCTGTAAAATTTGCCAATTCAACATGGTTTGTTCTATGCTTCGGTGAGATATAGTACAACAATCCTGTTAGCAACAAGCATGAAAGCAATAAGCAGGCATTCTGTTTATCTACTGCGTGGTGCAAATTGGTAAGTGCTGACTACTAACAGAAAGGAAGGCACTTTAAACTTTCCCAGAGGTGCCTCTGAACTAAAACCCGGTGATCCATTTCTGAGAGGTCACAGTCTTAAAAACCCCAGTTCTATTCTGCACACATGGAGTTGCTATGATTTGAAACAGATGCAACAGAACTAACAAACACAACTGCTTATCTGGAAAAAGCTAACTGGGAAAATTGATGTGTGTTTATTGCACAGTCTTGGAAAGAAAGTGCCTATGGTCTTTCTTATAGAAACTAGTGAAATTATGCCAACAAGAGATTTGCTTTGTCAGGCAAGTGTTTAAACACATTTGTTGTTGTTGTTAGGTGCCATCAAGTCGAAACTGACCCATAGCGACCTTATGCACAGCAGAACGAAACACTGCCCGATCCTGGGCCAACCTCACTACGTGTCCTGCTGAGGCTCTGTGGGTTAATGCACTGGACTGCAAAGTCAGTTTGAATTGCAAGGTTGGTGGTTCAAGCTCACCAGCCATCCCTCGGAAACCCTATACATGGTCACTGTGGGTTGGAACACACTTGATAGCACTGAACAACAACACACAATACATCTATGGCTCCCTTTTGTTTTCTATGTCATTTATGTTTTTCTTATGCGTAAAAAGGACAGTAAAGAAGAAAACACATGGAAAAATCTTCCTTTGGGATGTAAAAACTAACTAGTTGGCAGGGTGATACTATCCAGCAAAGGGAGAAACATTTTTCACATCTTGTTACTAGTTCAGGTCACACTTACAAATGAGCTTCATTCCTGGTTTTGGCATGGAACAGAATTGAACTGAGTTGTATTTCACCCTGGAACGTCGTCATCAAGAGAATCACTTGTCTTTGCTTACAGATCAGCATTAAAATAAATCAGCTCACGTCCCTTGCTGTCAGAGATGGATGCAGTTAGCCTTTTCACAAGCACAAGCTTCTCCTGGAATGCTGTCTCCAAGCTACACATGCATTCCTTCTGTTGTTTCTTCTAGTAAGTGCAGACAGAGTAAGATCAGAATGGTCTTTTGAGCTTCAGCCAATGTTTCAAACATCTTAAGATAAAGGGATTTCCCCGTCTTTCCCCTCATTTTCCTCAGCATGAGAACTTCCCATGCTTCTCAAAGTTGAGTCCAGGTTGCTGGGGACAGTCAAGAAAAGCTTGTCTCAGAGATTGTTCCCTTCTGCCTGTCACCACTGAAAGAACCCATTAATTCCCAAGGCAATGCCTAAGTACCATCTGCTATCCAAAGTGTTTGTGGAGATTACATGCCAGACAAAAAGAGTGACTGAATGAATTAAAAGTAAATGTCACTTCTGAAAACTCAGTCCACTAAACACAGCTTGGGAAATATTTCTTCCTTCCTTTTTTTTTTTTTTGACAGAGTTAAAACTTTTGGAGTTTGACAAGTTGGTTTGTCAAACCTGGATTATATCTGAAGAAACTTTCATTGCAATAGAACTCCTGCTTCCCTTGCTATGGAAAACTGGATTGCTCTTTCTCATTGTTATTTTCAGAAGCCTACAAGTTGAAAGGTCTGTGAAATGTACAAAGCACTTTAACATGGAGCAAGATCAATAGTACAACAGGAAAATGGGCTGAAGCAATTTTCTTCTCTTATCATTGCCTCTGAATTACATTTGCCTCTACTGGACACCAATCTGGGCTGACAGTTGCTGAAAGTTCCCTGGGATGCATTGTTTTGTAGGAGAGTATCAAGCTTCATTTCTTATCTAAATTGCTAGTCAGTATGCCTCTCTGATGAATTTTTCAGAACTACTAGTTGCCAGTATACAGAGTCATGTATCTTACCTGTAATTGCTCCTGCTCATTCTAACTTATATAAGAAACATTTTAGATTTTGAATATGGCATCTCACTAATCATTTGAATTTAAAAAATGAAACAAAACAAAGCAATTTAAATTGTTATTGTGTTCTATAGCAAAAACCAATATGCAAAAAACAATCTTTGTTTTACATTCCCTATGTGGCTCTATGAGATTCACAGTGAACCACAAATACATAAGATATTTCACAATTTATGACTCATGTTAATATTCTGTTGGGTTCAGGGAATTCTCATTGGTGATATGTAGCCAGAAGCAATTCAAAAACCATAAAATAAGTACTTTTTGATCTGAAGGCTTCTTTAGCTAGGAGGTCAATATTTCTATGAGTCCTAGTGGCACAGGCATTAAGTACTTAGTTGCTAACTGAAAGGTTGGTGGTTCAAATCCACGAACTGTTCTCCAAAGATTACGGAAACTCTATGGGACAGTTCTACTGACTAGGAATCAACTCACGGACTATGGGTAGATAGCGACTCTTTAGGAAAAAGTACAGAAAGAAACAAACATTTACTGACATGATATTAAGTGCTTATTATATGAGACTTTATGCTCCCATAGTCACAGCCTCAGAAATCCTATATATGATTCCAACAACCACTACCACCAGATTGGGCAGTAGCTGGACAGTGAGTAATGAAGGCCACAGAAGAATTGACACATTTGAGTTATGGTGTTGGAGGACAATATTTAAAAGTACCATGGACTGCCAGAAGAAGCAACAGATCTATGTGGGAAGAAGTACAGAGAGATTGATGCCTGAGAAGTCATATGTGTGCTGGGATTCAGACTTGTTGATATTGGAGAGTGGTTGGTAGCCCTTCTTCAACTGAAGGTGAAGTAGGCAGTTATGTATTTGTCAAGCCTGGAAGCTTCTAGAAGTGGAGGAAGGTCAATCTAAAAAGCATGGCCAGAATGGTCCTTGGAAGACCTTCCTCTCATAATTTGGACATGTTGTCAGGAAGGACCAGTCCCTGGAGAAGGGCATCATAGGGTCAGCAAAAGAGAGGAAGACTCCCAATGCAATGGACTGACACAGTGTCAGTGACAATGAGCTGAAACCTCACAACTGTGAAGATGGCGCGGGGCCAGGCAGTGATTCATTCTGTTGCTCACAGGGGCGGATGCAAGTCAGAACCAACTGGATGGCACCTAACAACAAGAGCAACATAGTGGACAATGCAATGGTTAAGTCAAAAGGCATTTAGTTGGCTCAAACCCACCCAGCTTCTCCATGGGAAGAGACCTGCTAGACAGTCTGCTCCTGAAAGAATTAAATCGTGCTTTCTTCAAGGTTAAACTGATTTTAACTCATGGCGACCTAAAAGACAGGGTTGAATTGCTCCATAGGGTGATCAAGATGGTGATGTTCTGAGAAGACTGCCACATCTTTCTCATGAAGAGTGGCTGGGGGATTCCAACCACTGACTTTGGGGTTAGCAGCCAAGTGCTTAATCATCGCACCACCAAGCTTCATTTTATGCTAACTGTTGTTATGTGCCGTGGAGTCGATTCTGACTCATAGTGACCCTGTACAGGGTTTCCAAGGCTATAAATCTTTATGGGAGCAGAAAGCCTCATATTTCTCCCGTGGAACAGCTGGTAGTTTCAAACTTCTGACCCTGAGGTTCGCAGCCCGATTCATAACCACTACGCTACCATATCTCCTTTTATGTTAACTAGTTTAGAAGAAAATGGCAACCAAGAAGATACCATTTGAGATGGAAGAGATAAGCCTAGGTTCATGCTTGCTAAAAATTAAAAAAAATAAAATTGTTAAGCAGAAAGGGTGTTATCTCTTGGCATTGAAGTAAAATGATTCTTAACATTGCTACATGAATTGTGCCATGCCCCTTTTATAAAGTAAAGTGCTAGACTGAAAAGTTGTTGGATTCATTGTGATATGGGCTTTGTCCAGGACAAACCTTTACCAAGAATAAATCAATACAATTTCTTTTTGCTGTCTATAAAGGAAGTTACAAAGCCTGGCAGGAAATGATAAAAGATTCAACAAAACTTCAGCATGGATTTTTAAATAGCCAATTAGTTCAAATTTATGATCTCAAATGGATAGAATGATAGTTAGCATTGAAGTTGATCTTTTTTCTCATGAATAACTTTCATTGACCTCTTGCCTAGATTAGTTTTATAAAGTAGTCCTGAAAGCAAACAAAAGAACCATTTCCACAACTTCCACCACAAAACATTCTTCTAAGATTTCAATTTACCCAAAAGATTCCATTATAATATCATGATTCTCTCTCCACTTCATCTTTTATCTTTTCTTCAATGTTTGGCAACGTCAATCCAAGAAACTACGCTGATAGTAATTTAGGATTTAGAAAGGACACATTGTCACGGTCCCATCTGGCCAAGCTTTTTAGATTGACCTTCCTCCACTTCTAGAAGCTTCCAGGCTTGACAAATACACAACTGCCTATTTCGCCTTCAGTTGAAGAAGGGCTTCCAACCCCTCTCCAGTATCAACAAGTCTGAATCCCAGCACACAGTTGACTTCTCAGGCATCGATCTATCTGTCAACAAAATGATCATTTCTAGATATGAGTTGCCCATATACAGATTCAACTAATGCATTTTAAGTGCCTGCCATTTTACAAAGCTCAGCTTTGCAAAGAAAGTACCATTAACCCTTCTTTAGAGTTATTCATGCTGCTGTAAACAGAAACAACGAGTGTGTAGCTTGAAAGAACAGAAATTTGTTTCCTTACAGTTAAGCAGCTAAAATCCAAACATAGGGCACCAGTGTTTAAGGGAAGTCTGTCTCTCTGCTGTGGGGGGAGGTGAGTTTGAACTCACCAGTGACTCTGTAGGATAGAGATGGGGTAGTTTGCCACATCTTATGTCAGACCCTTCTGTAGACCTAGTATTTCTGGATTCTTTTTGGCAATCTTCACAGGACATCTACCTTGTCTCAATTTGTGTGTCTTTCTGTGTTTAATCTGCTCATTTTATATATTAAAGGGCATGGGTTGACACAGTAGCTGCAACAATGGGCACAATGTGACACTTGTGAGGATGGCACAGAACCAGGCAGTGTTTCGTTCTGTTGTGCATGGTGTCCCTATGAGTTGGAACTGACTTGAAGGTGCCTTACAACAATAGAGTGGGCACTGATATGGCCTCATCAGCATAACAAAGAAAACCTCTTTCATGAATGTTTTTGCATCCACAGATATAGGGGTTAAGACAGTTGGGGAGACTGTGTTATTCATAACATCCCCACTTTACAGTTTGGGTATCTAAGGTGGAGCTTAGTAACTTGCTCATGTTAGCACGTAGGAGAGCTGAGATTCAAGGCTACGTAACTGCAATGTAAGTTAAGCATTCTCCCTATAACCATCGCCATGCACTTGATTTAAACTCAAGAATCCTTATGACAAATTAGAACTCCCTATATCTTTCTATCAGTGGTTCAAGCTCACCAACTTCTCCTTGGAAACCCTATACAGGGTCACTGTGAGTCGGAACTGGCTTGATGGCACTTAACAACAGTAACAAAATGTTTCTAGAACCTTTACAGAAGCACACTGTCACATCTCTATTCTATAGACTAGCTGATGAGTTCAAACTACCAACCTTGAAATTAGCAGTTGAGTGCTTTAACCACTTCATCACATAACACAATGTTGTTGTTGCTGTTATTAAATGCTGTGTTGATTCTGACTCATAGCCACCCTGTATAGGGTTTTCTTGTATATGCTGGTGAGCTTGAAAGGCATTTGACCTATAGCACCACAATGCACTTGGGCTCAGGAGTCCAAAATGCATCACGACACTGAATTCAAAGTACAGTTTTCCTGGTCAGCATTCCCCTGTTAAGAGGTTTCCTTGAAAACAGTTTTGTCAAGTGCCTGAGAGTGACACTTTAAGTGTAGTCCTGGGGCAGATAAACAGGCATGTCAGAAAGAAGTTTCAAACAGTGAGTAGCAGGACATATCTTCTGTTTACAAATAAACTTACTTGCAGGCCTTAAAGTTTGCTGAGTAGACCCAATGTTCTGGTTTAGTTTACACTATTTACTAAACCAATTTTCTCAGGGGTTTACTGTGTGCCAGACCCTGCTTTCAAAACACCTGTGTTCTACTAGGAGAGAGAAAATTAATTCAGATCACTACAATTGCTGTTGGGAAATAAAGCAACGGAATAGACAATAACATTTCATTGCCTTTATTGGTTTACATATCCGTATTCACTTTCATTAGCCAACTGTGAAGAACAGGGAATGGTGCTTTGTTTTTGATCCATCATCATGTGCCTAACTCAGGCAAAGCTTTAGATACTCAATAAATGTTTGCTTAATGAATGAACGAATCAGGCTGTGAACCTTAAGGTCAGCAGTTTGAAACTACCAGCTGCTCCACAGGAGAAAGATGAGGCTTTCTGCTCCCGTAAGGATTTACAGGCTTGGAAACCCTGTACAGGGTTGCTATGGGTCAGAACCGACTCGACGGCACTTAACAACAACAGCAACAGCAACAATGAATGAACGAAGAGATAGGTGAACACACAAACCAAACCATCAATGAAGTCCTCAGAAAAATTTATAAAAGAACAGAAATGAGTAGCTCATGGGAAGGTCTATTTCTTTCACTGAAACTGATGATCAAATGCTTTCAGATTTTCTGTCTGTGGAGCATTTGGTATTCCAAGAATGAGACGCAGACTGTTTACGGTAACACATTTCCACTGTTGCCCACTTTCCCTGAACACTGTGAGGAGAGGCAAGTTGCTACTCTCTGCTTTTCCAGAAAGGATTAAAGATAATTAAAAGGGAATATTGATTCAGGGTTTCAGGACTTTGGGTATTTGGGTTTGCTGTTTGTCTTTAGAAATCAAGTTCACTATCACAATATTGAGGTTGATCTGCTTACTGAAAGGAAAATGACAATATTTTCAAAGTACATCTTGATTTTAAGAACAAATTTTCTAAATTACTACACACCAAAATTCGAACAAGTTTATTCATAATAATAATCCTGTTGCTATTTTTAAGTGTTCTTTAGTTGCTTCTGAATCATTGCAGCCCTGTATAGAATATTCTGGAACACTTAACTGTGCTCATGAGGAATCTCTACCTGGACCAAGAAGCAGATGTTCGAACAGAACATGGGAACACTGAATGTTTTAAAATTAAGAAAGGTGTGCGACAGGGTTGTATTCTTTCACCATACTTATTCAGCCTGTATGCTGAGCAAATAATACGAGAAGTTAGCTTATATGAAAAAAAAAAACATCGCATCAGGATTGGAGGAAGACTCATTAACAACCTGCGATATGCAGATGATACAACCTTGCTTCCTGAAAGTGAAGAGGACTTAAAACATTTACTGATGAAGATCAAAGAGCACAGCCTTCAATATGGATTACATCTCAATGTCAAGAAAACAAAAATCCTCACCACTGGACCAATAAAAAACATTCTTAACAACAGAGAAAAGATTGAAGTTGTCAAGGACTTCATTCTTCTTGGATCAACTATCAACACTCACAGAAGCAGCAGTCAAGAGATCAGACGATGTATTGCATTGGGCAAATCTGCTGCACAAGAACTTTTTAAAGTGTTGAAGAGCAAAGATGTCAGCTTGAGGACTAAGGTGTGCCTGACCCAGGCCATTGTGTTTTCAATAGCCTCATATGGATGCAAAAGCTGGACAGTGAATTAGGAAGATGGGCACAATGTGACACTAGTGAGGTTGGCCCAGGATCAGACATTGTTTCGTTCTGCTGTGCATGGGGTCGCTATGCGTCGGTGCTGACTCGATGGCACCTGACAACAACAACAACAATAGAATTTTTGAAGAGCAATGGTTGAGTTTGAACTGCCAGCCCTGTAGTTCAAACTGACCTTGTTGTCCAGTACTTATGCTACATGCTTATTCTTTATTGAGACAGTATATTGGTAGTATAGTGGTTTATAAGCTGGGTTTCTGACTGCAAGGCCAGCAGTTTGAACCTACAAGTCACTCCATGGGAGAAAGACGAGGCTTACTGCTCCTGTAAATATTTACAGCCTGGAAAATCCTGTGCAGGATTGTGATGAGTCAGAACAAACTGGGCACTCAACCACCACCATTCTTACTGAAATGCTACTTTATACAGGATATACAAGAGCAAGTACTGTAAAGAAATTGATTTGATCTGTAAACTTCAGCTCAGCCTTGACTAAGTTGTAAGTTTCATGTTACTGAATTTTAATGAATTCCAAGCCAATGGACCTCATATGCACAAACATAACCCAGTTGTCAGCAGAAATCTGAGTGTTGCTATGATGCTATGGTGGAATCCTAATGCAGTGCTATAGCACAAGCACCGGACTGCTAACTGCAAGGTTGATGGTTCAAACCCACCAGCTGCTCCTTGAGAACCCTGACAGGGTTGCTATGTGTCAGAACTGACTTGATGGCATTTAATGCCAACAATGCTGATATGCTAAACAGGTTTCAGAAAAGCTTCCTGATTAAGATAAATCAGGAAGAAAGACCAAATGATCTACTTTTTAAAAGCAGCCAATGAGAACCCTGTGCCCAACCAATCATGACATGACTCAGGACCAGACAACTTTTTGTTTCACTGTTCATTGGGGTGTGTGTGTGTGTGTGTGTGTGTGTGTGTGACTAAGGGCTGACTCAGCAGGAGTTAACAAGTTCTAATGCATGAGATTCCAGGCAGCAGAAACCAAGCTCTGGTAGCATGATGGTTAGGAATTGGGAACCTCGAGGTCAGCAGTTCGAAACTACCACCTGTTTCACAGGAGAAAGATGAGGCTTACTGCTCCTGTAAAGATTTACAGCCTCATCAACCCTGTACAGGGCCGCTATGAGTTGGAACCGACTCCATGGCAAAGATCCACTACTACCAGCTGCATTTGTGCAGATAAATACTCTGTTCAAGAACATAGTCTCCTTACAAGCAGCATTTATTTCTTTTTTGATGTTTAATTATTTTGATTAGTATTTATATTAATGATAAGTTAAAATATTTCTTATTCAAGTTATTCTTTAACTTGCAATGGAACAGAGTTTTTTAAGAAAAAAAAAAAAAGACTGTCTAAGACCAGACCAACCAATATTCTATTCATTTCTATTTTATCAAGTTGCCTTCTTCAGCCTCTGTTGTGGTTGCTAACTGTTGTCTAATTGGCCTCCAACTCAAGGCAACACCATGTGACAGAGTAGAACTGCTCCATTGTGTTTCCTTTGCTATAATCTATACAGAAGCAGGTTGGCAGTCTTTTCTTCTGTGAGCTTGATTGCAGCCAATCAAAATTGGCTTGCAGCACCCAGACTCCTCTTGTAACCATTCCCCCAGATCCCTTTCCCTTCTACCTTAGATTTGCAGCGAATATTTCAGATGATGTATATGAAGATCTGAGGACAGATGCTGTTTAGTAAGAGAGTGAAGACTTCAGATAAACTCTATTGGCAACTGGCCTGCTCTAGAGTCAGTCACCCTAACCCAGGTGATGTACAGCTGTTTCCCACTATATCCCTGGAGCACTGGTGCCACAGTGGTTTAGCTCTTGGCTGGTAATATAAAGGTCAGAAATTTGAACCCACCAGCAGATCGATCCTCCTGGTGTGGCGCTGTGGGTTAATGTGCCAGACTGCAAGTTCGGTGGTTCAAACTCATCAGCTGCTCCTTGGAAACCCTATACAGGGTCGCTATGGGT
Source organism: Chrysochloris asiatica (assembly GCF_000296735.1). NCBI lineage: Eukaryota > Metazoa > Chordata > Mammalia > Afrosoricida > Chrysochloridae > Chrysochloris > Chrysochloris asiatica. Next base: position 1,553,191 of record NW_006408788.1, on the reverse strand, counting down.
CGGAATCGATTCGACGGCACTTAACAACAACAACAGCAGCGGATCCCCAGGAGAAAGATGTGGCAGTGTGCTTACATAAAGAGTCATAGCTCCGGACACCTTATGGAGCCATTCTGTTCTGCCCTCTAGTGCCCTATGATTACCCCATGTGTGTTAGAGTTGAACTGGGTTCTATAGGGTTTTCAATGACTGTTGTTGTTGTTGTTGTTAATTGCCGTCAAGTCGGTTCCGACCCATAGTGACCCTAAACAGGGTTTCTGAGGCTGTAAATCTTTACGGGAGCAGAAAGCCTCATCTTTCTCCCGCGGAGCAGCTGGTAGTTTTGAACTGCTGACCTTGTGATTCACAGCCCGATTCGTAACTGATAGACTTTGGAAATTGATTACCATCTCTGGGTAGACTCAAACCTCCAACCTTTCAGTTAGCAGCCAAATGCATTAACCATTTGCACCACAGAGTGACCTCAGAGATACAGAGCCAAACTTAAATCGACTGCCATCAAGGGTTCTGAAGGCTGTTATATCTTTACAGAATCAGACTGCGACATCTTTCTCTCAAGGAGTGGCTACTAGGTTTGAACTGTCCATCATGGCAAGAGCTTAACCATTGCACTACCAGGGTTCCAGAGATATAGAAGACTCTCAAGACACGGTATGTATAAGGAGCTCTAGTAGCATAGTGGTTACAAGTTCGGCTGCTAACCTCAAGGTCAGCAGCTCAAAACTACCGGTCATTTCAAGGGAGAAAGATGAAACTTTCTGCTCTGATACAGATTTGTTGTTGTTAAGTGCAGTGGAATCAGTTCCCACTCACAGCGACCCTGTACAGGGTTGCCAAGGCTGTAAATATTTACGGGAGCAGAAAACCTCATCTTTCTCCCACAGAACAGCTGGTAGTTTCAAACTGCTGACCTTGCGGTTCACAGCCCGATTTGTAACCACTACGCTACCAGAGCTCCTTATACATAAAGATTTACAGCCTTGGAAACCCTATACAAGGTCGCTATGTGTCAGAACTGACTCCACAGCACACAGCCACCATCACCATTCGAATCTGAGAGACATAGAGCTGTTATTCTGGGCTTCTCTTTTGGTGAGCATTGTCCACAAATAACTGGCCCATTCTCCAGCATTAGTAATCGAGTGTACACTGACTGCTTTTCTTGCTCAGTGAAGTATTGTGTCAGAGGCTTCTTAGGCAGTCTCTAATATAAAGAATTAATGTTGCATTTCAAACAACTGTAGCAAATGTATTTGGGTGATGAAACAAACAAGACAGATAAAGATCTTCTATATAAACTCGTATATTTCAACTACCCCACACCAGGGAAAGTCCTGAAGTCTCACTCCCTGGGCACTCTTTGCTGGTACCACAGTCTAATTGGAGCCAGATAGGATTTCATCCTATTGAAATGCCAAACAAGCTTTAACCAAATGCTTTTTCCATGATGACATAAAGTCAATCTTTTTGGTCTGCAAAATAACAAAACCAAAACCACTTTCAATAAAACATGTGAATGTTAGTAGACAGCAGGTTATAAATATCTGGGAGGTAAATATTATTTATCTAAAGGAAGTACATTGTGGAATTGACAGCCAGCTGCTTCCATGATGAAATCAGCATGAAGTAGGCGAAGGAGCAAGGAAGTGGGAATCAGAACTGGGTTTGATGTAAGCCCTACCACTTGTGGCTGTGAATTTATCTATAAATGCAGATAGAATACCTAAACTTCTCAGGGTGAGGAAGGCTGGTGTGTGGATTGCATTAGCTATCCTTTGTGCAAACAACTAGTTTAAAACCTGGAGTCAGGCAGATACCCAGTCAACAGTAGACAAAGGTATCCATTCTTTCCTAACTTCCATACTTGTTTAGATCCACCTTTTCACTGTTCTGTGTTTCAGCATTCACATCTGTGAGATGAGGAACCGTCTTAAAGGGTGTTCTGTGTTTCCCTATGATTCTACAAGGGTCAGAATGGTATCTTGCTATGCTAACATTAAAAAAAAAAAAAGTAATAAATATTATGACCCCAGGAGTCTTGATATGGCACTATAGGATACAATGTTGTTCTTAAGAGCTGTCGAGTTGGTTCTGACCCGTAACATCCCTGATAGAGTTTCCGAGGAGCGGCTAGTTATCTTGAAATGCCAACTTTGCAGTTGCTGACCTTGCAGTTCAGCACATTAACCCACAGCACGACACCAGGATTCCATGTGGTGCTGTGAGTTAAGTACTGGATCGCAAATCAAACAACGTAATAGTTTTATTTATTGTTCCATCCCTGGCTCTGTTTATCTGTATTGCATGGTTAAATACCACATACATACTGCATCGTCAAGGTAGATATTATTACTTCTTAGGGAAAATTGATTACTGAAAATGCTCTCAGTAGGTTTCAGAGTGAATGAAAAAACAATTTACACAAATAAAAAAGATATATATATTAGATATCCATGGAAAACTGAAAGAAAAACATAAGTGAAAAACAGTATGCTGTGAGTATCTGTTGACAGCTTAAAATATGTGTAAGTTTATAAACAGAGAATAGAAGGGGAAACTGTATAATTAAAATATAATTTTTGGTGTCTTTTATAATTGAATGCTATTGTATGTCAACAGTTCCAACTCCTAGCAAGCCTGTACAGGGTTTCCAACAGGGTGGCTGTTGGGTTTGAATTGCCAACCTTGACATTAGCAGTCCAATGCTTATCCTAGTGTGCCACAAAAGACTCATTAAATAGATACTACTTGAATATCCAGAAAGAGTTTGTCAGACACACCAGCAATATTATCTAAATTTCTAAAGAAGAGACAGAAAGTTTTGTTCTCAGAGGTTATAAATCATATTCTAGTTTTCTTTTTATTTCATGAAAGATCAATGTTGAAATCCAATGTAGATTTCCATCCCAATTTCATTTCTTAACAATTGTGTGACTTTAAGCAGACCACAGATCCAAGGTCCAGTTCCCTTCATGTTGTATGAGACTTCTCTGAACGGTTCCTCGACACATAGTCCTTCCTCTGTCTACTGCATGGAGTTCCTACCTACAGCCTGTAAATCCTAATAGGGTGCTTCTCAAATTGTAGCAGGCACATGAGTCCTGGAAATATGTGGTCAAAGAGTAGGCTCTGGTTCAGGATGTCCGGAGGAGAGCCTAAGAATGTGCATTTCTAAAAGGTTCCAGATGAAACCATCTCTGCTGGCCAACGGACTGCACATGAAATCACAAATCCCTAGATGATCTCAATGACTCTCAGTGTCTATGATCTGCTTTTTCTCAAAAATGTTTCCATTCTTACAGTCTTTCCTGTCCTTATTGCTAGCTGTCATCGAGTTGGACCCTGACTCATGGTGATCCTATTCACAATGACATTAAACATATGATCCATAGCATTTTCAATGATTCACTTTTTTAAGTAGAGGATCAGAACTTTCTCCCTAGTCTGTCTTAGTCTGAGAGCACTACCGGCTCCCGTTCAGCATCATGTTTTGTTGTTAGGTGCCATCCAGTCGATTCTGATTTATAATGACCTTACACAACAGAACAAATACACAACAGAACAAAACACTGCCTGGCCCTGCTCCAGCCTCACAATCGTTAGTAAACTTGATCCTATTACTGCTGCCACTATGCCAATCTTTCTCATTGGGTGTCTTCCTCTTATTGCTGACCTTCCACTTTACCTAGCATGATATCTTTCTTCAGATACTGGCCCCTAATGACAATAATTCCAAAGTATCCTGGTGTGGTGCTGTGGGCTAATGTGCTGGACTGCAAAGTCGGTTTGAACCACAAGGTCAGTGGTTCAAACTCACCAGCTGCTCCTAGGAAACCCTATACAGGGTCTCTATGGGTCGAAACCAACTCGATGGTGCTTAACAACAACAAAAACAACAAAAGAGACAGAATTTCTTCTTTGTGGCTCCCAAGAAGCATTCTGGTTGTACTTCTTCCAACACAGATTTGTTTGCTCTTCTAGCAGTCTGTGATCCTTTTAATATTCTTCAACACCATAACTCAAATATATAAATTCTATGATTTTCCTTACGCATTGTTCAACTTTCACATGCATATGAGGCTATGAAGATAGCATGGCTTGGGTCAGGCATATTTTCATTTCTCAAACTAACTTCTTTGCATTTTGAATACTTTGAAAAGGTCTTGTATAGCAGATTTGCCTAATGCAATATTTCATTTGATTACTTGACTCCTGCTTCCATGAGTGTTAACGGTGGATCCAAGCAAAGTGAGGTCTTGGACACCTTCAGTCTTTCCTACATTTGTCATGTTGTTATTTATTGCTATAGTGGTGAGAATTTTTATTTTCAGCATTGTAGCCACATTGCTGGCAGACTAGTGGTGACTGTTTCGTTAAGATGCATTGACTAGGAATCAAACCCAGGTCTTGGGCAAGGAAGAGAGCAATTGTATTACTGTACTTCCACTCTGCAAGGAGCTCTGGTAGCGTAGTGGTTACGAATCGGGCTGCAAACTGCAAGGTCAGCAGTTCGAAACTACCAGCTGTTCCGTGGGAGAAAGATGAAGCTTTCTACTCCCATAAAGATGTACAGGCTGTTCAGGGTCGCTATGGGTCGGAACAAACTCGACAGCACTTAACAACAACAACAACCACTCTGCCTTCATCCATTCTTACTAGTTTTTGCTTATAGACCTAACCGCTGATTTCCAGGTAACAGAAACCTAATGCAATTAACAGGAGAATCACAGCCAAAATTGCTGACAACGCTTTTGGTTTCCAAAACCATTCTTCTCTTTTCTGTGGGTGCCAGGTACGTCACCACATGACTAATGAAATACTTTAGCAATGAATGACTGGTTATCTGAGTAATTTGGTAAACTCAGACACTTCCTGCCTTTATTTTGTACTCTAATACATTAGACAGATTTTTTTTCTTCCCCTGAAAAGAACATGAAATGGAAGGCATTTCAATAGAATGGATAACTTTTAATTTGGTAAGGGTTTGACAAGATGTGGATGGGCCTCTCACAATGACAGCAAATTTTCAAAGCCTTTACTGGAGTTACCTTTGCTGATGGAAACTTACAAGGCAATCTGAAAAGCATTCATTTGCACTGGCTTGTTTTGAGAGCAGTGCAAATGTAAAGAGGGAACTGACACAGAATTTAATGAATTCTACTAAGAAAACTCTGGGGTTCCATTTTTGCCAAAAACTGGGAAGGATCATGAGTAGAGGCTGACTGGAGCAATTTCAAAGGATTAAAGTGGATTCAGTTTAGCAAAGTCTTCAAGTCCAGAACACCAACCCAGAACAGCTGAACTGTTGGAATCTCTTGAGTCCTTACCGTTTTATTAAAACATATTATAAAATATATATCCTTATTCTCTTCCCTCATTTTGTATTGACTGAGAAGAAGTTTGTTTTTTATAGATGGACATTTTTGTTTTAGTTTTCACACTTGGAGTGATAAATGGAGTAGACTTTTGAATAAAGCTAAGGGAGATTCTGTTTACAAAATGAAAATGTCACTGACTAATTCATTCAAGATACACTATATATTTTATTATCTAAACTTGTTGGATATATGACATCTTCTTCTAACTTTTTTTAAAGCTTTTATTGCGCATTGAATGAAAGTTTACATGGGAGAACATAGGTCTTGCACTCATTCTATTGTATTTCATATCAGTACAGTGATTATAATCCTCTTCATGCATTCCCTCTATTGTTTTTGTTTGTTTGTTTATTTTTGAAGTACACAAAAACGCTCAGGATTATATAATCATTTAAATAACCCAAGGGTACATTCTGCAAGTCTACCTCCTGATGGCCAGCACACAGCCTTTCTCTTTCCATGAGTCTAGAGTCCTTAGCTGCTCTATCTCTCCATGCCATCATCTCTGCCTCCATCTCTGTGTCACTGTGAAGTCTACTAATCTTGCCTGGTAGAGAAGTGGTTAGGAGTCGGGCTGTTAACCTCAAAGTCAGCAGTTCAGCACTAGCAGCTGTTCTGTGGGAGAAAGATGAGGCTTTCTGTTACCATAAAGATTTACAGCTTCGGAAATCCTATGTAGAGTCATTATGAGTTGGGACCAACTCCATGGCACACCATCATCACCACCACCACAATCTTGCCTGGTATGGTGCTATAGTTAAGCATTGAAGTGGTAGCCATAAGGTCAGTTGTTCAAACCCACCACATGCTCTCAAAAAAGAACTCAAAGGCATACAAAAACAACAACAATTGTGCCATTATTAGAGTGTGAGGCCTAAAGAACAATACCTAAATGGTGTAATCTTTCTATTTTTCTATCTGTTGTTGTTGTTGGTAGGTGCCATCAAGTTGGTACCAACCCATAGCGACCTTATGCACAGCAGAACCAAACACTGCCTGATCCTGGGCCAACCTCACTACTGTTGCCACACTTGAGTCCATCGATGCTGCCACTTGGCCAATCCATCT
>NW_006408788.1:1527295-1545029 GCF_000296735.1 Chrysochloris asiatica | reverse complement strand
TCCAAAGAGTCCTCAGCTCTTTCAGCAACTGTTGGTTTTCCTAGCAGAGGTCACATGTACTGTAGAGTATAGACACATCATCTCTGCTGGGTCCTGTCCAAATCATTGGGCCCAAAATAATATACAATACAAATGGTTGTTTTCAATTATTATATTTTCTGGTAGCTTCTTGTGTAGCATTAAAGAATTAGAACAATACTTCATGTTGATTGGTCTTTGTCTCTGCTACAATAAGCCATCCCATTTTTGTTATCATCCATGTTATATCTTTATTTACTTTATTTAACAAGACCTTCGGCTCCTGTTAAATAAAAGTTAATCTTTTCATACTAATAAATAAATGCTTCTTTTCTGTTCAAAGTCTTTCTGGTTAAATTTTGAGACCCATGTTCTTTAATAGACCATCATGTCTCTGTGTCTGATGGTGGTGGTGGTGTGCTGTGGAATCCGTTCTGACTCACAGAAAACCTGTTTGCTGTTTCTGAGGCTGTAAATCCTTATGGGAACAAAAATCCTCATCTTTCTCCTATGGAACCACTGGTAGTTTCGAACTAGCTGATCCTGAGGTTAACAGCCTGGCTTATAACCATTTCACTACCAGAGCTCCTTGTCTCTGTACATAGGTATCTCTAATAGCACCCAGGATAGCTGATACTGACCCATATTGATTCTTTATTTTCTCTGATCTGGATGACAAGTAGAGCTCACTCACCATGTGACATACCAGGACACCTTCCTTGGAACCACTAGACCCTTTGCATCTGATATTCTACTCACGAAAACCATTTCAAACTTCAGCAAATCGGAGTGAAGTTTAAGAGGAATTATGTTTAACTCATTCCCAGTTTAAAAAGCCAATCACTCACGGTATCAATTACTTAAACTTTAGTGTGTGCACACTTTAGAGTGGACACCCATGTGCAGCATTCACAGCTAATGGGCAAATCCAGTTATCCAGACACCAGAAGTGAGAGCAGATGCTTTAATATATTCATTTATTGAAGAGTTTTTCTCTCCCTGTTAACTGTAAAGCCCTTTAAGGCAGAAACCATGTATGATTTATCCCTGAGTTCCGTTTACTCAACTGAGACAAATAGCATATGGTAACATTTTTGTATAAAAATGAATGAATGAAAAATAAATTGGCAATTTCATAGAAGCTGAAACTACGTATTTAGGGGGTATTTCTTTATGTAGTTGCTTATGAACTACTTGGGGCTCCTATGCAATCACAGGGTGATAATATTGTCGGGGGAAAGGATGGAATTTTTGTACTAGTGCTGATTTTAACTCTACATATAAGGAAGTACAGCAACTGATGGTCATAATTGAATTTGATTTTAATTAATATGAAAGAATTAGGGAGAAAAGTCTCCCCTTCTTATCCCAAGTCAATGACTCCTTGAATTCAAGGCAAAAGGAATAGAGCTATGTTTTCAGGATTATGAGAAATCAGAAGAGGTATGCAGATAACTTTTGAAATGTTAAATCAAAGAAAAATTTCCATAGGAAGAGACTAAAATAAAAAACACATTGTAGCAAGCAAGATTGATATATTTCTAGGGATGCTCTCAAAATTGATATGCGCCTTACAAACTAAATGAAATATACATAGTTGTGTCATCCTATAATACTTTTAATGAAAATATGGTGTTGTAGCAATAAGACAAATATGGTGGTTGAACCGTGAGGTAAACACTGAATGTTCATAGCAATATCAGATTTTTTCCTTTGGTCAATCACTCAGATACAAAAACACCAAATTGATGTCAAGACACTCTAATTAGGCAAAGCTACTGGGTAAATTGAGCAGTTGCAAATCAGAAGCATGAAGGCAATTAAAAAGAATGTGATTGAGTGATTTTCATTTACTGGTTTCCTCTGTTTCTTGTAATTGGATTCATATTTAGCACTCTGTTGAGGAGAATTACACCCAAATTTAGTTCATTCTCCAGGACCTGCTCAAATATCACTTCTTTCATCAATGGCTCCTGAGAAGCCTGCCTCAAAAGACTCTTCTCATCTCTGAAGTTGTCATGGACGCCCGTTGTTGTACTGTAGGATCAGCACTGGCGTGCAAACCACAAGATTGGCAGTTCAAATTCACTAGCTGCTTCTCAGAAACCCTTACAGTTTTACTATGAGTCAGAACTGAATTGACAGCACTTAACAACAACAACAACAATAACAAATTGTCATGCCACAGTTCAGAAAGCCTGTATGTGTGTTTCCCTCTGAATGGTAATGACTTCCATGCGTTTTCACCCTTACTAGGTTAAACGCTTCTCCAGGAATCAAGTTCGTGTTTTTTAATTTACATTTCTTCCTAAGTGGGACCAAGTACTTGCACTTCACTTCTTGGACCACTCAAAATTAAAAAAATAAAAAGTCTTTTTTCTCTCACTTAGGTTTCATAGCCAGGTCCTATTCCAAAATATACCTTTAAAAGTCATTTTAATGTTTTTAAATGTTTTTAACATTTTAATGTTTTTAAAGAGCATCTTCATGTTCAGATGGCGAGATAAATGAAACACTTAATAATATACAAGAACAATTCTATTCTGCAATTGTGTCTGTTGTACCTCTCAGTTATTCGAATTTTAAACTCCATTTGCTTTTATGATTGACAGGGGTCTTTTGCTGAAAATGGTAATTAAATATTCCATAATTACACGCTACCATGAACTTGTCACTAGATGATGTGTTTTGAGAAATCAAATTGGACAAAAATATGAAATTAATTGCCTAGAATCCTAAAGTACAGGCTATCCAAATATTATCCAATGCTTTCTTTGTTACTTTACACATAATGGAAATGTTTGGCCAGTCTCAGAATAGTGCTAATTACAAAAGAGATAGTATTTGAAGCTTTGAAATCTTTTTGACCTGGAGAAATATTAATTGCAACCTTAAATTTAATATACTAATGAAAGTTTTGGTCTCCTGGTACGGTGTTGTTGGATAAGTACTAGACTGTGAACCACAGATCAATGATCCAAACCTACCAGCTGCTCCTCAGAAATCCTATCCAGAGTTGCATTGAGTCAAAACAGACTCAATGGCACTTGACAACAACAACAAAGAAAGCACTGAGCTCCCTACAAACATGTTGAGCAGTTTCTTACAGAAGATGGATGAAGGGTCACTGCCATCTCATCCTGATAATCTATCAGGAGTAAGATTAAAATTATAAGAGAGAAAAGCATCGCAAAGAGAAAACAAGTTTAGACTTTGGGGACCACTAAGTTTGAAAACAATTCAAGGGACATTTTAGATTGGTTGTATGCTGTTGTTTTTAGGTGCTGTAGAGTTGGTTCCAACGCACAGTGAACTTAAAACACAACAGAACAAGACAATGTATGGTCCTGTGTCATGCTCACAACCATTGTTATACTTAGCCCATTGTTGTGGCCACTGTACCAGTCCATCTTGCTGGTAGTCTTCCTTTATTTTGTTGAACTTGCACTTTACTAGACAAGCATGATGTATGTCTGAAGTATGAGAAACGACGTCTTGCCATCCTGGTTTCTAAGAACAATTCTGGCTGTACTTCTCCACCCAGATTTGTTTGTTCTTCTGGCAGTCCATGGTACTTTTAATATTCTTCCCCAACACCATAGCTCAAGTGCATCTGTTTTACTCTAGTCTCCCTTATTCATTGTCCAACTTTCACATGCATCTGAAAGTACTGAAAATACCATGACTTGGGTCAGGCACACTTTAGTCCTCAAACTGACTTCTTTACTGTTGAACATTTTAAATAGGTCTTCCACAGCATATTTGCCAAATACAATATTTCATTTCATTTCTTGACTGCTACATCATGAGTGTTGATAGTGTATCCAAGCAAAACGATGTCTTTGGAAACTTTAGATGTTTTTTCCATGTATCATAAAGTTATTTATTGGTGCAGTGGTTAGGATTTTAGTGTTCTTTACACTGAGGAGCAACCCAGATTGAAGGCTGTAGTTTTTTATTTCATCAGTAAGTATTTTAAGTCCTTTTTGCTTTCAGCAAGCAAGATTGTATCATCTGCATGCAGGTTGCTATGGTAGCGTAGTGGTTACGAATCGGGCTGCGAACCTAAAGGTCAGCGGTTCGAAACTACCAGCTGCTCCGCGGGAGAAAGATGAGGCTTTCTACTCCCGTAAGGATTTACACCCTCAGAAACCCTGTACAGGGTCGCTATGGGTCGGAACCGACTCGACGGCACGTAACAACAACAATGCAGGTTGCCAGTAAGTACGCCCTCGTGTGGTGCTATGGGCTGATTCGCTGGACTTCAAATTTGAACATCAATGTTGGTGGTTCAAACTCACCAGCTGCTCCTCAGAAACCGTATACATGCTCACTATGGGTCAGAATCGACTCTATGACACTTAACAGCATCAACAATGTTGATGTTACTTTTTTCTTCAAATAATCCAGCTTTCCAAATTATTTTTTCAGCACACAGATTGAATAAATATGGTGAAAAAATACAACCCTGGATAAACACCTTTCCTGATTTTAATCCATTTTGTGTCCCCTTGCTCTGCTAGGTCTTGGTCTATGTACAGCTTATGATGTTGTTGTCAGGTGCCATTGAGTCGGAACTGACTCATAGTGACCCCATGCACAGCAGAGCGAAACAATGTCCGATCCTGGTCCAACCTCACTACCACTGCCACACTTGAGTCCATCAATGATGCCACCTGGCTGATCCATCTCGTTAGGGGTCTTCCTCTTTTTCTCTGTAGAGCTTATAGATGATCACAATTAAGTGTACAGGAACACACATTATCTACAATGTTGCCCATAGCTTGTCATAATCCATACATCAAAAGCCTTTCATTGTCAATAAAGAACAGGTAAACATCTTTCTGGTGTTGTCTTCTTTCTTCCAAAATCCACCTGACATCAACAATGATATCTGTTAATCCATATCCTTGTCTGACTCCAGCTTGAACCTCTGACAGTTCCCTCTCAATGTACTGTTGCAGTCATTTTAAAATTATCTTTAGTAAGTTTCTACTTTCATGTGGCATTTATGATACTGTATGATGATTTCCACTTTCCATTGGGTCACCTCTCTTTGGAATGGGCACAAATATAGATCTGTTCCAAACAGTTGGCCAGGTAGCTGTTTTCCAAATTTCTTGGCAGAGATGAGTGAGTGCCTCCAGTGCTGTATTTGTTGAAATATTTCAATCTGTATTTAATCAATTCCTGGAGTCTTGTTCTTTGCCATTGCACCTTGGATTTTTCCTTCAGTGGCATTGCTCTTGTTGTTGTTGTTGTTAAGTGCCCTTTGTTCAGTTCTGACCCATTGTTGTTGTTGTTGTTGTTAGGCACCATCGTGTTGGTACTGACTCATAGCGACCTTACATACAACAGAACAAAACACTGCCTGATCCTGGGCCAACGTCACAATTGTTGCCACGCTTGAGTCCACTGATGTTGCCACTTTTCCAATCCATCTCGCTGGGGGTCTTCCTCTTTTTCTCTGATCCTCCACCTTACCCAACATGATATCCTTCTCAAGTGACTGTTCCCTTCTGACAATATGTCCAAAGTATGAGAGATGAAGTTTGACATCTTGGCCTCCAAGGAGCACTCTGGCTGCACTTCTTCCAACACAGACCCATTGGTTCTTTTGGCAGCCCATGGCACTTTCAATATTCTCCTCCAACACCATAACACAAAAGCATCAATTCTTCTTCGGTCTTCCTTATTCACTGTCCAGCTTTTACATGCATTTGAGGCCATGGAAAATACCATGGCTTGGGTAAGGTGCACCTTAGTCTTCAAGCTGACATTTTTGTTCTTCAACATTATAAAAAGGTCTTGTGCAGCAGATTTGCCTAATGCAATACATCCTCTGATTTGTTGACTGCTGCTTCCATGAGTGTTGATAGTTGATCCAAGAAGAATGAAGTCCTTGACAACTTCAATCTTTTCTCCATTGGTAAAAAATGTTGTTTATTGGTCCAGGGGTAAGGATTTTTGCTTTCTTTACATTGAGATGCAATCCATACCTAAGGCTGTGGTCTTTGATCTTCTCAGTTAATAATTTACTTTAAGTCCTCTTCACTTCTGACCCACAGTGAGCCTGTATAGGGTTTCCATTCTTAATCATATGCTATTTCTTGAAATGATTGAACACTGAACATTTCTTTTTGGCACATTGACTCTTGTATTTTTTCCATCTGATTTTGATGTTTTCTGTATCACTCAATATTTTGCTCATAGAATCCTTCAATATTTCAAGTTGAGTCTTGAATGTTTTCTTTAGTTCTTTCAGCTTGAGAATTGCAGAGTTTGTTCTTCCCTTTCGGTTTTGTCACTTCAAGTCTGTGCTGTACGTTCCATTAGAATACTTGACTTGTTCCTCTTGAGCTGCCTTTAGAAATTTTCTGCCCAGCTTTATTCTGTAGAACAACCCAAATTCCTTTCTATTGTAATGAAATAATTTAGCACACTACTTAGACTTTAAGACAGTCTTCGATATTCCATAAACCTGCTACAATTTTAATGCACTGGATTTTGGAAGTAGGCGAGAACATCAGTTAGATTTGATTTTCTCAGTATCTCATTTCCCAAGTCATTTCCCCTGCTCCCATGTTATTTCACCAGATTATCTTCATGTCCTTTCCCCAGTATGATACATACATTTTGAATAAATCTTTCCATTATTATCCAAAGGTTTGTAATTAAGAATATTGTTCATGCCATTTGCTGAGATGCCAAATCCTTTTATGTTACCTTCTTTGGACAATGTTCTTTGGCTAACCGTCGTCACTAGAATCTGTAGATGCAGCAACAGTGCCAGTAAAAAGGTCTTCCAAGAAGCCCAGAAACACTCGTATGCACAACTGTGTGTGGTGTGAGATTATCTAATGTTCAAGTCAAACACTCACTGAGACATCCTATCCCACCACACTGAGACATCCCTGTGATTCTGAACCATTGAGGACATATTAAAAAGAAAGTTGTAAAGCAACAGCACTTATGGTTCTTAGGAAGTATGCAGAAACATTTCCTGAAGATAAATGTTCACCAAATAAAAAATCATAGAAACCCTTCTTTCTGAATACATTCATGATTGACAGCATGAAGGGACAAATACAGCATGAAGGGACAAAACCTCCCTCCATTGCTATCTCTTCTGTACCTGGCTGATCTCTCTCTCTCAAACTTCACAGATACTTCTGTTGACTTGAATCAGAGTCATTGTCACAGTTGTGACTGTTGCTGACTTGACACTTCCTCCGTGCACTGCTGGGACCATTTCAAGTGCCTAGGATTGGGAGGGTTTGGGCTGAAATGGACTCAGTCATATGTATGTGCCCATACTGCTTACGTAGACTTGTGTGTGTGTGTGTGTGTGTGTGTGTGTGTGTGTGTGTGTATGTAAGTCCATCCATGTTAGACTTCCCAAGCATAAATGAATGAATAAAAAGTTTGAGTGGGATCTCTGGTAAATCTGAGACAGCAGTATCTCCCTAAATGTGACAATTGTTTTTATTTATTTATTTATTTATTTATTTATTTATTTATTTATTTATTTATTTATTTATTTATCTATTTATTTATTTACTGCAGATCTCACTGATAGAACCTGAGCTTAATGCCACCAAATGATACGTTGAAACCATTTTATGGCATGTTGTTGTTAAATTATCATACTCGATGGCTCCTTTGCTCCAAATATCCCACCATTTTACCTATCCCAGTTTATTCACCTTCATGAATTTTTTTCCTTCTAGAACCATTAAATAAAAGTTGCTTGGATATCAAGAAAACAAAAATTCTCACCACTGGACCAATAAACAACCTTCTTATTAATGGATAAAAGATTGAAGTTGTCAAGGACTTCATTATTCCTGGATCAACTATCAACACTCATGGAAGCAGCAGTCAAGAAATCGGAGGATGTATTGCATTAGGCAAATCTACTGCACAAGATCTTTTTAAAGTGTTGAAAAGCAAAGATGTCAGCTTGAGGACTAAGGTGTGCCTGACCCAAGCCATGGTATTTTCATACACATGCAAAAGCTGGACCATGAATAAGGAAGACCATAGAAGAAATTGATGCTTTTGAGTTATGGTGTTGGAGGAGAATATTGAAAGTGCCATGGGCTGCCAAAAAACCAACAAATCTGTGCTGGAAGAAGTGCAGCCAGAGTGCTCCTTGGAAGCCAGGATGGACAGACGTCATCTTTCATACTTAGGACATATTGCCAGGAGGGACTAGTCGCTGGAGAAGGATATCATGTTTGGTAAGGTGGAGGGTCAGAGAAAAAGAGGAAGACCCCCAGCGAGATGGATTGGTAAAGGGGCAGCATCAATGGGCTCAAGTGTGGCAACAATTGTGAGGTTGGCCCAGGACTAGGCAGTGATTCATTATGTTGTGCATAGGGTCACTATGAGTTGTTACTAACTCGATTGCACCTAACAACAACAACATCAAGTTGCTGAAAGTAAAGATGCTTGAAGCAATTACTAATGAAGATCAAAAACTATAGCCTTCAGTAAGATAACACCTCAATATAAAGAAAACAAGAATCTTCTTAACTGGACTCATAGTAACATACCAATAAATGGAAAAAAAAAATACTAAGATTGTTAAGAAACTCATTTTTCTTGGATGTACAAAAAAAAAAAAAAATGATGATACAGCACCAATAAGGAAATCAATCATGTACCGCATTGGTAAAATCTGCAGCAAAACATACCTTTACAGTATTTAAAAGGAAAGCTGTTACTTTGAAGATTAAGGTGCATCTAACCCAAGTTATGGTAGTTTCAATCACCTCATATTTATAGGAAAGCTCAAAGATGAATAAGGAATGCCAAAGAATTGCTGTCTTTGAATTTTGGTGTTGATGAAAAATATCAAATGCACAATGAAATGCCAGAAGAAGGGACAAATCTGTCTTTGAAGTACAGCCAGAATGTTCCATAGAAGGGAGGATAGTTCGATTTGATCTCACATACTTTGGGAATGTTAACAGGAAAGACCAGTTTCTGGACAAAGACATCATGCTTGGTAAAGTAGAGACCAATGAAAAAGAGAAAGGCCTTCAATGGGAAGGATAGATATTATTGGGTTTGTGATAATGCTATCATTATTTTCAAACACGTGTATGTTTGCCTCATTTCTCTTTAGAATTCATTCACTCACTCAACATACAGTTATTCCATGCTCTGTATTATTATATTTGGAAGTGGAGAAAAATTGAAGAACAGTCTTTCCATTCTTTTGGAGCTTACATGAGGTGTACACACATTGGTTGGTTAAAAGGGTGAACCTAAAGTGTTAAGAACTGACATCCTCTAGGCATTGTTGTTGTCTTTTTACTGTCATGGTATCTAAAACCAAGCCTATTGCTTCAAGTTGATCCTTATTCATAGTGAGCCTGTAGGATAGGGTAGAACTGCGCCCTAAGTTTTCTAATGCCCTAAATCTTTACAGCCTACCGTGTCTTTCTCCTCAGGAGCAGCTGGTGGGTTCAAACCCCTGTAGAACTTACAGTTAGCAGTCAACTGTTACTGCACTAGCAGGGTTCCTTGCCACTGCATTTAGAAAATGCCTTGTATAGTCAATAGTCAATAAATATTTATTATCACTTGCCATCAGTTTATAACAAGTTCGCAATATATTGCTGTATTCTACAATATGGATGCTTTGCTTGTAATCGAAAATTTCTGTAAGAAAGCATGTAGGCACCAGCAGCAATGTGTACACTATTTGTCTACATTGTCACCATCTGTTATAAATGTTCTTAGTGATTCAGAAGAAACAGAGTTCTACCAGAAGGTACATGTTGAATTTCTTTGTTTCTTGCTGAATTTAATTTAGAAAGCATTGGTATTACATCGGCAGGTTGTCATTAATGAAGGAAGCCTTTTGTGAATCAAAAATGGAGCCAGAGCAATTATTTTTCAAAAAGCAATAACACATTACTTTTAAACTTTATTTGATTACCTTCACATTTTTTTTTCCCAAAGGGTGAGTAGGGACTTAAATTCATTTTTCATTTTAATAAAAGGATGAACCATTGTTTCTGTACCACACTCAGCTTGGAACAATAGCATCTCCATCTGAAAGAGACTTCTGCTACAAGGTTGAAATTCACTTTAATTTCATTTTTCAAAGGTTCCAAAATAACTCGTAGCATAGTGGTTATCTTGAAGGTGAGTATTATCTGTTTGATTAGCTCTGTAAGGCTGTATTTCACAGAAAAAGACTCTCATGACTTGACTTACTAATGCATTTCAATCCATTGTTTGGAAAGCATTAGACATGAATCGCAATGATAAGAGTTAAAATATATGAAGATGTTGGAAGCTGAGGGTCTCATTATTGTAGCATGTTGATTATCTATATCTCTTTCAACAGCATATTAAAAAGTGCACACTGACTTCCAAACAAAGCTGACAATTTTAAAGAGTTCCAGGCAATGTGTGCCAATTAAACTTATTGTGATAATATTTTACATTCACAGACTTTGAAAAGACAGGCTAAAGAATAGAAAAGAGATTGGAATGATAAATGTAAAAACACCCAGTGTTTGGTGAGGCTGAATTCAATGGGCTGGGTTTGAAAAATAAAATCCCATTTAGATCCTCTGGCTTTTCTCTCTGACTACTTAGGGTAGTGGCACCATGGGTTAATGTGCTGGAATGCAAAGTTGGTTTGAATCACAAGGTTGGAGGTTACAGCTCACCAGTTGCTCCTCAGAAACCCTATACAGGGTCACTATGGGCCAGAGCTGACTCAATGGCACTTAACACCAACAACAATAAATTAGGGCTTAGTAATGATGTGAACTTTTAGGGGTCAATTTGAAAATATTAGGCAATATGTGTGAGTTCCAAGATTGGTGGTCCAGAAAAATAGGGGGAGAAGAGGACAAATTACGCAAGGAAAACAAGTGTATCATCATTTTCCACAACCCTATGTTCCGGTATGGTACTGTAGAGTAAGGACTGAACCACAGGGTTGCTTGGAACCATGATCTTGGCCATTGAAACTCACCAGACACTTCTGGAAACCCTATACAGTGTCGCTATGAGTAGGAACTGACTCAATAGCACTTAACAACAACAACACAGTCCTGGTTGGCACTGTAGGATAAGCACTAGACTGTTAACCACAAGCTCAGCCATTCAAACACATTAGCTGCTCCTTGAAAACCTTATTCAGGGTCGCTATGAGTTGGAACTAACTCAACAGCACACAACATCTTGCCAGCTAGTCTGAAAGAGATAGACAAAAGGGAAACTAAGGTCACAGTTGTGCAGAAATTAACCAGCCAGCATAGTGCAGTCAGTCACTGAGACTTCATTAGCCCCACTCTACCGACTGTGTCACTAGCTTCTTCTAAGACTTAGATCTTTCACTATAAAGTGAGGATGATAATTATTTTTCTCATAGACAATGTTGCTGTTGTTGTTGTTAAGTGCCATGGAGTAAATTCTGACTCATAGTATAGGCTTTCCGAGTTGCGGCTGGTGAGCTTGAACCACTGACTTTGCAGTTGAAGCTGACCTGCAGTCCAGCACATTAACCCACAGCAGCACCACATGCTATTAAATGAGATCATGCATGTGAAATGCTAACCACAAGCTTGGCATTATGATTAGACTATGGTGGTGGTGGTGGTGATAGTGTGCCGTGGAGTCAGTTCTGATTCATAGTGACCCTGTACAGACTACAGTGAAGTCTAATCAAGACATTTGATGCTTAATCATACTGATAATGTTAAATCATATTGGCTTGCATTGACACAAATCCATAAAAACATATGTACTTAGTGACTTTTAGAGATTCCTCAAAAAGCTCAGGTTCCCAGATATTTTTTGCCATAATAGATCTTTTTCCTAATGCTGGGAAGTTGAAGAGATTTACCTCAAAATCAAAAAAAAGGAAACACTGTGTTGCTATTACAGGCCACTGAAGTCCTGGAACAGGGTTTTGTTGTTAGGTGCCATTGAGTTAGTACTGACTTATAGTGACACTATGCACAAGAGAACGAAACATTGCCCGGTCCTGTGCCAACCTCACAATCATTGCTACATTTGAGCAAATTGTTGCTGCCATTGTGACAATCCATCTCATTGGAGATCTTCCTCTTTTTCTCTGACCTTCCACTTTACCAAACACATCCTTCTCTAGGTCCTTCCTGACAATACGTCCAAAGTATGAGAGAAGTCTGGCCATCTTGGCTTCTGAGGAGCATTCTGGCTTCACTTCTTCTAACACAGATTGGTTTGTTCTTTTGGCAATCCACGGTACTTTTACTAATCTCTTCCAAAACCGTAATTCAAATGCATGAATTCTCCTACCGTGTTTCTTATTGATTGTCCAACTATTGCATGCATATGAGGCTATTAAAAATACCCTGACTTGAGTCAAGCACTTTAGTCCTCACACTGACATCTTTGCTCTTCAACACTTTAAAGAAGTCTTGTCCAGCAGATTTGCTTATATGTAGTGTAATATGGAGTTTAATTTCTTGACTGCTGCTTCCATGAGTGTTGATGCTTGATCTATGCAAAACGTAGTCTTTGACAACTTTGATCTTTTCTCCATTTAAATGGATGTTTTCATTGGTCCAGTGGTGAGGATTTTTATCTTCTTTACATTGAGGTGCAACCCATACTGAAGGCTGTGGTCTTTGATATTCATCAGTAGGTACTTTAAATCCTTTCCGCTTTCAATAAGCAAGGTTATATCATATGCATATCACAGGTTGTTAATGAGTCTTCATCAACAATCCTGATGCCATCTTTCTTCATTCATATAATCCAGTTTCTTAAATTATGTGCTCAGCATAGAGATTGAATAACTATTGCAAAAGAATACAACCCTGGCGTACACCTTCCCTAATTTTAAACCATTCAGTGTTCCCTTATTCTGTTTGAACAAATGCCTTTTGGTTTATGTACAGGTTCCTGGAGCAGCACAAATGGTTAATGCACTCAGCAGCTGAGTTGAAGTTTGAAGGTTAAAGTCCACCTAGAAATGCCTCGGAAGAAAGACCTGGTGATTCACTTCCCAAAAAGCAGCCACTGAAAACTCCAAGGAATCCAGTTCTCCTGTGAATCATATTAGTCACCAGAAGTCAGAATTGATTCACGGGCAACTGGCCTGGTTATAGCTTTTCTGAACCATTAGGGGACAACATTGACCTTCCTGAGTTCCGTGTGGAGTCAGTTAAACCAATGAAACCAATGTGGGCCTGAAACCAATGAAAGCACTTTTAAAAGTTTGTGGGAAAATTCCATTATCTTTTTTTCTTTTTCAAACAGAAAATTTTAATATATACATTAATGTTTTATTGTGAATTATGTGATAGTTTACATGGGAGAACATTAGCTTTATATTAATCCTATTGTATACTGTTTCATTGCCATGGTTACAACCCCCTCCATGCATCATCAACCAACCAAAGGGTACACCCTGCAAGCCTGCCCTCCCCACTTCTGGGTCATCATCAGCACACAGCCTCTCTCCCTCTCTGGGTCTAAAGTCCCCAGCTGCTCCATTCCATTTACCACAAATTTTTGGAAGTCGCCTGTAGTTAGACTTATTTTTTTTGAGTAAACCTATTTTCAATCCTGGAGTGGCATGATAGTATAAGCACTGGACTGCTAACAGCAAGTTTGATGGCTCCAACCCACCAACCTCCCTATACTGGGTCACTGGGAACCAGAACAATAATTCCTACCTGCCTTCTCCAGGTAATTGTTCTCTGATCCTACTACGTAGTTGATGAGTTTGTTACAGGGAAAATTAGCCTTCCATCAACTTCCGGGAAATCAAATATTCGTTGGTGCCTCAGCCATTCAAACTTGTTTAAAGCTTTCCCCATTTTCCCCCTAACAAAGTTACATGGCTTAAACATTCTGAGTCTGAACAGAATGAAGACAGAAGACTGAAACAGTCTGAAACTCTCAACACTTAGAATGATGTCAGGACAATGGCAGGAATAGGAATCCCAGGCATTCCATTCCAGAGTCATTTGGGTCTGGGACCACACAATACAGATGTCCTGTGTCATGGGGAAAAGAATAGTGATTAACTGGGCCTAAAGGTATTCATTGAAAACTTGTGGTGTTAATGAGAGGGCAAGTAAGGAATAGAGAAAAGATGAGAAAGGATACATTGTGATACTGATTACACATTCAAGCGTGCTGGAGAAATTACAAGGGAAAAGGTTGCTAAAATATGTTTCATTTAGTAAACCTAATTATAATTGTTGTTGTTGTTGTGAAGTGCCGTTGAGTCAGTGCTGACCCATAGCGACCCTGTATAGGGTTTCTGAGGAGCAGTTGGTGAGCTTGAACCACCGACCTTGCAGTTCAAACGGCTTTGCAGTCTGGCACATTAACCCACAGCGCCACACCAGGACTCCTAATTACAATTAGAAACCATTTTATACAAGCCTCCTTTCCATTTCATTCATTTATTCTCTTAACTGAGTAATTAGACACCACCAGGCATTGTGCTGGGAACTGGGGCAGAGCATTGAATAAAACCAACCACTGACCTCAAATACCACAAAGCCATGCCTTATGATTTGTCAATACAATGTAACTATATTTTATTATATACCAGTCAGTTCAATTAGTGAGTCCTAACCAATTTTGTCTCATAGGGACAAACTGTGATTATAAAGATAGAAAATACCTATCACAGAACACTATAAAAATTGCGTCCTTATTTTATTGTTTATCTGGAAAGTCCCAGGTGCTTAGTGTTTTGGTCTAGTATTATAGTTACCTGCTTAAAATTTTATCACAAGGAATGAAAACAGCGGTGAAATGTATTCTCAGAAACCTTGGATAACAACTCTGGGGTTACTGGATTACTTAAGAATTTAGCTGATTGATGATAATAGTTAGGGAGTTCTGGAGTGGCACTGTAGATTAAACACTCGACTATAAGGTCAGTTTGAACCACAAGGTTGGCAGTTCAAACTCACTAGCAGCTCCTTGGAAACCCTACACAGGGTCGCTATCAGTCAAAATCAATTTTACAGTGCTTAAAACAGGCCAATTAGAGGCATAATATATATATAGTGTTGTTGTTAAGTGCTGTAGGGCTGGTTCCTCACAGCAACCCTGCATAGAGTTTCCAAGGAACAGCTGGTGGGTTTGAACCGCTGACCTTATGGTTAGCAGTCCAGTGCTTATCCTACAGCACCATACCAGGACTAATATATATATATATGTGTGTGTGTTTATGTAATAAATAATTTTTTTCAGTAAATACTGCCTTATGATTAACATCAGAATTGTTTATCTTCACCACCTAATTTTTAGAAAAACTGTGTGCCTCTGACTTGTTGTTAAGTACCTTAGAGTCAATTCCAACTAATACTGACACTGTATAGGGTTTCTGAAGCCTTTTGAATCTGTGTGGGAGCGAAAAGTCATGGAGTAGCTGGTGGGCTCAAACCTCAGAGACTATATGCTAAAAAAAAAAAAAAAAATTCAAATGAGATTTACAAGGCCAGTGGATTGTTCTGTTGATAGATGTGCTTGTTACAGGGACAATTAGCCTTCTATCAAATACTTCTCTAATGTAAAATACTGGCAAGAATTGGCTGCCTGACCAACAACTATATTAACTGAAAGTCTTGGGGGCATCATGTGACTGGCTTTTGACACTATAATGTGAATGAAAGGATTGCCTGTCACTGACAAAAACAAGTGGAAAAGAAACACCTCTTCACTACCTTGCCTCCCTCCATCCATGAGTGACTGCCTCCAGCCTTCCTTAGTTTGTTGAAAGGTTTTCATTGGTATTCCAGCAATTCCTGGTGCCTTGGTCTTTGCCAGTAACTTCAATGTACCTTGGACTTCTTCCTTCAGGATCATTGGCTCTTGATCATATGCTACCTCTTGAAATGGTTGAACATGAACCCTTTCCTTTTGGTACTCTTTCTTTAATTCCATCTATATTCTGGCACTTTGTGCAATGACTTGTGCTGATTGAAAGAGATGACAAGGTAAGTAAAATTATCGTGTGCCCTCAAACACATAGGAAACCTTTCATTCTGAATAGATTCCTTTTAAGAAAATTCTTTTTAAAAAATCAATTTGTTTTTTTCCCACAGTAAACTTTACTATTATGATTATATTTACTATTATTATTATTTTTAATTCTGACACCAGGAAACAAACCTGAGCTACTTGCCAGTTGGAGGAAGGATATTAAGCAATGCTGCTTGTACATTCCTTAGTCTCATTTCCGTGTGCATCAGCACTGTACTCACCCTTGTTTTCAACCAACGACTATTGAGCTTCTTCATTCCTATCACCTGCATTGTGCTCTACAAGATTGCTATCAATACCATTGAGCTGAGGATGCCAAACTCAGCTTGCAATGCAATGTAATTTATAGAGAGACGTGGAACAATGACTTGAGACACTTTCATTTTCTTGAATTTAAACATTCTGACATCACACAAGTGATATCAGAGAATAAGTCCTAAAAGTAATATCACTGTTAAATAAATACTGAGGGACAAAAAGATCAAAGTGGCCAGACATGTTACATTAATCTAAATGACAAAATAAGGCAAATATCAGGAGGGGGGAGAAAAAAGGCAGATTCTTAGGACTTGGGTCTAAGGGAGGGTGAGAGGAAGTAGAGTGATGAGAAAATCAGGAGAGCTTTATTTTGTTTTGTTTTTGTTTAAGTGAACAATGATTGGATGTGTAAGAGATGTAGTTAAACATTTATTGACATTTTGCTATGTATTAAAAGTATATTCTTTTTTGTTTCTTTCAAAAATCAAACTAGTTTTATTATTACATCTCTCCTCTTTTTTCTTTCTACACTTGCAAAGACGCCCCTGTCTCTAAGTAGAAAGTAGCTGATTAATTAGAGTGAAGCCTACAAAAAATACAGAAGACTACCATTTTCAGTGCGACACTGTGGGTTAATGTGCTGGACTGCAAGGCCGGTTTGAACCACAAGATTGGCTGTTCAAGCTCACTAGCCACTCCTTGGAAACCCTGTACAGGGTTTCGATAAGTTGAAACTGACTCAATGGCATGTAACTACATCAATAGCAACTCTGAATTTATGAATATCTAACTTCACAGTCATATGAAGATGGAAAAGATAAAATATTGTAGCATTTGTTTAAAAAAAGTGCATACACAAATGCTGCCTACATTCTAATAATTTGAAAAAATCTTTTGTCAATGAAATCTCCCAAGATTGTGCTGTTGTTATTTTTACTGCCATAGATGTGGCCCCTGACGCACGATGATGACCTCACTAACAAAGAAACGAGATGCTGCCAGTTCTGATGCCATCTTTATAATTTGTTCTAGACAAGATCATTTTGATGTACAGGTTATTCTGGGCTGATTTTCTAAAGTAGATCACCAGGTCCTTCTTCCCAAACCTGCTTAATGTGGAAACTATGCAGCAACTTATTGTTCATCATTATTGTTGTTGTTGTTGTTAGGTGCCACCAAGTCAGTACCAACTCACAGCAGACTGAAACACTGCCTAGTCCTACACCAACCTCACAATTGTTCATGCATTTGAGTCCGTCGGTGCTGCCACTGTGCCAATTCATCTCATTGGAGTCTTCCTCTTTTTCTCTGACCTTCCATATTACCAAACATATGGTCTTCCTCATTTTCTCTGACCCTCCATATTCTACAAGGACTGGTCCCTCCTGATAATACATCCATATGAAAGTATGAGAGGTGAAGTCTG
>NW_006408788.1:1516876-1524970 GCF_000296735.1 Chrysochloris asiatica | reverse complement strand
ATAAGGAAGATCATAGAATTGATACATTTAAGTTATGATGTTGGAGAAGAATATTAAAATGCCATGGACTTCCAAAAGAACAAATAGATTTGTATTGAAATAATGCAGCCAGTACGATCGTTAGAAGCCAGGATGGTGAGACTTGATTGCTCATATTTTGGACATGTTATTAGGAAGGACCTGTATCTAGAGAAGGGCATCATGATTGGTAAAGTTGAGGGTCAGTGAAAAAGAGGAAGACCAATCAATCAACTAGATAGGTTGGCTAGTGGCCGCAGCAACTGGCTCAGATGTAATAATTGTTCAGATGTTGCAGGACCAGGTAGTGTTTGCTTCTGTCGTGCATGATGTTGCTATGAGTGGGAACCAACTTGATGGCCCCTAACAACTACAACAAGAGCCAAAATACCTGTATTTACATTCCATTGGCAAGGGATAAAAATCTTAGTTTAAATCCCTGCACATATAAAGATTCATACCAAAGCTTCAATGTTGGAAAATGATAATTGAAAGGAAACACGGAAATAATTAATTCTTAAACTGTATAATTTTTCTCTTTCCACTTCAAAGGTTGTCATTAAATAGTAATTTTTTTTTTTTTTTTTTACTTCTCTTGCCAATCCAGCAATTTCGCACTGACAGGCTCTCATCATGGGAATTTACGATCACATTACTGCTTCACACACTTCAGCACAAACATTTCCACACAGAAATGAGACACATTGACAAGAAATCTTGTCCTTGTTAATGACTTCTGTTTCTGCTTTGGAAAAAGAAATGTTCTCTTATATATATTAGGATGATGAGTAGCTCCTAAACTTTTGTTTGAAGTATTCAAAAGAATGGTTTATAGTTACTGCTCAATAAAAAATGGTACTCTGGCATTTTTATTCAACACCCCGACCTGCAAAAAAAAAAAAAGCTACGATGACATGCTATTTGGTGCTTGTGTTCTATCAAGTCAGTGCCCACTCATAGTGAGTCTCCCCATAGGGTTTCTGAGACTGTAAATCTTTACATCAGCAGAAAGCCTCATCTTTCTTACTCCAATCAGCTAGTGAATTCTAACTGCTAACCTTGAAGTTAGCAATCCTACTCATAACCCACTATGTCACCAGGCTTTCTTATTATCTTTTTATTGATACTGTTGTCTTGTTAAGCACTGTCGAGTGTCGAGTTGATTACTTCTTATAGCGTCCTCGTATAGGGTTTTTGAGGAATGGCTGGTGGATTTGAACTGCAGACCTCAAATCTTAGCAAATAATAAGTGAACTGGAATCTGAGACATCACAGTATCTATCTTGGATTTTCAGATGCTGGTGTGGAGCTAAGGGTTAATGCGTTTCTGTCAGTTTAAATCACAAGGTCGGTGGTTCAAGCTTCCCAGTTGCTCCTTGGAAACCCTATATAGGGTCACTATAGATTGGGACCAACTCGTCGGCATTAACAACAACAACAGTCCTGCTACCTGGATAAATTGTTTCCCTGCTATTCTATGATTATCTCAGCTATAAAATGGAACCATTAGAATATTTACTTTTGAAGCTGTTTGAGAACACTAATGACACAAATCGTGGGAAGAACAGTGATGCACAGACAATAACTGCCCAGTAATTGTTCATTAGGAGCCTGGTGGCTTAATAAGCTCATTGAACTGCTAACCGCAGGTCAGCCATTTTAAATCCACCAGTAACTGCATGGGAGAATGATAGGACTTTCTGCTCCTGCAAAGGTTTACAGCCTTAGAAACCATATGCAGGGTAGCTATGAGTTGGAACTGACTTGAAGGCTTTTAACATCAACAACTAAAACAACATCCGATACAGGGTTGCTGTGAATCGGAACCCACTTGATGACACCTCACGACAACCACCACCTGTGTGCCAGGCATTGGGGTCAGGAGTAAAGACACAAAGCAGACACTGACTCACATCTCTGGGAAGTGAAAAGGAGGTGGCATATATCAAAAGACTTCAAAAAAAAAGAAACACTATGTAAATATCAGGGGGTTTCAAAATATTTGTGGAAAATATTCTATTATCTTTGAATTCCATTTTCCCTACTTTTCAGGCCCCTTGTACAAGAACGATTTGTCAACGCAGATACAATCAATGCCTTCAGCGGTCATTTAATGCCAACATGTGGGCCAATATTTCCATTTGGAGTTTTCATTTAAAACCTTTATGGCTCATATTTTAATTCTAAGCAGAATGAGCACATGTTTATTATTTAATAAATCCAATTACGCATGTCTGTATGTGTTTAACAAACATTTACAAGTTCCGTTTTGCCCAGGGCACTTAGTCAGATGCAGGAGCGCAGCGGTTTGTTTCACAACAAATAAAACTTATTTCCTTCCTCTCAGGTGTCAGCGTCTTCGTTTCACCTGGTCTTGATCTTCTAGGAATCAAAATATTTTCTTCATACTGATAGTCTATGATGTACTCAGAGCAGAACGGTTTATGGATAACTTATGAATGTTTTAAAAAGGTTGAGCTTCCTTAAAATCGGTAGTCCACTGGCACACAAGTTCGGTTTGAACCACAAAGTGGGCAGTTCTAACTCACCAGCTGCTTCTTAGACACCCTGTATGAGGTCGCTATGAATAGGAAGAGATTTGAAGGCACTTAACAACAATAAGCCAGGGGAGTATCAGACCTTGGTAAAGTTTCCACTATGGTGATGAGTATCTGGCATAGCTTTGACTGGGCATGGGGAAACAATCACTTGAGAACTTAGATGTTGCCAGACAGTTATACTAAGATCTTCTGGAATTGCATTTAAATATATACTTGACAAACCCCATCTCTCCCTGAAATTGATTTGATTTATAGCTCAAGATAACAATGCTTCTAGAGTTTCAAATGCTAAGCATCTTAAAGAAAAATTTAATTGCTTTGATACTAAACAAGTGTCTTAACGAACCATTAAAGAACAATTGTTTCTAAGTTCTAGATACATAAATAATGCAATTATTTTATCTTTACAACTGGATGATTACACAGCATCATAGGAATTAAAACCACAGATAGAATGGTTTAATCAGCTGAGACCATTATAAATAAGTGCCATTTGTTCAAATCTATATAATGCAAGATTTCATTTTTAGAAACAAATATAAAACATGTTAATAATTGATTGTACAACTTACTGTAGTTTTCAAGTGTGAATACAAATTATACCTTTTCAGTATGATTTTGAAGAATAATAAAAATGTAATTTAACATTGATGATTTTTAGGGTTGAGCTAGTGCCTGCTTGCCAAGGTGCTGACTTGTAAAATTCCTCCTAAGAATATTCTAAGAAGGGAAATAGTAAAGAAAGATACATTGTTATTGTTAAGTCCTGTCCAGTCAGTTCTGAGTCATACAGACCCTGCATATGATTTCTGAGGAGTGGCTGGTGAATTTGAACCACCAACCTTGCAGTTCTAACTGACCTTGCAGCCTAGGGTTTACCCTACAGTGCTATATCAGGACTCACTATCCATGCCTCGGTAATAGCTGTCTTCTGCCTGCTTGGCAAACAGGCCAGATTGATTTCACCTTAGACACTTCGCACTGCCTGTCCTTTCATGAAGCCCCTTTCTGCATATTTGCATGGCTGCCTCCCCTTAGCCTCCTGTTTCTTTGCTTGTTTACAAATTTCACTTTGTCAATACCGCGTTCCCTAGATACCAAATATAAATAGCTCCTCGTATCACTTTCTCACAAGCCATTCTATTTTAATACTATACTAGTCCTTGCCACCATTAATATATTCTTATTTACTTTATTGTATCTTTTCCCAGTGATATAAGGTCCGTGATAGCAGTAACCAAAATGATCTTATTCAGAATAACATTTGTCATGTAAGCATATAGATATTCTGTAAATATAGTTGAATACACTATTATAAATCTACTACAGTGCTGTTGAGTTGATTCATCAGGACCATTGAAGACAAAATTGAACTGTCTTACAGTGTTTCCAAGAGTGTAATCGTTAAAGAAGCTGATTGCTGATGTGAGGCCAGTGGGTTCGAACTGCCAACCTTTCAGATAGCAACCTAGTGTTTAACAATTGTGCTACCAGGGCACCTCCAGCAGTTTTATAGAGCATTACTGCATAGCAAGTGATTGCAAAGAGTTAAAATGAACCCTGACAGACTTGATTTGAATTGCAAATCAGCACTTACAAGTTGTGAAATTTTTTAATAAATTACTTATAATTTTCCTGTCTGAGCCTACACATCTCTACAACAGAAATTAAAATGTTACTTTTCTTTTTAAGATTTTATAAAAACATTACATTACCGGGAACCCTGGTAGTATAGTGCATGAGGAGCTTGGCTGCTAACCACAAGGCCAGCGGTTCACATCTACCAGCTTCTTTATGGGAGGAAGATGAGGCTTTCTGCTCCTGTAAGTTGAACAGCCAACTCTAAACAGGTCGCTATGAGTCAAAACCAACTCGATGGCACACCATGACCACCACCAAGAATTAAATAAATCACTTCATATAAAGTTGCACAGATAACTACTTGTAAATTGAGCAAGTAATAGTAATGCAGTCTAATTTTATTATTCCTAGTGGTCACAGAGTTCGTGTATAATACCTCTAAGTATTAGATAGTGATGGTGGTGATTTTGCGTTATAGAGTAAGTTCCAATTCATAGCGACTCTGTATAGGGTTTCCGAGGCTATAAATCCTTGTTGTTGTTGTTGTTGTCAAGTGCCATCAAGTTGGTTCCGACCCATAGCTAGCCTGTATAGGGTTTCTGGGGAGCAGCTGGTGAGCTTGAACTGCTGACCTTGCAGTTCAAACGGCTTTGCAGTCTGGTGCATTAATCCACAGTGCCACACCAGGACTCATCTTTCAACAGAAAGTCTCATCTTTCTCCCTTAGAATGGCTGGTAGTTTCAAACTTCTGACCTTGAGCTTAGCAGCCCCACTTGTAACCACTATGCTACCAGAGCTCCCTTACGTATAATGTAAATCTCTCTTAGTCTATTTTATTTGTAAGTTGTTGGTGTAAAACCTCATTTCCATCTTTTAAATTTAAGTCACTGTCTTTAGGAGCAAAGTGTAGGATGATGATCAGTTCATTTTGCTGCGTTTCGTATACTACCTCAAACTGTTGAAATGCTGAACATTATATATTTTGTTATTCATTAAATGTCATTTGGGATCTATTGATTCCAGGACTCCATCTAAAGTCTGAAGTACTCAATTCACGTGACCTCCCTCTAGAGAACTTTTAGAAACCAATGCTGAGTGACCTGGCAACTGTATGTTAAGCAGTTTGTTTTCTTTTTAAGAAACGGCCAAATAATTATTTTAGAGTGCTTGTCTTGTCCTGCATCACTGTCACTATATTTCACTTTCAAATGTTCTAATATATGGAATCCTGGTGCGTTGCTGTGTGATAATGCACTGGACCACAAGGTCAGCTTGAACTGCAAGGTTGGCAGTTCAAATTCATCAAATGCTCTTCAGAAATCCTAAACAGGGTCATTATGAGTCAGAACTGACTTGACAACACTTAACAACAACAACAACTAGGTAGAAAATGGTATTTCATTGACCCTCTCTAATTTGTGGGAGCATGGTGGTTCCATATAATAAGCACTAGACTGCGAACCACAAGGTCCATGGTTTAAGCCTACCATTCGCTCAGTAGGAAAAAGATTAGATTTTCTTATCTCATGAAGATTTCAAACCTTGGAAACCCTATACAGGCTGGCTATGGGTCGGAACCAATGAAAAGAACTTAACAAAAACAATCCGGTGCACATCTGGACAGTGTTTTGTTCAGTTGTACATAGGATCACAATAAGTCAGAATTGACACAACAGCACATAACAACACTGATGATTAGTTATGTTGACCATATTTTTGTGGGATTATTTGCCAAGACAAAGTAAAGTATTATAATGAAAATGTGCAAAGACCTAGAGTTAGAAAACCAAAAAGGAAGAACTTGTTCAGCATTTCTCAAGTTAAAAGAACTGAAGGTAAAATTCAAGCCTCAGGTTGCAATGTGGAAGGGATTCATATTTGTGCCTATTCCAACGAACTGTAACCCAATGGAATGAAGAAATCTTCAAACAATAGTATTAATATCACATGAAAGTAACAATTTCCTGAAGAAAATTCAAAAAAATGGTTGTAACAATACACCAACAGGAAACTGCCAGAAATTCAAGGCAAATTCAGGAGAGGAAGTGGAGCAAAGGATGTCATTGCTGACATCAGGTATATATTGGCTGAAAGCAGAGAATACCATAAAGATATTTACTTGTGGATCATAATAAACTATGGATAACCTTGCAAAGAGTGGGAATTCCAGAACACTTAATTTTACTCATGAGAAACCTGTACATAGACTAAGAGGCAATTGTTTTAACAAAATATGGGGCTACTGACAAATTTAAAATCAGAGGTGTGAAAGTCCTCACAATTGGGTCAATAAATAATATCATGATAAATGGAGAAAAGATTGAAGTTGTCAAAACTTCGTTTTGTTTGGATCCATAATCAATGCTCATGTAAGCAAGAGTTAAGAAATCAAACTGAGATTTCTAAAAAGCTCTTTAGTATTTTTATGAGCAAAGACATCAGTCTGAGGACTAAGGTGCATCTGATACTAGCCATATATTCAGATTACCTCACATGCATGGGGAAGCTGGGTAATGAATAAGTAAGACAGGAGATGAATCAGTACACTTGAATTATGGCTTTGGTGGAAAATATTGAAAGTACCATGGACTGCCAGAAGAACCAATAAATCTGTGTTGGAAGAAGTACAACCAGAATACTTCAGAGAAACGTGAATGACAAGGCTCTGTCTCTCCTAGTTTGGACATGTTGTCAGGAGTTAACTAGTCCCTGACGAAAGACACCATACTTGGTAAAGTGGAGGGTCACCAAAAAAGAGTAGGACCCTCAATGAGACAATGGTTTCAAACATAAAAACAATTGTGAGGAAGACACCAGACTAGACTGTGCTTCATTCTGTTGTTTACCTAACAGCAAAGCAACAACATTTACGATCCATATAGTATTTTTGTTGAAATATCTCTTCATGCTTTTTGCCTATTTTCTAAATGGATTGTTCAGTGCTTTTTAACTGCTGAGTTTTGAGAGTTCTTTATATGAGGATATGTCAAAAATTCTTCATACTCCAGTTATATTAAAACATCCGTCCATGTCCAATGAATGATGACAACGTTGAGCGGGAACCTGAAATGATTCGAACAGATGAGTGACTGTGGATTATGTAGCAAATCATTTGGAAAGCCACCATGGCTCTGCCTATGAAAAAATCTACCACAGACTTGGGTTTTGAAAATTTTGTGCAAAATGAGTACCAAAACAACTCATGGAAGGACATAAACAGAAGCATTTGGACATCTGCAAACAAAATTTGGACCGATACTCGAAGGAGGGTAAAAGTTTCTTTAAAAAAATCTTTACAGATGGTGAGACATGGATTAATCATTATGAGCCTGAGAGTAAATGGCAGAGTATGAATTGGAAACATTCTCAATTGCCAACCAAGAAAAAGTTGAAAAGCCACCCATCAGCTGAAAAATTGAGGCTTAACAGTTCTCTGGGATTCTCCAATGGCCAGAAAAACACTTACCAGGAAAACGTTTCAACAATCGATAGTGCTCCTCTGATGAAGAAGTGAAGACTGTGGTGCATTTGTGGTTTGCAACTCAGCCTAAAACATTTTTTAATAAGGGAATACAAAAGCTAGTTGAAAGATGGACAAAGTGTATTGGAAAGAAGATTATGTCGAAAAATGTTGTATTTGTCTTTTTTAAAAGTTGATTAAAATCAATTCTACAGCCAGAGTGCAGATAGTTTTTGACTCACCCTTGTACAATCTAGATATGAATCCTTTCTTGGTACCTTCCAAAATTTACATGTTTTACATTTAAATCTATAGACCATCCTAAGTTACTTTTTGTATAAGGCATAAATAAGGTGGAGGCTAAGATTCCTTCCATTTTCTTTGGGTGTGTGTGTGTGTGGGGGGGATGTTATTGTCTAATTATTCCATCATCATTTGTTACAAAGATCATTCTTCTTCTATTGCTTTGCTTT
>NW_006408788.1:1514579-1516776 GCF_000296735.1 Chrysochloris asiatica | reverse complement strand
AGGTTACTGAAAACGCCATGGCTTGAGTCAGGCACACTTTAGTCCTCAAACTTACATCTTTGCTTTTGGTATTGTTGTTGTTGTTAAGGGCTGTTGAGTAAGTTCTGACTCATAGCGACATTGTATAGGGTTTCTGAGGAGCAGCTGGTAAGCTTGAACTGCCAATCTTGTGGTTCAAACCAGACCTTGCAGTCCACTGTAGTAACCTGCAGTGCCAAAACAGGACTCTTTCTTTGCTTTTGGTATAGAATGCGACAATTCTACCATTGAATTCAATAATCAATGTAGATACTTTTTTATTTTCTTTTTACATTTCCCCAGGAGATCTGAAGGCTACAAGGACAAAGCTATTTTCATAATTATCATTTTCAAGATTGTTACATACTAAGATGCACCTGACCCAAGTGCTGGTATTGTCAATCACCTCACATGCATTTGAAAGCTGCACAGTCATGAAAGTAGGACAAGGAAGAGTGAAGGAAAATCAATGCATTTGAATTATGGTGTTGGGGAAGAACATTGAAAGTACGGTAGACTGCCTAAAATAAACCAAATCAGACTTGGAATAAGTGCAATTAGAATGCTCATTGGAAGTGAGGATGGCTAGACTTTGTCTTATGTACTTTGGCCATGTTTTCAGGAGGGATCCATCCCAGGAAAAATAACTCATGCTTGGCAAAGTAAAGGGTCAACAAAAACCCCAAAAATGAAGACCCTCAAGGAGACAGACTGACACAATATGGCAGCAATTATAGGATCATAAATAATAACAATTGTGAACCTGGCACAAGCCTTGGCAGTGTTTCATTCTGTTATACAGAGGGTCGCTGTGAGTTATCACCAACTGGATGGCACCTAACAACAATAATGACAATATTATGATTACTGGAAGAGAAGATCTTTCAAAAAGAGTGAATTCCTAATTCAGGATAGAAGGAAGTATCAGAGAGGATATTCTAGTAGATTAAGATTTACTGTGACCCTAAATCCAGGGTTTTAAGAAAGTCCTGAGTGTAGAGAGGAATGAACAGGGCTTTCCTAGACTCTTGAGCCATCACCTTGTGGTTCAAATCAGCCTTGCTATCTGGTGCTTATCCTACAGTGCCACACCAGGATTCCAAGTGTTGTCAAGTCGGTGACGACTCATAGCGACCTGCATACGGTTTCTGAGGACCTGAACAGACACTTCACAAAGGAGGAGATCTGGGCAGCCAACAAACATATGAAGAAATGTTCACTATCACTAGCCATTAGAAATATGCAAATCAAAACAACAATGAGATATCATCTCACACCAGCAACAACAGCAAAGATCAAAAAGTAGAGGAGAATAAATGCTTGCGAGGATGCGGAGAGACCGGGATGCTCCTACATTGTTGATAGGAGTGCAAAATGGCCCAACCACTCTGAAAAGCAATATGGTGCTTCCTCGGAAGTTTGGAAATAGAAATATCTTATGATCCAGCAATTCCTCTACTTGGTATTTACCCACAAGTAACTACCAGCTGTTCTGCAGGAGAAAGATGAGGCTTTCTGCTCCTGTAAAGATTTGCAGCCTTGGAAACCCTGTGCAGGGTCACTATGAGTCAGAACTGACTCTACAGTACATAACAACAACAACAACAATAATATGAGCCATAACATGAGTAGATATATGCACATCAATGGTCATAGAAGCAGTATTTATAATAGAAAAAAGATAGAGACTGTCTAAGTGACCATCAATGGAAGAATGGATAAACAAACTGTGGTACATATGCACAATGGAATATTATGCTAGCTTGAAAAATAACAAGGAAGCTGCAAGTCACTGCATAACATGGATGAAACTTGAGGACATTATGTTGAGTGAAATTAGTCAGTCACAAAAGAAGAAATACTTCATAGAACCATTATTGTAAAAGACTAAGAAAAAGAACCCACACTAAAAGGGATGAGGGAATTCTTCGCTGGTTACTGGTATGTGTGGGGTGGGGTAAGGGGAAGGTAGAGCACAGGGTAGGTAATAGATACAGGATAGCTTGGGTGTTAGGGGTGGGAGACAATACACAAGAAGGGGAAGGGGAAAGGGAATGGAAGAACAAGGCGGATGTGAGAACAGTTAGGCAGGTTTGCATGGGCTAAGTGGGACAGATGTAAATAATGATGTATGTATAAACTTGGAAAAACAGGGCTCTGGGATACAGGGATTAGGCAT
>NW_006408788.1:1502516-1505713 GCF_000296735.1 Chrysochloris asiatica | reverse complement strand
TTTCTTTATGATTGTTTTAGCTTTTTAAAATTATTTGACTTTCTATATAAATTTAGAAGTGTCTTGTTTATGTATAAGGGACTCTGGTAGTGCTGTAGACTAAGAATAGTGTTGCTCATTCGAAAGTCAAAGGTTCAAACCCACCAGCTGCTCCACAGGTGAAAGATGTGTTGCCTACTGCTGTAAAGATTTACAATCTCAGAAACTGTAAGATTCAGTTCTACTCTGTCCTACATCTGGTAACCATGAGTTCGAATCAACTTGATGACAGTGTGTTTGGTTTGGTTTGGTTATGTGTACAAATACCTTGCTGGGATTTTAATAGCAAGGATAAGGCACAGAATTACAGAGTTGGTATGAACCATAAAGTCAGTGGTTCAAATTCATCAGCCACTCCTCAGAAATCCTATACAGGGTCTCCATGAGATGGAACCGACTCAATGGCAATTAACAACAACATGTTAAAACTGTAGAGTATTGTGAGGAAAATTAAAATCTTGGCTATGTTGAGATTGCCGATCCATGAATCTAGTATGCCTGTCCACTTATTTAGATCTTTGTTCATTTCTTTTATCAGTAGCTTAAAGTTTTCAGCCAGATGAAGCTGAAAGTCTGCGTTTCCCATGTGTTCTTAACAGATACGGTGAGGTTGGGGACTTACTCCCCAACCTTACCACTACACACATATAAAGAGATCAAAGTGTTAGGTCCCTATTTTGTTTTCTGTGACACTAGCATGTCACGGGAGTGTTGGCTACTTTCTTAGGCCTTGACTGCCAACTTGGCCTTTACAAATAGGAACAGGGCAACTTGTTTTCTGTGGTGTTTGGCTGTAGTAGAGACATTATTGTCTAAAAGTTTTCTGCCTTGCTTGCCTTTCCTTTCCTGGACCTTTGGCTAGAGAGAATAAGTTTAGCATTCAGCTGTTTTCGTTTGCATCCATTGGTGTTTCCATATTACTGGCTTCTGCACTGTTTTGTACTTGCATGCTGTGATTCTAAGATGGTCTGCTTTCTTCTCTCCAGTTGTCAAAGTCTTTTTGCATTTGTTTTATATACTGTCCAGGGACTGTAACAATACTTGTTGATGTTGTTAAGTGCCTTTAAGTTGGTTCCAACCCATAGCAACCCTGTATAGGGTTTCTGGGGAGCAGCTGGTGAACTTGAACTGCCAACATTGCAGTTCAAATGGCTTTGCAATCTGGTGCATTAATCCATAGTGACAATACTTAGTAGGAGATATATGGAAAAGTATGTCTATCTATCTTTCTAGAAACTGAATGTTTAGAACAAATATTACTTTTCAATGTGTATTTGTTTCTTTAGTTCAGAAGCTGGTATTAACCCCATTATATCCTAAGAAGAAGAAGAAGGACAAAGATGGTAAGTACCTTATCCATTTGTACCTGGTCAGTTCTATAGAAAGCTAATTGTTTCCCCAAATATATTTAGTTTTTATAGACCAGGCTTCCACTGAAGACAACTGATCATTAAGTGGGTTTTTTTGTTTTGTTTTGTTTTTTTGTTTTTTTGTTTTCTGTTTTTTAAACCATACAGCACATGACCCAAATTAAATCAAGATGGAATGAGAAAATGTGATGTTTCTTTCCACTGTCCATTCTCAACTTTTCATGTAAATCTACCAACTGAAGAGATTTTTTGCTGAGTGTGGCTCTGTAACTAAGCAATGAACTCCTAAGTAATAGATCAGTGATTCATACCCACCAGCTGCTCCTCGGAAATCCTATACAGACCGCTATGAGTTGAATGGACTCAATGACACTTAACATCACTCTTGGAATATCTGGTTGTTGGTCTTATAACTAATTACTTAACTTTCCTGGGTATCATTTAAAAAATCTGTAGAAGTATTATAAATATAAAATGAGTTACCATATGTGCAAATATTTCTAAATTTTTACCGTCTCCTCCATCATTCCTATTCAGATAGTTATTAGCATTCTCTCCACCCAGCAAAATGAAAAGGGATAGAGTAATACAAAAAAAGACATTTAAGGAAGGAAATAGCCACTATCACAATTGTTAGCTATGTGATTTTAATAGCTTCAATAAACTTATAAGGATGATTTGTGGGGCTTTGCTATTACACAGATAGGGCTATGAAAAGGAATCATACACAATTACATAAGACAATGAAATTGCATGGGACTTGCGATTTCTTTCTCTAGAAAATTTAAAATTAGATGTTATTCTATGTATCTTTGATACATGATATGCATTTAAATAGACTGAATTAACTGTCTCTCTCATTTCACTTCAATACAGGGAAGGCATCTATTCCTCTCAG
The DNA here is from genome assembly GCF_000296735.1 of Chrysochloris asiatica. Classification (NCBI taxonomy): domain Eukaryota; kingdom Metazoa; phylum Chordata; class Mammalia; order Afrosoricida; family Chrysochloridae; genus Chrysochloris; species Chrysochloris asiatica. Next base: position 1,503,406 of record NW_006408788.1, on the reverse strand, counting down.
GGAAACCCCTGCCATATACCTCATGCTTGCTGCCCCATCAGTTCCATTCATTCCCTCCTCCCCACTTCTCAGGATCTCATCAGTCCTCTCATCTCCTCCCTAAACTTTCTCTGACAATCTCAACTCACTCAACTCTCATCCTTTTCTAAAATCTTATAGCCCATAACAGAAAATTAGCCTTTTGATTACATACTGTCTTGCACTGATTTTAATTTTGTCATGAGAATCTTCTCTCTCCTACTACCACGCAACTTCTCAGCAAAGGATCAATTCTTGTATTTTCTATTTTCTTCAGCATGTAGGAAACATGGTACATCATAGATACCATAATGCTCAGAGAATAATAGTTGATTTAATGAGTTTTCCACACTCATTATAACTCTATAATGCTACAAGAAGTACAGAGAACCATAAGACCAAGCATATCTACATTAATTACTTTGAAAAATAATAAAGTCATTAATAGGACTTAGCTCCTGCAGCTAGAGGACTCCTGCTGTGGTGATGTACGATTAGTTCTGGACTATGAACCACGTGGTCAGCAGTTCAAACCTACCAGTTACTTCTCGGAAACTCTAGTACAATGTATTCTTTAAAAGGATTTGTCACCAGCTGCCGATTGTTGTTGTTAAGCACCATTGAGTTGATTACAATTTATAGTAACCCAGTCTAGAGCTTCCAAATAGCAGTTGGTGAGTTTGAACTGACAACCTGTGATTCACACTCTAGTGCTGATCCTAGAATGCCACACAAGTGATATATATATATATATATTTTGATTGACATTGAAATTTAAAGAGACAGTATAGACATAAAACCAAACGGCCACCACTCGCGTGTCTGTCGTGCTGTGGTGGTTTGAGTTGCTATGATTCTGAGGGCTATGCCAC
>NW_006408788.1:1496500-1498862 GCF_000296735.1 Chrysochloris asiatica | reverse complement strand
ATTTGAATTTATGAGGTGAGTCCTCCATAGCTACATAGCAAATAAGCTAAAAAAGAGAGAAGTATTTAAGTTTTATTCCACCATTTAATTAAGTTGTACTGCATTAACTACTTGGTATCTATTGTCTCAAAATAAATCATGAAGATCCAAATGGTTAATTTCTGATGGAGTATTATCTATCCTTTTTTATGTTAGGGATCAGATCCATGCAACCTTAAGACAAATGGTTCTAACTAGGAAGTTTCTGATCCTTGAAAAATTCTGTAACATTCTCATCTCATCATAATTTTGAAGATAACATTATAATGAAAGTTTTTGAGGAGATTACGCTGGGATCTTGGGGATCATCTAGACTGGCCTTCTCATTTATAGGCCAGAAACTTTGCTATCAGACGGGGACTTTTATCCGTTCATAGAAAGTTCAAAACTAAACTGCGTATGTATTTACCACAGGTATCAATGTCTTAAGTTCTCAAATTAATATTCTCATTGCTGATAATGCTCATTTCACAGATATAGGGACAACCAAAAATTGATAATTGCTGGTAATCTTAACACATTGATAATTGCTATGGATTATTACTACTTGGTATAGCAGTAGAAACAAGATCCAACTGAGGGCAGATGTCATTAACCTTGATAGTAGGTTGTGAAATTCATCTTTCCACAGTTCCAATTTTTATTAAAACTGTAGAAAATGCTGTTAATTGAGAGGGAGGGAAAAAACAAATCTTCTAAATCCTATAAATTTGCAATTACTGCTTTTAATTTAGAAGGCTGTTTTGGCAATACAGTATTTTTTCAACTGTTTTGAAATGTCAGAATGTTTCCAATTTAAATGTTGTTGTTCTTTGCTGTTGAATCGATTCTGACTCACAGTGACCCCGTTTAGGGTTTTCGAAGGGCAGCTGGTGTGTTTGAACCACTGACATTGTGGTTCAAACCAACCTGGTTGTCCAGTGCTTATCCCATAGTGCTATAACAGGACTATAGGATGATAAAACAAATCTTTATTGACATCTTATGTTAAGTTATTCTGAGGGGAGTCCAATGAATTCTACTGCACAGGTTAAATATTTTCCAGGGGGAGATGTGAATGCAAAAACAGAAACACACAATGGCTTACACAATACATTACTCAAGACTTCTATGAAAATGGCATCATTTACAAATGGTGAAACCATACTTTCAGAGCGCAAACGTGTTTGAGGCTCTGTCACAAAAAGAAAGTTAATCCTATACTTCAGATGCTAAACTGAGAAACCAATTCCCTTTGAAAAATACAGGTTCCTGCTGGCTTCAGATGTGAGCACTTAGAGGAATACACGCCTTTCAATGGACCTAGATTGATTCAAGTAATGCAGAAATGGACTTTCTTAGATTTGTAGCTCTTGGTATGAGTGAGTTTTTTCCCCTTTAATTTCACTTTTGTTTAAAATAACTATAATGATTATTTTTTTCTCATGCTGATTTTTAAGTGTTTGAAGGAAAACAACTGTTGATAGCTCATCAAGGGAAATGAAACTCCCCTAAGAGTTGGCAACCCTGTTTTGAAAATGCATTAGCCAAACACTTCATTTCCACTGGAGGGTGTCATTAAGGGCACTTAAATGAGGAAAGCTACTAGGAGCAAAAACATCCCAGAGGATTGCTGTAAAGACTTTGATGAGCCCTTTGCTCAGTATTTTAGAATAATGTATCACTCAAAGAGCAATTCCATGAAGACATCATTTGGATGATCATGAGTTATGATGAACTCAACCTTTCGTAATTTTCTGACCCAACAAATGAGTTCATTAAAGAATGTAATAGACATCTTTTTTAAAGACGTGTCTCATTTTTTATTTCCTTGGATGCCACTGGAATTTACAGTGTCTGGGGCAAGAGGCAATCGTAATAAAGCACTACAGAAAAGAAAACTGTTACACAAGGGCATTATCAGGAATGACAAGCAATGTGTGACCGCAGTATTACTAAATCAAATTAGAGATAAAAGAAAAGATCTCCTTCTGGTCCCGTTAAGGGGAAAAACCTTCTTAGGACAATAATAATTGTGTGATCTGAGCCCTTTGAAAGGAAATGACTATGGAGAGTACCTAGTTCTGTGCCAGATTTTGTGCCCAGAAACAAGCTGTTGTCACATGATGTCTAGTTGTTCCCTATTTATAACAACTCTACATATGGCAGAAAGAAGTATTGCGTGGCCCTGGGCCATCTTTGTTATTGTTGTTAGGCACCATTGAGTTGGTACCAACTCATAGCAACCCTATGCACAACAGAACAAAACACTGCCCGGTCCTCGGACAACTTCACAATTGTTGCCAGGCTTGAACCCATTGATGCTGCCACTTTGCCAATCCAT
>NW_006408788.1:1488036-1496150 GCF_000296735.1 Chrysochloris asiatica | reverse complement strand
GTGAGGATTTTTGTTTGGGGCCATCTTTACAATTGTTGTATTTGAGCCCATTGTTGCTGGCTCTGTGTTAATCCATCTCACTGGGCATCTTCCTATTTTTCCTTGACCCAGCACTTCACCAAGTGTGATGTTCTTTAGGGACTGGTACTTCCTGAAAACATGTCTGAAGTTGTTGTTGTTGTTATGTGCCGTGGAATTGCTTCCGACTCATAGCGACCCTGTACAGGGTTTCCAAGGCTGTAAATCTTTACGGGAGCAGAAAGCCTCATCTTTCTCCCGTGAAACACCTGGTAGTTTCAAACTGCTGACCTTGCAGTTCACAGCCCGATTCATAACCACTATGCTATCAGAGCTCCTATGTCTGAAGCATGAGAGACACAATTTTGACATACATGCTTCTTAGGAGTGAGAAATCCAGCCTTACTTCTTCAAAAACCTATTTGTGTATTCTTCTGGCAGTCCATGGTACTTTTCAATATTTTTCACCAACACCATATTTCAAATGCATTGATTCTTTTACGACCTTCCTAATTCATTATCCAACTTTTACATTCATATGAGGCAATTGAAAAATACCATGGATTAGGTCAGACACACTTTATTCCTCAAACTGACATCTTTGCTCTTTAACACTTTTACAAAGTTGTTTGCAGCAGATTTTCCTATGTCATTTGATTTCTTGTCACCAGGCTGCATTCATACTATAATGTCATGTGAGTTCTTTTTATTGTATTCATTGAGTTCCAATTTATGTACTCTCTGTTACTACAGTGAAGATACTTCCAGAATAACACAGGCAATAAGTGAGATTTTGATGTGGGTCTCATCATTTGCAAAGTCTGTGGTATTTACACCATTGTTTCAGTTTCTAGTTTTATAGCATCAGAAATGCCTTGGGGGTGGCGGGTGGTTTAAAGACCAGAAACTTACTTTCCCACAGTTGTGGCAGGCAATTAGTGCAAGGTTTTTGGCTTTATTATGCCTGTTGTGAGCCTCTCTCAGTTTCTGGTGTTTGCTAGGGATGCCTGGGCATTGTTGTTGTTGTTGTTGTGTGCCGTCGAATCGGTTCTGACCCATAGCGACCCTGTACAGGGTTTCCGAGGGTGTAAATCCTTACGGGAGTAGAAAGCCTCATCTTTCTCCCGCGGAGCAGCTGGTAGTTTCGAACCGCTGACCTTTAGGTTCACAGCCCGATTCGTAACCACTACGCTACCAGAGCTCCTACGCTACCATTAGCCTGGGCATTAGACCTAGGCTAATCACATCAGATCATACTTGGTGTATGGTCATATCACCTTAGATTTAATCATGGCAGTGACTACTACATCTTAACTGCTAAGCCACTGAGAATGCTGGCCCAGGTAAATTGACACAAAATCTTAAGGAGCTCTGGTAGTGCAGTGGTTATGAGTCAGGCTTTCTAATCTCAAGGTCAACAGTTCAAAACTACCAGCCATTCTATGGGAGAAAGATGAAGCTTTATGCTCCTGTAAAGATTTACAGCCTCAGAAACCTTATACAGGTCGCTATAAATCAATCCAACTTGATAGCATACCACACTCTGCTATGACATATGAATTTTGGAAAAAGAAAATCCACTATTTCTAAATAGGATGATATTTACAGATATAAAAGATTTCAACATGTGTTTTTTAGAGCACACAAGTCAATCCAGAAAACCATATTGATCCTAATTGCTTGACTCTTGACTTCATTCCTCTCTGTTTTTAACTCAGGAAATTGTAGGAACTGATTGAATTTAAAGAAATCATGGTGTGAAATGTAAGAGAAGCACTGGACTGCTAATTACAAAGTCAGCAGTTCAAACCCACTAGCTGTTACTAAGAAGCCCTGTATAGGGTTGCTGTGAGTCAGAACTGATGCGATGACACCTAACAACAACAACAAAGATGCTTCTTAACCTCATCAGAGTTTGAGTAGAATGATGTGGCCACAAACCAAGGAACAACTGGTGTCATCAAGGCTGAAAAAGGTCATGAGTCCCATAGAGTCTTTGGTGCAAGTGCAGCCCTTCTGACGCCTTGATTTAAGACTTCAGCCTGCCAGAACTTAAAGGAAACGAATGGCTGTTCTTTTAAGCCATCACATCGGCAGCAATCTTACAGGAACCTAATATAACTCTCCCTTTTTCAATTCTGAAAGAAGTGCCCGGGAAATGCAATGTTAAAACAGTCCTGGCTCATGTCTAGTTCTGTGAAATAATACCAAATGTAGATCAATATCAGGAAATAAACAAGTCTTCTTCCATCGTATCACTCTTTACAGGCATATCTCAGAGGTATTGTGGGTTTGATTCTAGGTCACCACCATAAAGCAAATATCACAATAAAGTCAGTCACGTGAAATTTTTGGTTTACCAGTGATATAAAAGTTTTGTTTACACTATACTGTTGTCTACTGAATGGTCAATAGACTTATGAAAAAGTTTGAAATACTGTGAGAACAATTCAAATGTGACAGAGACATGAAATGAGTACATGCTAATGGCAAAATGGCGCCAACAGACTTGCTTGATGTGGAGTTGTCAAAACTTAAAATCAGTTTGCTAAAAAAAACAAACCTAAATAAAAGAATCTACAAAGTACCATAAAGTGAAACACCACAAAACGAGGTATGCCTATATCCTTCATAAGTGTCCTAGATTTTTTCTTGTCCACCAAGAACACCTTCTGATCCCTAGAACATGACCTGTGACTGACAGGCATTTGTTGAACAAATCCATCTGACTTTGCAGTGAATGGAACAGAATTAGTCCATTACAGGAAAGTATCAAAGGTCATTATCTTGAGAGGAGTGTTCATTTTGGCCTGGATTCTCACAGACATGTTAACACCTGCTCTGGCATGGACTCCGGCTCCATCAACACGTCATAATTAGTCAGCATTGTGCCTTGACGAGAAGAAAAATTAGGTGAGAAACCACCTGGTGAGTGTTGGCAGCTCTGAGGGTGTAATACCTATGAAAGCTGAACTCACGCAAATATTGTTTTCAAGATAATGACGGGTTATCTCAGCAATCCTTAAATGTATGAGAAATGATAATGACAAAACAAAATGTAAAACTGGAAGACATTATATTGGGTTAGTATTCCATTCTCCTTCACTGATTGGAGAGTTAGGAGAAATCGTAGTAGGTGTGGGATAGATTGGTTCCTTCCTATAGTAGCTTCCTTGACCCTCCTGGCTGCAAATCAGTTGGGATGCACCTGTTTCACCATGCAGGTTTGTGATAGTCAGTGCTCATTCTTACAGGTTGGTGCCTTATAGGACCTGATGTCATATAGGCTATACAGAAGGCAATACAGAAATGGCTGCAAGCATACAATGACAGAGAACTTTCAGAGGTTCAAGCTGGATTCAGAAGAGGATGTGGAACAAGGGATATCATGGCTAGTGTCCAATGGATCTTGGCTGAAAGCAGAGAATACTAGAAAGATGTTTACCTGTGCTTTATTGACTACTCAAAGGCTTTTAATTGTGTGGATCATGACAAACTATGGACAACATTGCAAAGCTGAGTATTCTGGAACACTTAATTGTGCTCATGAGGAATCTGTACATGGACCAAGAGACAGTTGTTCAAACAGAACATGGGAGCACTGAATGTTTCAAAATTTAAAAAGGTATGCGAAAGGATTGTATTCTTTCCCCATACTTATTCAAGCTGGCTGCTGAACAAATAATCTGAGAAGCTGAGGTATATGAAGAAAAACATGCATTGGGATTGGAGGAAGACTTATTAACAATCTGTGATATGCAGATGATACAACCTTGCTTGATGAAAGTGAAGATGACTTAAAATATTTACTGATGAAGATCAAAGACCACAGCTTTTGGTATGGATTGCATCTCAATGTAAAGAAAACAAAAATCCTCACCACTGGCCCACCAATAAACAACATTCTTATCAATGGAGAAAAGATTGAAGTTGTCAAGGACATCATTCTTCTTGGATCAACTATCAACTCATGGAAGCAGCAGTCAAGAGATCAAATGATGTATTGCATTAGGCAAATCTGATATACAAAACCTTTTTAAAGTATTGAAGCGCAAAGATGTCAGTTTGAAGACTAAGGTACGTCTGACTGAAGCCATGGTATTTTCAATAACCTCATATGGATGCGAAAGCTGGACAGTGAATAAGGAAGATCGTAGAAGAATTGATGCCTTTGAGTTGTGGTGTTGGAGGAGAATACTGAAAGTGCCATGGACTGCCAAAAGAACCAATAGATCAGTTTTGGAAGAAGTGCAGCCAGAGTGATCCTTGGAGGCCACGATGACCAAATTTTCTCTCTCATACTTTGGACATATTGTCAGGAGGGACCAGTCGCTGGAGAAGGAGATCATGTTTAGTAAGGTGGAGGGTTAGAGGAAAAGAGGAAGATCCCCAGTGAGATGGAATGGCCAAGTGGCAGTATCGATGAACTCAAGTGTGGCAACACTAGTGAGATTGGCCCAGAATTGGGCAGTGTTTTGTTTGGCTGTGCATAAGGTCGCTATGGTCAGTACTAACTCCATGGCACCTAACAAAAACAACAACATTCCTATGGCCATTTAAAGTTGCAAGCCCTATTTTCAGGGCTCCTCGCACAGATCTCTCCCTCTAGGTCCATGACACTATCATTTCTTGCCCAGACTACTGTTGTTGGTTCCCTTGTAGCCTCCTAATTGGTGATGACTTAGGACAAGCACTGGATTCAAGGTTGATTTTTACTGCAAGGTTGGCGGCTCAAAATTCACCATTCACTCCTTGGAAACCCTATACAGGGTTGCTAGGATTCAGAACCTACTGGATTGCACTTAACAACAACTGGTGATCATTTCAAGATGTAAACATGGCCGTACTGCCCACACATCCACCCAAGGCCCTACAGACTCTCACCTCTATTCTCTAGCTCTCTCTCATACCACTTTCCACACCCTACCTTGCTTTCTAAGGAGCTCTGGTAGCATAGTGGTTACGAATCAGGCTTCTAATCTCCAGGTTGGCAGTTCGAAACTATCAGCTGTTCCACAGGAGAAAGATGAGGTGTTTTGCTCTCATAAAGATTTGCAGCCTCGGAAGCCCTGTGCAGGGTCACTATGAATCAGAATCAACTCCACAGTACTTAACAACTTAACAACTTTCTATATCCCAGAAAATTTCCTCAAGATGTTCACTTATTTTCCTTCAATGGAATATTCAACCAGCTGCCTGCCTTCAATCCTGGTGGTGAAGTGAGTAAAACATTGGTTACCAAACAAAGAGTTGATGCTTCAAACCCACCACCCCTTCCATAGGAGAAATATAGGGTTGTCTGAGCCCATAAAGGTTTACAGTCTCTGAAGCTTTACACAACAGTTATACTCTGTCCTTAGGGTCACTGTGAGTCAGAATCAACTCGGTGGCAGTGGGTGGGTCCACAATCCTCCCTCCAGATCTTACCCAAGTGTAAGTTTTCAATATAAACTTGTCTTCCACAGAAAGATGTTTGTGACCCGGGCTCTACAAATCAGCAGCCCCCTGCTTTTCTCCCATCACCCTTGCATTACTCATGATCAAACACACCCACAGTTCTCTTCCTTTGGGATTCCTGTCGAGTCTTCAATATGCATTTATTTGTGTGTGGATTTATAGAATGTTTGTCTTTTTCTCTACATGTCAACTCCACAAGCGTACAAAACAGATGATTTGAGTTCACACATCGTGTGCCAGAATATGACACAGAAAGAGGTGCTAAATAATTCTAGACAGTTCATCTGACATGTTTTGATGCTACATGGACAATTGGAAGTCCAATGTACAGTGTTAAGAAGAGTCTAGGCCCATGTGTGTTGTTAAAAAGCAGCAAAATATATCCAAAATAATTTAGGTAGTCAACAGAGACAAACTTGCCTTCTAGGGAACTAATTTAAGGACACAACACATTAAATGTATCACATCAGATAAGATGCTGTTAATGTTATCTACTTTGCTTTTTACATAAGGCAACACCAAGCCCAATGGAGCCAAATGCTGTCCAGTTCTATGACATCTCCATCATTAGTCAGGCTTCTAACCATTGCAATCCCTAGAGTTTTCATTGCCTGATTTTTAGAAATTGATTGTGAGGCCTTTCTTATTAGAAAGAAAATCTGGAAGCTCCACCTAGCCAGATTCCATATTATATTTTTTGTTGTTGTTATGTGTCTTTGAATCAGTTTTAACCCATACCAACCCTGTAGAGGATTTTCAAGGAGCTGCTGGTGTGTTTGAACTGCCAACTTTGTGGTTCGGAATCCAGTGTTGATCCTACAGCACCACACCAGGAGTCCATTCAGTATTATAGGAACATGGAAGTCTCCAGCACAGACAGATGGTGGCTTTCCTGAAGTCACTGGCTACAATTTACACCTGGGTTTCCCACATCAAAGATGATAATTCTATTGCTGAATCACTACTACACTCATGAAAGTAAGGTCCTCTATTTTAAAACAGAGAACTTTTACCTAATGATATTTAAAATATCTTCCCAGATATTTATCTTAGGATATAGACTTTTGTACAGTCATTACTGTTACAATGAAAATTTAAAAAATATGTATCAGAACAGATTGTACATATATGGTAGTGGTGGTTATTTGCTGTAGAGTTGGTTCCAACTCATAGCGACCCTGTACAGGGTTTCCGCAACATGCTACCAGAGCTCCTGAATATATAGGTCTCAGTTTAATTTAAAAAAGTGAACAGATATGAAATGAAATATGTATTACAAGGTTAAAAACTTGCTAGTGACAAGTTTTTTCCTGAAATATATTTGTGACAAAAATGGATAAATGACTAATGGGGAAATATTGCTATGCTAAATACAAAATGTTTACAGAGCGAAAACCATACAGATTTTAATAGAAGCACTGCCAATTACTTCTCTCTCACACGTCAATGGCTGTGTATGCGAACTTGACTTTGACACATGCAATTATATGAGGAATAATTTCACGTAGAGGAAAATGTGATCATATTCTATATACTTGGGGACTATTTACCTATCCAAATTTCAATTTCCATGTACCTTGTAGTGACTTGCATGAAATGAGGTCAGTCACGCATTCTCTGCCCTGAAATGATGCTAAGACGTCATTCTTGTGAAAGTGTATATGTGTTCGCCCTGCATTCACACATTCCTTCCTTCATTTGACTTTTGTTGAACCAGTTCTATCTGCCAGGCACTGTAGGAGACTCAGATGTAAAACAATGAATAACTCTAATAGGTAAAACATAGTAGGAGAAACAAACACATCACATTTTGAAAGATGAATGCTAACAAAAAATGATAAATGATATTTGTTGTTTTGAGTCAGTTCTGACTCATAGCGACCCTGTATAGAGTTTCTAAGGAGCTGCTGGTGAGCTTGAACTGCCAATCTTGCAGTTCAAACAACCTTGCAATCCAGCACAAACATATATATAAATATTGGATTATATTTTATCTTGCTCTTCTTCTACCAGAAAAGGACAAAGGTGGTTTCATTAATATCTCATGGCTAATTTGTGGGAAGACTTGAACTCAGGTCTCTAAATATTTATATTTAGGGAATGCTGGTATGACATTCTAGGATAAACATTGGACCATGAGGTTGGTTTGAACTTCAAAGTCGTTGTTTCAAAATTCACCAGCAGCTCCTTGGAAATCCTATCCAGGGTTGGTATGAGTCAGAACCAACTTGACGGTACTTAACAACACGAACAAGAACAACCTTTACTGAATGTTCTCAGTCACTCTGCTGTGTATGGTTCATACTACAATCAGAAGTTGCTAATGCCTACCCCGTGTATCTCAGAGTAGAATTATTAACACCTTTGTAGGATTTTTAGTGGCTGATCTTTTTCAAAAGTAGATTGCCAGACATCTCTTCCAAACAACCTATGCTCTTGTTGTTGCTAAGTGCTGGGAAATCGGTTCCACTTACAGCAATCTACTATAGGGTTTCCAAGGCTGCAAATCTTTGCAGGAGCAGAAAGCCTTGTCTTTCTTCCTCAGAGCACCTGGTGGGCTCAAACCACTGACCTTGGGGTTTGCAGTTCCTAAGAGCCACCACGGTCCCAAAGAACCTACAAGCAAACTTGAATTTCAA
>NW_006408788.1:1485775-1487616 GCF_000296735.1 Chrysochloris asiatica | reverse complement strand
CTTTCCCTTTCCTTGAGTCTAGAGTCCTCAGCTGCTCTCTCTCTCTCATGTTCTCATCTCTGCTCTGGTGTCGCTGCTTCTCTGGATAGGGTCCCACATTCCACTCGTGCTCTTCTCCCTTGATGGTCCTAGTCCTTTATCTATTCTTGTTTTTGTTGTTAGGTACCTACTCATAGAGACCCTATGTACAACAGAAACACTGCTAAGTGTTGTGGCATCCTCACAAATATTGTTCTGTTTGAGCCCATTGTTGCAGCCTCTGTGTCAATCTGGAAACTTCTCTGAACTCTGTGCACCATGAGTGGCTGATGGTATGTAAAATACCAGTCTCTTAACTTCACAGTATCACAGCAACATGCAAGCCTCCAAAGTACGAGAAACTGACAGCTGAGTGGTGGCCTTTATATACTAAACACTGTTAGTCCTTGTTGTTGTTAATTCTAACTCACGGCAACTCTGTATAGGGTTTCTGAGGAGCAGCTGGTGAGGACCACTGACCTTGTGATTCAAACTGACCTTGTGGTCTAGTGCTTATCCTACAATGCCACAGCAGGACTCTGTATTATCATGTTGTTGTTAAGTGCCCTCTAGTCAGTTCTGACCCATAGTGACCTGTATAGGGTTTCTCAGGAGCAGCTGATGAGCTTGAAACCCCAGCCTTGTGGTTCAAACCAAATTTGCAGTCTAGCATATTAATATATAATAGTATTATCATGTATTATATATTAGTCCTTATAACCATGAAACAGAGGAATTATTATCTCCAGTATGTAGATAAAAACTAAAATTCAGATAAACTCTATTACCTAGTAATTCAATTTAATTCAAACTCAAAGTTTATCCAGCCCTAAAACCATTGTGATATAAACTATCACAAATGTGCTATCTATTCCAGTTCACTTATTACCAAATCTCTGTGGAATAATTTAATTATAATAGAAGAGCTACCATTTAATGAAGGAGCTCTGATAGCATAGTGGTTACGAATTGGGCTGCGAACCGCAAGATCAGCAGTTCGAAACTACCAGCTGCTCCACGGGAGAAAGATGAGGCATTCTGTTCCCGTAAAGATTAACAGCCTCGGAAACCCTGTGCGGGGTCGCTATGAGTTGGAACCGACTCCACGGCACATAACAACAACAACAACCATTTAATGAGCATTTACTAAGTACCAGATACTTATGAAAAGCACTTCTTACAGATTAATCTGCACAGAAACAATGTTGTTGTCGGTGGTCCTCAAGCCAACCGTGACTCAGGCCTTCCTTACGCATAACAGTACAAAATGGCGCCCAATCCACGTCATCTTCATTGTCACTCATAAACAGAAACAATAGGTAGTGTTGTTGTGTGCTGTGGAGTTAGTGCTGACTGTATAAGGTTTCCTAGAGTGGCTGGTGGGTTTGAATAACTACTGACCTGTGGTTACTGGCTTATCCTAAAGCACATAATATCAATGGTATTCTGAGTGTTAAGAGAATGCAGAAGGATTGAGCACTACTCCTCAGCAAGGGTCACCTTCTAAAAAAGCAAAACAACTCTTTATTTAAGATTCCTGGTGGCCATGTAGGATTGTCAGCAGTTGGAGCCCACCAATTGCTCTATGAGAGAAAGATGTGGCTGTCTGCTCCCAGAAAGATTTACAGGCTCTGAAACCCTTCACAGGGTTGTTATGCATCTGAATTAAATAGCCAGCAGGAGGATTTGGGGTTGTGGCACTGTGGGTTAGGTGTTGATGTTAGGTGCCATCGAGTCAGTACTGACTCATAGCAACCTTATGCACAGCAGAACGAAATACTGCCTGATCCTGGGCCAACCTCACGATCATTGCCACGCTTGAG
>NW_006408788.1:1484030-1485385 GCF_000296735.1 Chrysochloris asiatica | reverse complement strand
GACTCACAGCATCCCTGTACAGGGTTTCCGAGGTTGTAAATTTGTATGGGAGCAGAAAGCCTCATCTATCTCTTGAGGAACTGTTGGTAGTTTCAAACTGCTGACCTTAAGGTTAGCAGCCCAATTCTTAACCATTATGCTATTTACTTTGTTATCAACCAAGGGGAGCATACACCATTTTGAGATTCCATAGGATTTCTGGTGGGGCACTATAGGATCAGCACTGGGATATGAACCACATGGCCTGGTCGGCAGTTCAAATCTACCTTGGAAACCCTATTCAGGGTTTCTATGAGTCGGAACCAACTGACGACACTCAATAACAACAACAATACAGTATCTAATATACAGTGTGTAATGAGTTTCAAACCTAGACTCAATGATTTTTCCTTTTTCTATATTTTCTGTGCTATAAATCCAAGGTGGCTTCATAGAGTTGGCAAAAAAAGCAGAATGAAAGATAATGGACTTTTCCCATGAACTTTTTAAGTCCTCTGAAAAATATAGCTATATGACCAAAAATTGAACTTGAATGAATTTCTCAAATTAGAGTCATCTGTTTAAATTCTCTTGTGACTTCTGTCCACCTCCCGTCCTCACCCAAACAGAGTAATGAGGCCTGGCGGCAATTGTCAGTAAAGGGTTAGTCAATGTTGTTAGAAATGTGCTTCCTTTGTGTCAGATATGGGGCCTCAAGTTCCTGGATGAATGGCAGAGAGCACAGCTCCATGACAAATAAACCGTCAATTGGTATGAACAATATCAACCAGTTCCCTGGAAACTCGCCAACTATGAACCAGCTTGCAACCTTGTCTGGAAAAAAACATAATTTGTGGGTGACTACAAAACCAGACATAAATGGCATCAAATTTGCAGGAAAATAAGCTGCCTTCCAAATGGTCCTAAATTTAGTCTGATCATGACTTCACTTGTATTTCTGATAATAAAAGCATTTAATCTTATGTAGCACCTGCTTGTGGCACTGTGAGTTAATTTGCTAGAGTGCAAGGTCGGTTTAAACCTCAAGATCGGTGACTCAAGCTCACTAGCCACACCTTGGAAACACTACACAAGGTCGCTGTGAGTTGAAACTCACTGGACAACAACATCACCTGGTTGCAATCTAGTCTTTTAAGAATGGGACAAATGACTACTTACAATGTCGTGCGATGAGTAAGATTACAGACACATGGTTAGAAAAGGTCAGGAAGCTCCAGAAAAGAAATACTAATGGAGAAGACAGGGCCTAGGAGCCATCAAAGACTTCACAAGACCCTTAAGGCTAATGAGGCAGGGCTTGATGGCGGCTAGGGTGGAGGAGCAGTGAAGTTCACAGTCAACAATACCACAGAATA
>NW_006408788.1:1475078-1481555 GCF_000296735.1 Chrysochloris asiatica | reverse complement strand
ACGGAGAGGGGCTGTGTGCTGATGACCAGGGGGCAGGCTTGCAGGGTATACCCTTTGGTTGATTGATGATACATGGAGGGGATTGTAACCATGGTAATGAAACAATATACAATAGGATGAATGTAAAGCTAATATTCTTCCATGTAAACTATCATATAATTCACAATAAAACATTTAAAAAAGAACCTTAAGGCTAGGAAACATCTCCAGAAAATACAAAGGTTTATAGGCAATTTTACAGGCACAATTTTTCAAACATGTAAAAGATTATCTATGCGAACTCATGAAAGTGTGTGCCTGTACAAATAATTTCCTTTGGAGACTTTCTCCAACAGAAAAAATGAAGGTTAAACAGAGAACATTGCTTTAAAGAACAGTTATATGCTGTACGGGGAGCGTGGTGGCTACCATTTGTTAATCATCAGACTGTGAACCACAAGGTTCATGGTTCCAGACCACAAACCCCTCTGTAGGATAAAGATGAAACTTTCAGCTCTCCTGAAGGTTTAAAGCCTTAGAAATCCTATGCAGTGTCACTATGAGTCAGAACCACCTCCACAACAACAACAACTGTTGTACAAGACTATTCATAAAAACATCTGTGTGTGATATTATGATGACTGCAAACACAGACAGAGATGGCATCAAATTTTCAGGAAAATGAGTTATGTTCCAAATGGTCCTTAATTATACACTGAACGTGACTTAACTTGTATTCCAATAATAAAAGCGTTTAGTCTCATTTATCACCTGATTTAAAGGGCAATCTAAACTGGATACAAAATGTCTTCTAAAATTAGAAAAGCAATTGAACAAACACTAACACTGTGCCCCAGAATAACAACTAGGAAAATTCATTGCAACCGAAGTATCAATGGAGCTCCTTTAAGATCATGATTCGTGATCTCAGTGAGAAGACAGAAACAAAACCAAATTAACACTTTGAGAACTCAGTTTATTCACTAAATTAAAGCAGATGCATATTTACAAACCTAGTTTCTACTTCTCAGAGACACTGAGCTAAGATACTATGAGCTGAAATTAAAGAAAATGACAAAGATTTTTAATCAAGAATAACGAACCGTGTGGCGCTGTGGGTTAATGTGTCAGACTGCAAAGTCTTTGAACTGCAAAGTCGGTGCTTCAAGCACAAAGTCGGCACAGCTGCTCCTTGGAAATCCTATACAGGGTCACTATGGGTTGGAATTGACTCAACAGCACTTAACAACAACAACAACAACATATTACTGGAGTCCTGGTGTGGTGCTGCTGGATAAGCACTTGACTGCAAGATCTGTCTGCACAGTAATGGTGGCAGTTCAAACTCACCAGCTGTTCTGCGGAAACCTTGTACAAGATCACTATGGATTAGAACTGACTCAACAGCACTTAACAACAACATATTATTATCAGTAAACACTAGAAAACTGATACCAATAGAACGACACAGACGACCAAAAAATAGCCAGTCAACTTAATGGCAACCAACAACTTGTTGTTTTTGCTGTTGTTAGGTGCCATCAAGTCAGTACTGACTCATAGCGACCTTATGCACAGCAGAACAAAACACTGCCCAATTCTAGGCCAACCTCACAATTGTTGCCACGCTTGAGCCCATTGATGCTGCTACTTTGCCAATCCATCTCGCTCGGGTTCTTTCTCTTTTTCTCTGACCCTCCACCTTACTAAACATGATATCCTTCTCCAGCAACTGGTCCCTCCTCACAATATGTCCAAAGTGTGAGAGACAAAGTTTGGCCATCCTGGACTCCAAGAAACACTCTGGCTGCACTTCTTCCAAAATGGATCTATTGGTTCTTTTGGCAGTCCATGGCACTTTCAGTATTCTCCTCCAACACCATAACTCAAAAACATCTATTCTTCTATGGTCTTCCTTATTCACTATCCAGCTTTCGCATGTATATGAAGTTATTGAAAATACCATGGCTTGGGTCAGGCGCACCTTAGTCCTCAAGCTGACATCTTTGCTCTTCAACACTTTACAAAGGTCTTGTACAACAAATTTGTCTAATGCAATATGTCGTTTGATTTCTTGGCTGCTGCTTCCATGAGTGCTGATAGTTGATCCAAGAAGAATGAATTCCTTGACAACTTCAATTTTTTCTCTGTTGATATGAATGTTGTTTATTGGTCCAGTGGTGAGGAATTTTGTTTCCTTTACAGTGAGATGCAATCCATACCGAAGGCTGTGTTCTTTGATCTTCATTAGTAAATATATTAAGCTATGTTCACTTCAGCAAGCAAGGTTGTATCATCTGCATATGGCAGGTTGTTAATGAGTCTTCCTCCAATCCTGATGCCATGTTTTTCTTCATAGAACCCAGCTTCTAGGATTATTTGCTCATCATACAGGTTGAATAGGTATGGTGAAAGAATACAACCTTGTTGCACACATTTCTTCATTTTAAACCATTCAGTGTTACCATGTTCTGTTTGAACAACTGCCTCTTGGTCCAGGTACATATTGCTCATGAGCATAATTAAGTAAGTGTTCAGGAATACTCATACTTCGTAATGTTGTTCATAGCTTGTCATGATCCACACAATTGAAAGCCTTTGCATAGTCAATTAAGAACAGACAAACATCTTTCTAATATTCTTTGCTTTCAGCCAAGATCCATCAGACATCAGCAATGATATCCTTTGTTCCATGTTCTCTTCTGAATCCAGCTTGAACCTCTGGAAGCTCTCTGTCAATGTATGATTGTAGCCATTTCTGTATTAACTTTACTTACATGTGATATCAAAGATATTGTCCAATGATTCCGTTGGGTCACCTCTTTTTGGAATGGGCACAAATATGGATCTCTTCCACTCAGTCGGCCAGGTAGTTGTCTTCGAAATTTCTTGGCAGAGATGAGTGAGTGCCTCCTGTGCTACCTCACTTTCTTGAAAGATTTCAATTTGTATTCCATCAATTCCTGGTGTCTTGTTCTTTGCCAATTCCTTCAATGCACCTTGAACTTCTTCCTTCAGTTTTATGGCTCTTGATTATATGCTATGTCTTGAGATGGTTGAACATCAACCATTTCCTTTTGGTACAGTGATTCTGTATATTCCTTACATCTTCTTTTGATGCATTCTGCATCATTCAATAATTTTCCCAGAGCCCACTCTCTGAAGAGATTTACATTTACTTTACAAAAAAAAAAAAAAAAAAATTAATGCCCAAAGGCACATTAAATTCCTTTTACTATTGAAACACAGGTATACTGGACAATGACTGTTGTTGTTGTTGTTAAGTACCCTCAGACAGTCCCTACTCATAGTGACCCTGTGTAGGATTTCTGAAGCTTTTTACATTTTTGCGGGAGCTGAAAGACTTTTCTTTGTCCCGTGGAGCGACTGGTGGGCTTGAACTGCCAACTTTGGTGTTCAGAGTCTAATGTTTAGTGTATGGAGCCACTGTGCTCCTCAGACAATGAGTTTTGTTGTTGTTGTTAAGTTCTGTAGAATCATCTTGACTCATAGAAAGCCTGTATACATTTTCCAAAGAGCTTCTGGTGGGTTTGAAATGACAACCTGATGATTAGCAGACCACTGCTTATCCTACAGCACTACACCATGACTCCAGACAATGACTGGTGGTGGTTATGTGCTGTGGAGTTGGTTCCGACTCATAGCGACCCTGAACAGTGTTTCCAAGGCTATAAATCTTTATGGGAGCAGAAAGCCTCATCTTTCTCCCACAGAACAGCTGTTAGTTTTGAACTGCTGACCTTGAGGTTAGCAACCCAACTGGTAGCCACTAGGCTAGAGTGCAATTAAGCAGATTATTGGTTATGAATTTGTAACCTTGTTCTAGTGACTGTTCTGATTACTGCCAATTTCATGTTTTACTCTCAGTTCTTAGTGCCATGCCAGTTTCATATAAATGAAATCAGATTATAAGATATAATATGCTGGTGGAATTAAAATTTATCCTACTCCACAGACTGTTATTTACCTTTTCCATTATGTATTCACTGGTACATTTCAGTCCTTGAGTGGTACAAATGGTTAAGTCTTTGACTACTAGCTACAAGGGTGACCGTTCAGAACTGATCAGAAGGGCCTTGGAGACAGGCCTGGTGAAGGCGATCGTCTTTCAAAAGATCACAGCCTTGAAATGTGTCTGGAAGAATTCTGCTTTGCACACATGGAATTGCCCTTGTTGAGACTCTAAGACAAGTAACAGCAACAATATAATTAAGTTTGGTCTTTAAAGTTCCTTCATCTCTTACATTCTATTCAACTACGAAGGTAAAAGACTACAGCCCTCGGTATGGGTTGCACCTCAATGTAAAGAAGACAAAAATCCTCACCACTGGTCCAATAAACAACATCCTAATAAGTGGAGAAAAGATTGAAGTTGTTGAAGACTTTATTTTACTTGGATCAGCCATCAACACTCATGAAAGCAGTCAGGAAATTAAATGACGTATTACATTAAATGACACATTGCAAATCTGCTATACATACCTTTTTAAAGATTTGAAGAGAAAAGATGTCAGTTTGAGAACTAAGGTACACCTAACCCAAGCCATGGTATTTCCAATATGCATGCAAAAGTTGTACATTAAATAAGGAGGACCATAGAAGAATTGATGCTTTTGAGTTATGGTGTTGGAGGAGAATGTTGAAAGTGCCATGGGCTGCCAAAAGAACCAATCAATCTGTGTTGGAAGAAATGCAGTCAGAGTGCTCCTTGGAAGCCAGGATAGCCGGACTTTGTGTCTCATACCTTGGACATATTGTCAGGAGGGACAGATCCCTGAAGAAAGATAACATATTTTGTAAAATGGAGGGTCGAAGAAAATAAGGAAGACCCCCAACTAGATGGACAGAGGCAGCATGACTGGGCAGTGTTATGTTCTGTTGTGCATAGGGTCGCTATGAGCACTATCAACTCAATGGCACCTAACAACAACAACAATCTTCATCAGCATCTCCTTACTGGACAAATAGAATGCCCCAAAGTATTGAAACTGGTTGTTCATATGACATTTTGAAGATAGTTCCTTTGAGTATCCTGAATGATTTCTTTATTTTTGATATTTATGACATTAAAGCAAAAATGTCACTTGAAGGACAAAAATACACCTGACCAAAGCCATAGTATTTTCAAGGTTCACATATGCATGTGAACACTGGATAGTAAATAAGGAGACTGGAAAGGAATTGATGAATTTGAATTGTGGTTTTGGTCAGTGGTTTGTTACCCCCAGCTGCTCCATGCAGAAAGCAGACACAGTCTGCTTCAACAAAGATTTACAGCCTCCAAAACACTATGGAGTAGTTCTACATTGTCCAATAGGGTTGGATGAGCCAGAATCAACCTGATGGTTTATGGATTGCCAAAAGAATGAATAGATATGTCTTGGAAGAAATGCAGCCAGAATATCCTTGTTGTTGTTAAGCATGTTGAGTCAGTTCTGACCCATAGCTACACTGTATAGCGTTTCTACAGAGTGACTAGTGAGTTTGACTGCCGACCTTGTGGTTCAAACTGACCTTGCAGTAGTGTGTTTAAGGGAGGATAATAAGACTTCTTCTCAAGTCCTTTGGATATGTTACCAGGAGGGCCCATTCCTGGAGAAGAACATTATGCTTGGTAAAGTAGAGAGTCAGTAAAATAGGAAGGTCATCAATGAAATGGGTTCTTACATTGGCTTCTGAAATGAACTCAAACTTAGCAATGATTATGAGGATGAAGTAGGACCAGCCAGTTCCTGTCACTGTACATAGGGTCACTATGATTCAGAAGCAACTTGATGGCACCCAATAAAAACTACAATATAATATTAAATATATCCCTTTATAAATATTTGATAGTCTCTTAATAGGTTCTTGTCTCATTTAAAAATCATCTTAATTTAAAAGAATGTACCATTTCCAACTTGTTAATAAAGTCTTAGAGTTTTATTATGGAACTTGATTAGGAAACCCAGTGAGCTACAATGAATGAGGACCCCCAAAGGATGCTGTTATACCCAAATTCTTCCAATCTTGGAATGCACAGCTGTTTCAGGGGAAAACTGTCTATTCCCTTAAAGAGCAGTTTCAGGAAACCTTGAAGGGTCACAATGGGTCAGAATTGACTTCCCAGCAGTAGGGGTTTAGGGTATTCAATATTATCATAAAAATATCAGACATCAAGCAAAGTTTTTGTCTACAATTTCCCTATAAAGTGTTTTTCATTACAATTGAGAAATGATGGTTCATGAGTACTAATCATTTCTAACAGTTCATAGTTAAAACTTTAATCATTAAAATCTAGCGACTAATTGCCTAAACAATGCATTAATCTATCTAAAGATGTGATTTCTGGTGGAGGCAACCCACCATACTTAAAAATTATTCCATCTGGAATCATTTTGTTGTTGTTTTTGTCAGGTGCCATCGATTCGGAACCGACTCATAGCGACCCCATGCACAGCAGAATGAAACAATATCCGATCCTGGGCCAACCTCACT
>NW_006408788.1:1470521-1474553 GCF_000296735.1 Chrysochloris asiatica | reverse complement strand
TTGTTTTCTTGACATTGAGATGTAATCCATATCGAAGGCTGTGCTCTTTGATCTTCATCAGTAAATGTTTCAAGTCCTCTTCACTTTCAGCAAGCTGTAATCATCTTAGTGCTGATTATTTTTCCTTAACATCTATGGTAATGTGCCACTAATATGTGGATGTCAGAAATCCTGGTGTGGTGCTGTGGGATAAAGCACTGGAGCACAAGGTGGGTTTGAACCACAAATCAGCAATTCAAACTCCTTGGAAACTCTATACAGGTTTGCTACGAGTCGGAACTGACTTAATGGCACTTAACAACAACAACATGTAAATGTGAACTGTGATATAAACAGCACATATACTATAGCCAAATGCCTTTGGGGGGAGCAGTTCTGAATTTATACATTTATCTGAAGATAAAGATATTTGAAGATCATTTGCTACCCATTAATGCATGCAATTAATCATTACTGTGTAGTGTATATTCATTCATAACAATTAGAGAAAACCAGAAAATTGTAATTGATACTAAGGAAATTATAAAGACCAGTATTTTGTCTTTGCCCTTTTTAATTTATTATTTTTGTTTGGATTTTACATTTTGCTGTTTGGAATTTTCTAAAGTCAACCTTTCTTGAATTCCTTTAGGATTACCTTTGGTTCTACAGACTTCTAACTTTTTCCGGACATTTTCTTCATCCTTTTTGATATTCTTCTGTATCTCTTTATGCACAATTCTCTGTTCCTCACTCTTCCTCCTTTTGAATTTATTGGCTATGTTAACCATTGTCCAATGTTCTTAAATTCAATGTAGCTTACTGCAAAAACACTCATGTTGAGGTGACAACAATATGTCTCATGACTCATTTCCTCATTATATCATCAGATTGCTCATGTAATAAATGTATCCCAGAGATTCATTCCATTCCTTTACATTGATATGTGGTTAGCAGTCTAATGCTTATCTTACAGCACCTACCAGTGCTCTTGAATTCCTGGGTGTAGTGCAGTGGGCCAATGCACAGGACTGCAGAGTAGGTTCGAACTGCAAGGTTGGCAGTTCAAGCTCAACAGTTGCTCCTCAGAAATCCTTTAAAAGGTTGATGTGGATCGAAACCAACTCGACAACACTTAACCACCACCACCACATTATCAACACCTTTCTCTTGAAGGCTTATTTGGAATAATGGGACTATTTTTATCTTTGGACGTACATGATCCAATTTAGTGAAGCAATATAGCAGGGTGGATAGAGCTGGACTTGATTCTAAGTTTCTAATCGAATCAACCATTTAATTATCTATATGGCCTTGAGCAAGTTCTGAACATCTCTGAGTCTTAAATTTCTCACCTATTAATCTTCTTTCCTTGCCTGTAGTAGCTTAAAATCTTCACGGGGTATAATGAAGTTTAAAGATACAACTAGAAAATACCAGATATGTAGTATATTCTTCATAAATGATGACACAGTGATCCTGATATCTATGGACATATTCAGAAAATCAGTTTTGAATTGATACACATGGAATTTACTAGTGGCTGTTGTTGTTGCTGTTATGTGCTGTTGAGTATGGTCCGATGCACAGTGATCCTATGACCACGGAATGAAACACTGCATGCTCCTGAGTCATCCTTTTAAGTATTGTCACGTTTGGACCCATTGCTGCGGTCACAGTGTCAAGCCATCTTGCTGGGGATCATCCTCTTTTTCACTGACACTCCACTTTTTCAACATGATGTACTTCTCCAGGGACTGGCCCCTCCTGATAATACGTCTGAAGTACAAGAGATGAAGTCTCAATATCTTCACTTTTAAGGAACATTCTGGTTGTACTTCTTCCAAGACATAAGTAGCTATCGATTGATTTAATCAAAGTCTTTTCAATCTCGTTGTTCATAATGGATACGTAGCAAGTTTCCCTGAAGACAGTTGTATGACCACCCTCAAATCGTGCTCATCTTTTCCAGTTTGGTAACTGACTATTGCTGAAAACTTTCTCTTTTTCAAGCTTCTTCATTTCATTCTCCCTTTAGAATAATTCTTCATAAAATCACTTTAAAATAATTAAAATATATGATAGTATATGAAACAGGATATAAGATTAGACTACTTGGTTTCATTAGAATCAAGCTTTATGTCAATGATAGTTGTTAGGTGTCATCGATTCAATTATGAATCATACTGATCCTGTACACAACAAAAGGAAACATTACTTGGTCCTGCACCATCCTTATAATTGTTGCTAAAATTTAACCCCATTGTTAACTCTCTGTTAACTGATCTCATTGAGGGTCTTAGTCTTTTTCAGTTTGTTAAGTATGATGTCCTTCTCCAGGAACTGGTCCTTCCTAAGGGCATATCTAAAGCATATGTCCAAAGATCTTTCTAAATGTCCTTACTTCTAGCTGTCCAGATTTGTTCATTCTTTTGGTAGTCCATGGTACATTCAATATTCTCCACCGATACCATCATTTCAATGCATCAGTTCTTCAATCTTCCTTATCTATTGTCTTGCTCTCACATGCATGTAAGGCAATTGAAAATATAATGGCTTGAGTCAGACTCACTTTAGTCCTCAAAGTGGCATTTGTTCTTTAATATTTTAAAGAGGACTTTTGCAGCAGATTTGCCTGATGCACTGCATCAGTTGATTTCTTAACTGATGAACCCATGGGTACTGATTTTGGATCCAAGTAAAATGAAATCCTTGATAATTTCAATCTTCCATCCATTGACCCAGTTGTGAGAGTTTTTGGTTTCTTGGTTGAAGTGTAATCCATAGTGAAGGTTCAACAGTAAGTGCTTTATGTCATTCTGCTTTCAGCAAGCAAGACTGTGTCATCTGCAAATCACTAGTTGCTTATTGGTGCTTTCCTCCAATCCTGATACCACACCTCCCCCCCCCATACAGTCCTGCTTATCAAATTGTGTGTTCAGTATACAAATTGATAAAGTATGGTAAAAAGATACAGCTCTGATGCATATCTTTCTGAATTTTTAAACCATGCAATGTCGTTTTGCTTTGTTTCAACACCTGCCTGTTGAGCTGTGTGCTGATTCTGCATGAGCACAATTAAGTGTTCTGCAATTGTCATTCTTTGCAATGTTTCCCACACTTTGTTCTGATCCACATAGTCAAATTTCTTTGAATAGTCAATAAAGCACAGGCAAGAATCTTTCTGATATTCTTTGCTTTAAGCCAAGCTCCATATGACATCAGAAATTATATCTCTTGTTCTAGGTCCTCTTCTGAATTTGTTTTGAATAGCTGGTAGTTTCCTATCAATAGAGTAAAAACTAGTGTGTACTAGTATCAAAATCCTCAAACATAAGCCATTTTCTTTGTGAACAACAGTGACTGTAAACAAAACATCCTTTGTTACTCAGAGAAAATATTTGCTCCAATAACCATGTAAAAATAGCTTTGAAAAGGGAACTTCCTGCAGTTATTAATTCTACTTTCGAGTCTAACTTTTTATCATTCTATAATTTATTCCTTTTGAAACACTCATAGTATATAAAAAAAATCAAAAACCAAAAAATATGAGTCAATCTGGACTGGTCAGTGAGGAAAAAAAGAAAAATCATCAATTGTCCTTTTTGAAATGTTCTCTTGTTCAGCATAGTAATCCCCTCTTCTTGTTTTTTGACTGTTAAGATGATCACATAGGGATAAACATACTATGGTGGACAGAGTCAAGATTTTTAGTTAAGTAAACATTGAGTTAGAAAGCAACTCTCCAATTTTCTAGCTTTATGAAACTCTTTGTGTGGCACCATAGAATCAACAGTGACTGCTAACCACAAGGTCGGTGGTTCAAACCCACTAGCTGCTCCTCAGAAACCCTATATATTTTTGCTATGAGTTGGAACCAACTTGACAGTACTTTAAACAACAACAGGATCTCCTTTGAGTTTAAAAAAGTAAACCAAATTCTGAGATTCAGTCTCTTCGTTCATAAAATTGAGATATAGTTATGTTTCCAGTAGATTTCTAGTAAGAATTACATGAGATAAAATATATAAAGCCACCCACCCACCAATAACG
>NW_006408788.1:1461205-1469796 GCF_000296735.1 Chrysochloris asiatica | reverse complement strand
GGACCCTACCCAGAGCAACAGTGACGCCAGAGATGGAGGCAGAGATGATGACGTGAAGAGATGAAGCAGCTGGGGACTTTAGACCCAGAGAGGGAGAGGGGCTGTGTGCTGACGACCAGGGAGCAGGCTTGATGTAACCATGGCAATGAAATGATAAATGATACAAAGAATGTAAAGCTAATGTTCTCCCATGTAAATGATCACATAATTCACAATAAAACATTATAAAATATATATATATAGCCAAGTACATACATTATTACCTCTATTAGTATTAGACGGTGGGAAGGATCATTTGAGGAATTTCTTTTAATTAAATCATTACTTTCTACATCTAAGGAATTTATAAATCAGAGGGAGCATTATTTGGAAGCATTTCCCCCATAATTTTAATGTAGCTAATATGTTCCATCCATTTTTGCATTTAACTATTTATCTACTCTTCTATTTTTGGGTAACCAAAAGGTTTGAATCCACTGGCCAATTCATAGGAAAATGTTGAGGTAGGGAAAGGTTGTCACTTTGAAAACTCTATGAGCAATTCTCTTTTGTCCTACAGAACTGCTGAGTTTGGAATCAACTTTAAGGCAATCGTTCTGCTTTAGTGGTATCTTAGCCTGTATATGAGATCCTGGTATGGTGCTGTGGGTTAATGCATTAAACTGCAAAGTCGGTTTGAACTGTAAAGTCAGAGATTCAAGCTCGCCAGTCACTCCTTGAAAATCCTATACAAGATCACTATGTGTCAGAACTGTCTCAGACAGCACTTCAACAAGACTGTATGTGGATTCCTGGTTTGGTGATGAAGGATAAGCACTGGACCGCAAGGTCAGTTTGAACTTCAAGGCCAGTGATTGAAATTCACCAGCCACTCCTCAGAAACCTTATACAGGGTCACTATGAGTCAGAACCAACTTCACAGCACTTAACAACAACAAGCCTATACGTAGTTTATCATGCCTTTTTTTAAAGAAAAACTAAGTTGCTGATGAGATGTTCTGCTCCTGTAAAGATTTACAGCCTCAGAAACCCTATACACTGTCGCTATGGGTTGGAAGCCACTTGACGGCACTTAACAACAACAACAAAAAGTTGCTTTTAGAAAATTCTCTATTTGCTTTCTTGAAGCCACTCCTTTCTGAAGTACAGTAAAAGCTGAGTTTTTGGAGACAAAATGTTTCGAGAAAGCAGAGATGGCATCTTTCCTATCTAGGCTGCCATTTTAAATACACAAATGCATTATTTAAGAATGAAAGCAAATGTCCTGAAACCTACTGAAGTCAGTCTTCTACATGTAGTTAAAGCTCTCCTAATAATTGGATACTGTCCCCATATATCTGCCTTGTTTGGACTTCCTTTCTTATTTCTAACATGAAGTAATCAGGTTAGAATTCAGGTCTCCTTTAGTGTGTTGGTGAATTACTGCTGATTTTTGACAAGAATTTTACATCTGGCTGTTAAAACGAATAAATAACAGTAGACACATTAATAATGTGAATGATTAACTTTCATGTTAATGATTAACATTCATTTTAACGATTCTAGCAAACATAAATATTCAAACATCACCTACATCTTCACGGCCACCAAACATAGTCACATGATTTCCAAGCTTTAGAGTGCCCTTGGTGATGTTACTTCAGTGTTGGGGGCAAGTGAAGAAAGAAAGGGCAGCATTAATATGATAGCGACGCATCCACAACCAAGAAAGGCCAACCATCACCATAGGTCACCGTACCAGTGAAGGTTTTGCTGGAGTTTTCAGAGGAAAGATAAAGAATACACAGATACAACAGCAATCACCCCATGAAACGTGCACCTAGACTGGCAGTCAGTATGAGAATCTTCTGCCATATTCATGCCAGTTATTTTACATTTCGGAATCTAATTTTGTGTACATTTAACTTTTAAGTACATTTTTAGAATTTGTCATCATGATAGATCTGTAAACATGAAGAGTTTCATGTTTTATCTTTCTACACATTTGAATCACATTTTAATAACTATAATTTTATATTGTATAGCCTAGAGACCTTCTTTTAAGTGGGTCTGAACTTTTCAGAAGTTTGACCACCCCCCAAAAAAAACAAAAAAATCTCCAAGATCCCTTTTTCCTTTTACCGTTCATATGTAACCAAGTAGCTAACCCCTTTGGATGGAATGATTTTCTCCTGATTTTCAAGATAAGTCTTTGAGGACTATTCAGTAACACATACGCATGTGTTCTTGTGATTACTGTCTCATATCTTGCTGGTGGTGCTATAGATACAAAAATTGAATTAAAAATAAAATTAAAACATTAGAAAACCACAGGAAAATTAAACAAGATGCCCAGAATATAATTCAGTATCTATAGGAGGGAGCTTCAAAAAGATTATGGCAAAAAATCATTATCTTTTCATTTCATTTTTATATGAACTTTCTGAAATCTTTTCATATTGATATAATTAGTATTTTTAAACAAATTCTGGACATTTGCTGCCTTAACGTGCTGTTGTTGTTAGGTGTCATCGAGTTGGTAACGACTCACAGCGACCCTATCACAACAGAACGAAACACTGCCCAATCCTGGGCCAACCTCACTATTGTTGCCACACTTGAGCCCATTGATGCTGCCACTTTGCGAATCCGTCCTTCTGGGAGTCTTCCTCTACTTCCTCTATTTCTCTGACCCTCCACCTTACCAAACATGATATCCTTCTCCAGCAACTGGTCCCTCTTGAAAATATGTCTGAAGTAAGAGAGATGAAGTTTGGCCATCCTGGCCTCCAAGGAGCACTCTGGCTGCACTTCTTCTAACACATGACTACCATAACTTAAATGCATTGTTGGTTCTTTTGGCAGTTCATGGCACCTTCAATATTCAACTCCAACACCATAACTCAAATGCATCAATTCTTCTATGGTCTTCCTTATTTACTGTCCAGCTTTCACATGCATATGAGGTTTTTGAAAACACCATGGCTTGGGTCAGGTGCACCTTAGTCCTCAAGCTGACATCTTTGCTCTTCAACACTTTAAAAAGGTTTTGTGCATCAGATTTGCTTAATGCAATATGTGGTTAGATTTATTGACTTCTGCTTCCGAGAATGTTGATGGATGATCCAAGAAGAACAAAGGCCTTGACAACGTCACTCTTTTCTCCATTGATAAGAATGTTGTTTATTGGTCCAGTGGTGAACTTTTTTTTTTTCTTTACATTGAGATGCAATCCATACTGAAGGCTGTGCTCTTTGATCTTCATTAGTAATTATAATCTGTCAGTTTGTCATATTGTGGTAGCTTGTGAGTTGTTGTGATTCTAGAAGCTATGCCACAGGTATTTTAAATACTTGAGGGGTTACCCATGGTGGATAGGTTTCATATGAGCTTCCAGATGAAGACAGACTAGGAAGAAGGAGAGATAAACTATTTCCGAATACTTAGTCACTGAAAACCTTATGAATAGAAGAGAAATACTGTGTAATAGTATGCAGAAAAACATTTTCCTTTATAGGTCCTTGAAAATCAGCTCTGCGCTGTGACCCACACGGTCAGCAGTTCAAACCCACCAGATGCTCCCAGGAAACCTTACACAGGGTCACTATGAATCAGAATCAACTTGATGATGTTGTAGGATAAGCATTTGACTGCAATGTCAGTTTGAACCACAGGGTAGGCAGTTTAGATCTACCAGCTGCTCCTTGGAAACTCTATACAGGGTCACTATGAGTCAGAACTGATTCAATAACACTTAACAACAACATAATAGTGGCAATAATATATCTGTTACTTGTTGCTGTCACTCTTTTATGAATCTCTGTATACCAAGGACTGTATCTTATATGCATCTCCCCTTCCATCATCTTACCCATGTAGGATAAGCACTGGGAAGCTAACTACAGGTCAGCAGTTCAAACCTACCAGGTGCTCTGCAGGAGAAAGAGGAGGATTTCTGCTCCTGTAAAGATCTGTAGCCTCAGAAAACCTATACATCCTGGCTATAATTCAAATCAACTTAATGATAGTGAGTTCGTTTTTTTTGTTTTAGATTATTTTTTGTATAATAATGCCCCTAAATACTAGTTTACAGAACAAAACACAACCCTATCTTAAATGCATCTTCACTGTTGCTACAAATTTGTTGTTGTTAGGTGCCATTGAGTCAGTTCCTACTCCAAGTGGTTTATGTGCAGTAGAGGGAAACTCTGTCCAATCCTCTGCCATCCTCAAAGTAGTTGTTACATTTAGCTCATTGCCACTGCCAGTGAGTCAATGCATCTTCCTCTTTGTTTCACTGACCCTTCACTTTAGCAAACATGAGGTCCTTCTCCAGGGACTGGCCTCTCCTGATAACATGTGTGAAATTGGAGAGACAAAGTCTTGCTGTCTTGACTTCTAAGGAGCATTCTGGCTATACTTCTTCCAACACAGATTTTGTTGTTGTTGTTGTTGTTGTTGTTTTGGCAGTCCATGGTCGCTATGGGTCGGAACCGACTCGATGGCACTTAACAACAACAACAATGGTACTTATAATATTCTTCTTGAATACCATAACTTAAAAGCATTGTTTCTTCTGTAGACTTCCTCATGCACTGTCTAACTTTCACATGCATATGAGGTTACAGAAAATATCACATCTTGGGTCTTGCCCACATTATTCCTTAAACTATTATCTTTGATTCTGAACACTTCAAAGAGTTCTTGCATAGCAGGTTTATCTAATGGAATATGTTATTTCTTTGCTGC
This sequence comes from Chrysochloris asiatica, assembly GCF_000296735.1. Taxonomy (NCBI): domain Eukaryota; kingdom Metazoa; phylum Chordata; class Mammalia; order Afrosoricida; family Chrysochloridae; genus Chrysochloris; species Chrysochloris asiatica. Next base: position 1,465,068 of record NW_006408788.1, on the reverse strand, counting down.
TTCAATGAGTGTTGATTGTGGATCTACGAAAAATGAAGTGTTCGATAACTTCAATCTTTCCTTCATTGAATTGGATACCAAAGTCATTCATTCAATGTGGGGCTAAGGAATGAGGTTGACTATGAAGCTAGTACAACAGAACCGATATTCAGTTTTGTATGTTATACATATTTGTGGCTACTTGCTTCCTGAATGTCAGTTACGGTTTTGTCATCTGTAAATTGGGAACAATAAATGTGTATCTTGAAAGTTTGTTTTAAAGATTCAATGTAATAATTAACCAATTTTAATTTCTTTACACAGTATACATCATAGGAAAAATAAATAATTCAAAATGTTTGTTTCTTAGTCCCTATGAGTCTGGTGGGCTTTTTGTGTTAAAATAGCTCCTAATAATTAGAATTAGCAAGCTGCTCTTATTCCCTAATACCTTCATTACATATCATGATTTATGAATAAATCTTATTTTTCATTCCTACTATTTCCACTTTGGTTATGAATCAGGCTGCGAAACACAAGGCCAGCAGTTCGAAACTACCAGCTGTTCTGCAGGAGAAAGATGAGGTGTTCTGCTCCTGTAAAGATTTACAGCCTTGGAAACCCTGTACAAGTCGCTATGAGTTGGAACCAACTCCACGGCACATAACAACAACAACAATTTCCACTTAGCAGTCAAGTTAAGAGGAAACAGGGAAAGGAAAGAACAAAAGAATGATCCTTGGCTTTGAGGTTTAGATAACATAGACTGTGATGTAGTCAAAAGATTTAGAAGAATATACTGTTAGAGAGATGTTTATTCTTCTCCACAGAGATGATCAAGATTTCACAAGATTCAAGTCCAAGGTGGGGAAGTAAAGGAAATGATATAAATGCCAAAGCCCTTCATAAAATCAGCTGTATGAGGGATGTGCCAGCATGAAATCCCAGGTGTGGGCGATCCAGAGGGTCCTTTTATCTAGTGCAGGTGGATTTCAATTAAGGTTCCTGCCCAAGATCCTAGAGGAATTGACCTGAGTCCGTTTCACTGCTTCTGAGGATCTGATAGCATTGAAGGAATCAGCTGATGTCTCACAGGGGCTCTGAAGATGGACTTAAGATATATTTTCAATGGCACTACCTGGTATGGATGGAGCTCTGGTAGCGTAGTGGTTACGAATCGGGCTGCGAACCTTAAGGTCAGTGGTTCGAAACTACCAGCCGCTCCGCGGAGAAAGATAAGGCTTTCTACTCCCGTAAGGATTTACACCCTCGGAAACCCTGTACAGGGTCGGTATGGGTCGGAACCGACTCGACAGCACTTAACAACAACAACAACAACCTGGTATGGCACTGCAGGAAAATTGTGCTGGCCCACAAGGTTGGTTTGAACCACAAGGTCGGTGGTTGAAACTCACCAGCCACTCCTTAGAGTTTCTATGGGTTGCTATGGGTCAGAACCAATTTGACAGCACTTAACAACAGCAACAACCAGTTGCTACTGAGTTGATTGTGACTCATGGTCACCCCTAATCAGAGAGGGTTCAGAGCAGTAGAATGCTTTCTTGCATGCTCTGCAGTGGAGCAGTGGCCCAGAGAGCAATAGCATTGAAGAAGTCTCATAGGCAGAATGAGATGGGACTGTTGATAATTGTTGGAGACTCAGACATGACCTACATCTCTACCTCAAACTGGCATGTACCTACCAGCACCTACAGCCCATATGCTACAGGTGAAAGGGGAGGGGGCTTCCAATTCAATGGAATCCAATGTCTGATCCTCATCAGACTGAAAGACCAAAACACAAATTAGGATAATCCCTGGACCACAAGATCAACAGTTCAAACCCACCAGTTACTCCTCAGAAATCCTGTGGTAAAAGTGTCCTGGGTGGCTGAAGTTTGTATCTTAACAACTTTCTTTAGGGGGAGATAGATGAATTTTGGCCTGTAGTATGGGTTAAGAATACTGACTAGAAGAACAAACAATTTAGTCTAAAAGGAATACTACCAGAATGTTTTTAGAAATGAGAATGATGGCGTATTAAGTTGCCTCTTTTGGATTGTTGTTGTTGTTGTTATGTGGCATCGAGTCGGTTCTGACCCATAGCGACCCTGTATAGGGTTTCCGAGGGTGTACATCTTTACGGGAGTAGAAAGCCTCATCTTTCTCCTGCGGAGCAGCTGGTAGTTTCGAACTGCTGACCTTAAGGTTCGCAGCCTGATTCGTAACCACTACGCTACCAGAGCTCCTTTTGGATAGTCATCAGAAAACCCCAGGCCTTAGCAAAGGATATAATGTGTGGTCAAGTAGATGTCAGTGAAAATGAGGGAGCCCTTCAGTAAGACAGACTAACAAGGTAGCTTCACAATGAACCCACACACCCACTGTCTTGGAGATTTGTTTGTTGTGTCACTGGGGTAATCTGAACAGCGATAACTTGCTTCCCAGTATTCCATGTGGAGAAACTGGGGGCATCTCCCAGTCTCTTAAGTACAATGTGTCATTTATTTCCCTCAAATAGATGAAAAAAACAGAAACGAGAAGCTTGTTTCCATATTCATCTGACCCATAGGGATTGATATATATGTTCTTCCTCTTCTTCTTTTCTTCCCCCAGAACGGTCATAGAAGTTTCATTCCAGTACTATATAAATTGCCAATCTCTTCCTATTTTGGAGATATGATAGTGCTTTACTTTCTAATATTCCCAAGATTGTAAACCCTCCAAAGAGAAAGCCTTATACATCTCTGCTTCTCTGTACACATGTCAATGCTTAAAACATAAAGATGAGATTTTGACATGCTTGACAGTTTCTATTCCACTGAGTCCAAATTTCAAGGAAAGTATCTGGAAATGTACACAGCAGCTGCAGGTTAGGGGAGACAGGGTTTGCAGACCACATCAAGGTATGAAAACTTCACCAGTGGCAACAGCACAATCTAGTTCTATGTAAGAATCTCAAACAGGTTCCTTTAGCAAGAATAACAAAGAAAAGCCCATCAAATTGGATTTCACATAGACATAGGGTTGCATTTCAGCTGAGGCAAAGAGCAGGGAAAATAATTTTCTTGTCTATTTCAACTAACAAAATGATGTCCCTCTTCTCCCTTGTGGTTTGTCGTCCCTCATGTACTTTTGAAACTGAATGAAATATTGAGGAGATTGTGTCTTCTATAAAAGAAGGGAAAGATGCACTTAGTGGTAGAGATTTGAAAAAAAAAAAACAAACAAAACACACTTTAGTTATTGTGTCTGGGAAATAAGCTAGGCATGCCTGTTGTAGTTGTTGTTGCTAAGTGCCATTGAGTCAATTCTGACCCATAGCGACCCTGTATAGGGTTTCCAAGGAGCAGCTGGGGAGCCTGAACAGACGACCTTGCAGTTCAAACGGCTTTGCAGTCTGGAGCATTAACCCACAGTGTCACACAGGTCGTTGTGTGTAGTCAATTTCAACTCTTAACTGATCCCATATGACAAGTAGAACTGCCCCATAGGGTTTCCTCGGCTGCAGTCTTTATAGGTGCATATCAATATATCTTTCTCTTGTGGTACTACTGGGTGGGTTTGAACCTCAAGTGTTTTTCTAGTATCCAAGTGCGTAACCACTGTACCACCAGGATTATTTTAGGTATAAAGATTCTAAAATTCCATTTAGTTTCCTGCTGGGGGACAAACTGTTTCCCAAGTCTTCTTCAGACACTAAGAATAATAATGGGGCTGAGCCTACATGCAGGCTTTGAGAACTATCCTGGGACTGCATCCAAGCATGTGTAATGGATGAGGATTTAAATAAGAATCTAGTATTTATACAGCTACCATCAAAATGTGTAGTTCTAATTCTTTTTTTGTTTGTTTGTTTCTAAATTAATAAATAATGCCAACAA
>NW_006408788.1:1457390-1458630 GCF_000296735.1 Chrysochloris asiatica | reverse complement strand
TAGTTGTTAAATGCCATCAAGTCAGTTCCGACACATAGTGACCCTGTATAGGGTTTCCAAGAGTGGCTGGAGAGTTTAAACCACCGACCTTACAGTTAAAACCAACCTTGCAGTCCAGCACATTAACCCATAGAGCTACACCAGAACTCCTTATAATTATACTACAAACTACAAAACCATTAGTATAATCAGTTACAGATAAACATTTATCTTTTCATGTAATTGATAATATTGATAATCCCATGATGTTGTTGTTAAGTGCCTTCGAGTCAGTTCTGACTCACAACCACTCTGTATAGGGTTTTCAGGCCATTTTTCTTAATGTTGATGGAATGGCTTGATGGATTTTTGCCACCTTCCTCACCTATCCTCACAGTGATCTTCTGAAAGGCACCTTCTCTCCCGTCATCCCAGCCACATATTGCCTTCTAGGCCATAGACAAGGAAGCTTCAAATGTTCATGGAATGATTATATTCTCTTTCTTTCAATTCTATTTTTCCATGTAATTTTTGAAGCCCAATTGTATCTATCGATATTGTTGTTAGCGTCCTTTGAGTTACAACAGAACTACACACTAAATATGAACACAACAGAACTACACACTGACTGGGCTTGCACCATCCTCACAATCATTGCCATATTTGAGCCCATTGTTGCTACCACTGTGTTAATTCATCATATTGGTGGTCTTCCTCTTTTCTACTGACCTACTACCAAGTATGTATGACATCTGTCTCCAGGGACTGGTTCCTTCTGAGAAAATGCCCAAATTACCTGAAACAAAAGCTGACATTTCTTGTTTCTTAAAAGCATTCTGACAGTACTTCTTCTACGAACAGATTTGTTTATTTTTCTGGCAATTCAATATTCCTTAAAAACATGAAAGACATCAATTGTTTTTCTGTATCCTTTGTTGTTGCTGTTGTTGTTGTTAAGTTCCAACTCATAGTGGCCCTGTATATGGCTTTTGAGAAGCAGCTGGTGGGTTTGAACTGCCAACCTGTGGTTAGTAGTCCAGTACCTACTGTAGAATACAACAGCAGGAATCCTTATTCATCATTAAACAATATACAGTTTAATATAACTGCAACCAGAGTTAGAATTCATAATTTACCTCCTGAAAGCAGCAATCGATTTCATACAACTTGTATTCATATTTTGGTGCAGTATGTTATTGATTATGTTTCTTCTGACTTTAGTCTCTGAAACTGCCACCAAATGACTCTTTTCTTGATGAGG
>NW_006408788.1:1454062-1456061 GCF_000296735.1 Chrysochloris asiatica | reverse complement strand
ACATGATATTTCACTTAGAAGACTGAAATTCATTCTGTTCAGTCAATAAGTGTGAATAAACTTTAAGCATGACAAAATAGGTCCATGTTGATTTTCTAGAAACTTCACATTGATTTAAGTCATTTCAAAATTAGTAGAAAGTTGGTTTGAATATAGTATTTCTATTATTTATTGAAATGTTGGACATTTCAGCATTGCTGCTAAGAGCCATTGAGTCACATAGTATGGAGTTTCCAAGGTTGAAGATCTTTGAAGGAGCAGAAAGCTTCCTCTTTCTCCCACCATTAGTTGGAGTTTCCTTGTAAAATGAACTAAACAAAGACTTTATAAACTAACCCAAAAGATTTCTGCACTATGCTAAGAGACAGATCAATAATGCTAAAGTAGATTTTTATCCATTGGGAATAAATAGAAAAGAACAGAAAAGCTTAGTAAAATATTCATGGCTACCCTTATTAAGTGGACAAAATTATTTTCCAATCAATATTCTATTTAATTGAAAAGAAATAGGATATATTAGAACTTAAGCAAAAATTTAAAAATAAAAATGTTTGTTGTCTACTAATAAATCTAAAAGTTTTTTGAAGATATACAGGTTGTGACTGAGTGTTGTTCAGTTGATTTTTTGCTCACGTGGTCACATGTAACAAAGGAGAACTGCCCCATAGGGTTTCTAGGCTATTATTTTGATGGGGACAGATCTCCAGGTCATTCTGTATATTACAGTATTTAATGTCTTCCTTGGCAGGTAACAATCAGTCAGCCTTCATCTTTAAAACTGACAAGAGCTTCCTGTCTCTTATTTAGGTCCCAGAGATTTCATACTTCCGCTTTGTCATATCTTCGGCAACAACAGTTTCTCTACATGTGTCTCCCAGTTTTTGCTATCTTATTTCTGGTTTAGTGGCGCTTAGGAAAAGCACTAAACCATTAACTACAAGGTTGGCAGTTCAAACCAACCAGAAAAATCCCATAAAGATTTTAGCCTTGGAAATCCCATACAGGGTCAGTATGTATTGGAGTTGACTATATGGTACTGGGCCTTATGGGGTTTTGTACGTCTGGCTTACCATCTTCATATGGAAATGTGATGGGGAAGCTTGAAACTGCAGTTAATCATCATAGAGCAAAGTTTTCAGATTCCCAGGAAGACTAGTTTTTCAATCATAGATTGATTACTCACAGATAACATTCCCTGTCTGGGTCAAATAGATGGCAGGGTATGAAGAAACATACACAGAACCAGACTACTTGTTCAGTAATAGACTATTTCTGTTGACAGTTACAAGTCCCTCATCAGGGCTTATGAGCAAGCAGGTTTTTCACAAAAAGAAACTGAGCAAGGTAGACAGTGAGCTATCCAATATGATTTTTCATCCCTATTTACCAAAGTACCAAGGTATACCATGAGCTTAACTCTTTTTCCAAATGTGTAATATGACCTGACATTTAAGTCTATCCTCTTCACTATACACCCCACCAAGAACAAAAGAGATATAATGGACACTCAAAACAAAACAAAATTGAGCAGCTATTTTTAATTTGTTTAAAGTAAGGTCTTCAACTAAATTATTAATGGAAAAGGCTTTCGTCTTTTGTTTTCCAAGTCAAATTATTAGAAATAAAGACTCTTTGCTGTTGTTAGTTGCCATTGAGTGACCCTATGCACAACAGAATGAAACACTGCCTGGTCTTGGGCCAACCTCACAATTGTTGCCACGCTTGAGCCCATTGATGCTGACACTTTGTCAATCCATCTTGCTGGGGTCTTCCTCTTTTTCCCTCCACCTTACCAAACATGATATCCTTCTCCAGTGATTGGTCCCTCCTGACAATATGTCCGAAGTATGAGAGACGGAGTTTGGCTATCTTGGACTCCAAGGAGCACTCTGGCTGCACTGCTTCTTACACAGATCTGTTTGTTCTTTTGGCAGTCCATGGCACTTTAATATTCTCCTCCAACACCATAACTCAAAAGCATCAATTCTGCTACAATCTT
>NW_006408788.1:1446790-1453517 GCF_000296735.1 Chrysochloris asiatica | reverse complement strand
GAGCACAGTTAAGTGTTCAGGAATCTTCAGACTTCAGAATGTTGTCCATAGTTTGTCATGATCCACACAATCAAAGGCCTTTGCATAGTCAATAAAGCACAGGTAAACATCTTGTATTCTCTGCTTCAGCCAAGATCCAACGGACATCAGTAATGCTATCCCTTGTTCCACATACTCTTCTGAATCTGCCAACTTTGTGGTTCAAACTGACCTTGTGGTTGAGTGCTTATCTTACAGCACCACAGTAGGAGTTACATGAAATAGAATTCTACAAAACTTTATTAGGTAAATAGTTTCCTTTTATTTCCCCATAGTAGTCCTGGGGTGTTTCTGTGGGTTAATGCACTGGCCTGCAAAATGGGTTTGAATTGTGAGGTCAGCAGTTCAAGCTCACCAGTCACTCCTAGGAAACCTTATACAGGGTTGCTGTAAGTCGGAAACAACTAGACGGTACTTAACAACAACAAGATTTCCACACAGAGCACAATAGAATTATTAATAATATTATTAAAATGGGTAAAATTAACACAGCTAATGTATAACTTCCTATAAGCCAGGAACAAAACATGTGTTTTCATGCATTATCTCCATTATTCCTATCCCTAAACCCTGTAAGGTAGGTTATGTTGTTGTTGTTGTTAAACATCCTCAAGTTGGTTCCAATTCATAGCAACCATGTAGAGGGTTTCCAAGGAGCGACTGCTGAGTTTGAATTACTGATCTTGCTGTTCAACCCGACCTTGCAGTCCAGTTCATTATCCTGCCGCAACACCCCGGGAGAGGCTCACCATTTTACAGATGAGTAAACTGAGGCTCAAAGAAGTGAAATAACTTGTTCAAAGTTTGTAAGCAGTGTTTCTGGGAAAGAAACCATGAGATCTAATTCTAAAGCAGGAACTTTTAACTTTAAGAGCACATTGGGATTACCTGAGGACTTTCCAATATCTTCAGTCCCACCTGAAAGCATCTTAGTTAATTGATCTGTGGGGTCTTTGTCTTGTCTTCTCTCTAGGTGACCCTAATATATAGGCTAGCTTGATAACCACTACTAGAGACTAAGTTATTAATTATGATGCTACTGGATGAAGAAACAAACACTTGACTACCTTCATGTATTGACTTCTCATTGTAGCTCTTTAAAATATACATATGTATTAACAGTAACTGACATTAATTGGCCACTGAGAGACATTAATGAAACCAGTTTTGTCAAACTGATTTACCCTGACCAGACTACTTGCCAAACAGTAATGCTGTTTCCCAGGGAGAGGCAGTGAACAGATTCATAAATGACTGACCTCAGTCTAGCTCACCTCTTCATGTGGACAGGGACCAAGTCGGGGAAGCTCTGATGCACATCAAACTAACTTAAGCTCTTCAAATGATCTCCTCGGTGCATTGCTTTGTTTTATGCTCTCCAGTTCCCTCACCCTAGTATCTTTAATGTGTTATCCCAGCTTTCTTGTCTCTTCTGGGGAGTGAGAGCCATAGCATTTTGGACAATTAGTGCCAGTGTAAGCAATGGATGCTTTATTTTCTACCCTGGAGCCAAATCTTTTCTATTAGTCACAATCCATCCAAAGATATTGATAAAAGAATGTAGACAAAGCTATAAATACTCATTAAACAGTGATTTGCTATGTATTGGTCACTGTACTCACAGTATAAAATGTCTAGGAGATAGTCCCAGGGAAGGAATAATATGTGACAAGATGAACTGGGACACATGCTTGTTTTGTTTGTTTTTACTATGGTAAAATATATACAGTAAAACCAAATTTGCCTTTTGAGAATTTTTAAGTCACATCAATTACATTTCCCATGTTGGGCAGTTATCATAATCCCACACCAACTCAGTAGTTGGGAATTTTTTAACTTGAGGGTGTGTGTGTGTGTGTGTGTGAGAGAAAAGCAGAGAGAGAGAGAGAAAGATTCAGTCTTATAATATGTTTGCTTTGGAGTGGTGTGAAAACCAGTCTTATTCACATAGTCGGAGTCCTGGTGTGGTGCTGTGGGTTAATGCGATGGACTGCAAAGTGACTTTGAACCATAAGGTCTGTGGTTCAAACTCACCAGCTGCTCCTTGGAAACACTATACAGGGTCGCTATGGTGGTACCAACTCTATAGCACTTACCAACAATAACAACATTCAAATAGCCATACTATTTCATCATAGATCTAAGAAAATGATTGTACAAACAATTGCCAAACCATATATGCCAAAGAACTCTCACTCACAACCAGCCCACTAAACAGACCATAACCTCTGTGGCAATAAGCACAGGTCAGGACTGAGCCAACAGTTTCTAGCTTCCCTCATTTTTGTCCCTGTCTACAACTCCAGACCAACCAAAAGCTAAATGTGCTCCTCAAGCCAATAATGTCTGAGATCCTGCCTCCAAATATGGATATTCTTCTAATAAGACTGTAATTAAAGCCTTTCCCTGGTTTCACTCCACTGACAGACTTTGAATCTCTACAAACTTTAGTTATGATGCCTGATTTCTTTGTTATCACAAGATTCTGAATAGATAGTCTCTGCTTGCTCTCATCTGAGTGGGCTTCATATTTCCAAAGTGCAAGACCGAGGGAATAGGAGCACCATGTTGGGATGTGGAGCTTGTGTTCCCCAGCATGGTGACTCTTCCAACATGTGTTTTTCTACAACCTCCTTCTAGGAAGGGCAGGTCCATTGGCAGAGAGCCTGACTAGATCAGCATCAAATCCAGACAGATCAGCCTGAGGAAGCCGACTTGACCTCATGCCAATACCACAGTGGGATTTGAGTAGGAACCTCAGTCCTTAGCATCCGTCTCAGAAAAGGGATGGCATGATGAATCGAATCGCTTTTTCATTTGAAATGACTGAGATAAAGCAGACAATTGATTTAATTTACAAAAAGAATAATGAGTTTCTTTTTTTACATCAGACAGAATGAACATTTGCAATAGGCCCCAAGTTCAGTTTTGGAAAAATAAAGTTAGATTTTGTACCACTTGAATATTTAAAAAACAAACTACCAATAAAATGAAGTAGATTCTGACTCTTGGCAACTCGAAGTTGTAAAGAGTAGAACTGTGCTCCCTCCATAGGGGTTTTAATAGATGGGATGTTTTTGGAAGTAGATTTCCAGACTTTCCTTTGGAGGCACATCTGAGTAACTGTCAATCTTTCCATTAGTGCCACCCACGGACTCCAACTGAACATGTAAATGATGCTAATGTGACTTAGACCAACTAACCTTGGGCATCATCAAGAAACGCAATCAATAGAACAGGACATTATGCTGGTAAAGTAAAACCAAAGCCAATCTCACAGCCATCAAGTGGATACTAAGTCATAGTAATACCATGTTATTGTTGTTAAGTACCATCGAGTTGGTTCCGACTCATAGAGAGAGAGCTTGTATAGGGTTTCTGAGGAGAGGCTGATGAATTTGAACTTCTGACCTTGTGGTTCAAACTGACTTTGCAGTCCAGTGTTTACCTTATAGAGCCACACCAGGGTTCCAGTAATACCATAGGACAAAGTATAACTGTCCCATATAAATCTTTGTAGAAGTAAACTGCCAAATCTTTCTACCCTGGAATGTCTCCTAAATTCAAATTACCCATCTTTCAGTTCTAATCTGAACACTTTAATCACTCTACCACTCGGGCTTCTCTTTGGTAAAGTTATTATTATTATTAAGTGCCGTTGAGTTGGTTCTGACTCATAGCAACATTGTGCAGGGCTTCTGAGGAGCAGCTGGTGGATTTGAACCACTGACCTTGCTGTTCAAACCACCTGCCATAGAGTGCATGACCCTGCAATGCCCAGGAGGGTCAAAAAGAAAGAAACAAATAAAGAAAATCCTAGATGAGATGGATTCATACACCAGACACCAAAATGGACTCAAACATACCAACTGTCATGAAGGTGGTTCAGGCTGGGCAGCACTTCCTTATATATAACAGTGACAGGGAGACTCCTTAACAACCAGCCAAATGCAGAGGACACAACCTTACTTACAGAAAGTGAAGAGGACTTGAAGGATTTACAGAAATCAAAGACTACTGTCTTTAATTTGGATTACAAGTTAATCATAATGAAAATACAAATCCTCACAACTGGACCAATAAGCAACATCATGATAAATGGAGAAAAGATTGAAGTAGTCCATCTTTTATTTGAATCCACAATCAGCATCCATGAAAGCATCAGATAAGACCTCAAACAATGCATTGCATTGGACAAGTCTGCTGCAAAGGACATCTTTAAAGTGTTAAAAAGCTAAGATGTCACTCTGAAGATGAAGGTTTGCTTGACCCAGGCCATAGTGTTTTCAGTGGTCTCATATGCATGTGAACACTGGACAATGAATAAGCAAGATAGAAATGATGCATTTGAATTGTGGTGTTGGTGAAGATGCCGGAAGGATGAACAAATCAGTTTTTAAAAAAGGACAGCCAGAATCTTCCTTGAAAGCAAGGATGGGAAGACTTTATCTCATGTATTTGGACATTTTATGAGAAGGGATCTGCTCCTGGAGAAGGAAATTATGGTCTGTAAAGTAGAGGGTCAATGAAAAAGAGGAAGACTCTCAATGATATGTGCTGATTTATTGGCTGTAACAATGGACTTGAGCAGAACAACAATTGTGAGGATGGCCCAGGACTAGTCAGTGTTTTGTTCCACTTTACAAAGGGTCATTATGAGTTGGAACTGATAAAACCATACACAACAATGACAATAAATAGGGTCACCATGACTTGGAACCAACCCAGAAACAACTAACAACAACAACAACAACAACTTGAGTTAAATATGCCAGCAGTTTGCAGGAGATAACCATCCATTCTAATGAATGGGGGAGTTCACAGTGGGATTCTTGAAGAAGGTAGCATTTTGATTTGATGAAGAAAGATGAGAGAGATTTTGATTCGTGGACCAGAGTGTAACCAAACACTGGGAGAAAATAGTTCTTAATAAAGATGAACATTTAATAATAATGATGATTTAAGAAAAAACAAAAGAACACAATGTGTTTTTCTACCATTTCATCCATAATTCCTAAGCATTGGAATTAGGTCTTCTATTGAATAGGAGCCAGAGTGCTCCTTGGAGGCCAAGATGGCTAAGCTTCATCTCTCATACTTTGGATATATTGTCCGGAGGAAACTGTCGCTGGAGAAGGATGTCATGCTGGGTAAGGTGGAGGGTCAGAGAAAAAGAGGAAGACCCCTAACAAGATGGATTGGCCAGGTGGCATCATTGATGGACTCAAGTGTGGCAGCGGTAGTGAGGTTGGCCCAGGATCGGACATTGTTTCGTTCTGCTGTGCATGGGGTCGCTATGAGTCGGTTCCGACTCGATGGCACCTGACAACAACAATATTGAATTCACTGCCTTCTTTTCAATCCAATGTGGGTGCATGTAAGATTGTTTTTCTTCCTTTTTGCAGAATGCACCAGAAGTAGAACAAAGTAATTAGCAGGTTTAGCAAGAAGTTAGAAACTGAAAGGCAAATGAAATTAAAGTTGGAGTAAATTAATTAGTAAAATGTGCTATAGTTGTATTTGCTTGTTAATGAAGTGTTGTTCAATGTGTCAGCACTGACAACCAACACTTTCTGTAGTTTAGAAGCACAGGGGAAAAAATGGCTAACACCCAAAGGAGTTTGATGGAATAGTGCTGAGGGGGTTGAGGACTTGATCAGGGAGGAATAAATGAGGAACAAGCTCTGGGATTGGGATCCTTCTGGCCTCCACACCCATATCACTGAACTTCTTAAAGAACAGAGGAGACTGCCAAAGTTAACATAGGATAAATGTTGGTCCATTATTACTAGACTTTGGCAAATTTGTGCATAATAACTTCAAATGACAACATATAGTCACATGAAGCACATGTCAGTTTGTCATACTGTGGTGGGTTGTGTGTTGATGTGATGCTGGAAGATGTCCTATCAGTGTTTCAAATACTGGCAGGATTACCAATGGTGGACAAGTTCTAAACGAGCTTCCAGACTAAGAGATAAAGGAAGAGTAATTTGTGATCTTCTTGTGAAATAACTGGGTCAGTAAAATTGTAAGGGTAGCAGAAAGATATTGTCTGGCATAGTACCAGAAGATGAGCCCCTCAGGATGGAAAGCACTCAAAATATGACCAGAAAAGAGATGCCTTCTCAAAGTAGAGTGAATGTTAATGATGTGGTTAGAGTAAAGTTTTCAGTACCCTAATTTTCTGATGTGGCATGACTTAAAATGAGAGCAAACAGCTGAAAATATCAATCAAAATGTGAAATAACACAGTATGAATCTTAGGAAATTGGAAACGATAAAAAATGAAACAGAAGACTTGAAGATAGATTATCTTAGGTATTATTGAGTTCAAGTGGTTTAGTATTAGCCATTTTGAATTGAATAATCATATATCCCATTATGCCAGGAATGAAAAATTGAAGAGGAATAGTGTTGCAATCACTGTCAAAAGGAATATTTTGGTCAAAAGCAATATTTCAAGGTCTATCCTGAAATATAATACTGTCAGAGATAGAATAATATAAATATTCCTACAAGAAAGATGAACCATTCCACAAGAAAGGACAAGCAGACCAGCCTGGAACAGCAATAGCAACAGAAGATACATCTTCAAAGAAAGATCATCAGGAAAAACCTAAAACAAAAATGGCAGTCTGACTGGCTACTACAAGAATGAGCAAGTTGTACACAAGGCAAGCAAGCA
>NW_006408788.1:1442711-1444545 GCF_000296735.1 Chrysochloris asiatica | reverse complement strand
TGTGTGAATTCAGTGAAGGTTTGAATAGCAGATCATTAGTTTTACATTCAACAAATTACACACTTCATCTCAATGACACTGAGACCTAGCTCTCCCAATTAAGTGCTTGGAGGCTCTCCACTCTGCAAGCAAGACTCCTGTCTGAAATCACTTAATTTTACCTGTTCTGTGTGTTGGGAAGTCTACCATTCTGTTTGTGTTCTGTGTCTAGCTCTGGGTTCTCTGTAGCTGGCCCTCTGACACTCCTCTGATACTCCTTTGGTGGCACAGCTTCCTGTCCCTGGGTTGAGGAGATTCAGTGTGCACAAATCTTGGGGTCCAATGGCTACACTTCATTCCTGGCTCTTCTTCTTTGGTGATAATGAAATTCCCCCTGCCTGCTCCTGAGATGGATCCTTTTGAGCCCATGTTAGAGTTCCCAAGTTTTTTACAATAAGAATTAAGTCTGTTAGCAATCACAAGTGAATCATATCATCCTATTAGCATCTTCTACCACATTTTCTTAAGGAGCTCTGGTAGCATAGTAGTGGTTATGAATTGGGCTGCGAACCACAAGGTCAGCAGTTCGAAACTACCAGTTGTTCCGTGGGAGAAAGATGAGGGTTTCTGCTCCCATACAGATTTACAGCCTCAGAAACCCTGTTCAGGGTTGCTCTGAGGAACTGACTCCATGGCACATAACAACAACAACCACATTTTCTTATGTAGACCCAATAGGAAAAAAGTTGTTTAGCTGGAGTTACAAGTACTAAGGGTAGAAGAGCCATTGAAGTAATCCAATTCTGTACTCAACTTCTGAATGTTGTCCTTAGATAAATGTTACCCTTTGGTTCTCAAATGCTTGACCATTCTATGATGTATATACCTCACCAGTGTTGTTTTCCCTATCTCCCTATCTATTGCTTGGCTGAAAATTGAGCCATGGGGTGAGTTCAGATTCAGACTTCAAGAATGTTCCAGGACTAGAGTCTCAGGTTTCCATTAGTCTCCATCTGACCAATATACCTGGTCTTTCCTTCAAAGATTTTGAGTTTTTTTCCACATTTCCCCCCACTCTATCCAGTACCTTCTAATGTGATCTCTTTTAGAGCAGCTGGTAATGCTAGCTGGGCATCATCTAGTTCTTCTGGTCTCATGGTTATGGAGACTGATGTTCATATGATCCATTAGTACACTGAACTATTACCATGTTTCTCCAATTTTCATAACATTTCTTTCTTCTGGACAGGGAGAGATCAATAATTGCACCTTAGATAGCTGTTCATGAGCTTTTAGGATTTCAGTCGCTACTCACTGAAGCAGGATGTAAAACATTGTCTTTGTGGACTATGTGATGCCAGGTGACCATGGTGGCCTCTGAGACTATCAGACCAAAGATCTTGTCATTGAAAATACCTTTTTCAACAAGACAAATGTCAATTATTCACCAAATGGATTATACAGGAATCAGATACACTATATCTGTGAAAAGAGATGATGGAGACACTCAATATCATCAGTTAGAACAAGACCAGAGGTCACTGAGGAACAAATAATCAAATGCCCCCATACAACTTTAAATTAAAGCTGAAGAAATGAAAATAAGTCAATGAAAAACCAATGTATGACCTTGAGTAGGTTCCACCTGAATCTAGAGACCACCTTAATCATAAATTTGTCACTTAGAACACTAATAACTCAAGATCACAGACATTGTGAAATAATGTCAAGGACATCATATCTGAAGAAAGCAAAAGGTTATTTAAAAGAAAAGAAAGAAAGAAAAAAGGGAAGGAAGAAAGAGAGAGAGATTGAGAAATAAAAATGAAAAATAAAAGACCAAAATCAGTGTAAG
>NW_006408788.1:1435039-1441794 GCF_000296735.1 Chrysochloris asiatica | reverse complement strand
TGTAGATCCTAACACGTTACAGATAACATTTCAAGAATGAGAATTCTAGAAGACTTAATTGTGCCCATGAGGAACCTATACAGTGACCAAGAAGCAGTCACTGGAAAAGAAAAAAGAGGAAGTTGTGTAAATTAAAATCAGCAAAAGTCTTTGTCAAGGTTCCATCCATCAACTATACTTATTCAATATGATGCCAGACGTTGGGCAATCTGAAGAAAGTGGCATCAGGATGAGAAGACTCATTAATAAATTGTGATGTGCACATGATACCAGTTTGCTTCCTGAAGGCAAAGAAGACTTGAAGCACTTACTGATGAGGGTTAAAGACTAACTATACCCTTCAGTATGGATTACACGTCAACATAAATAAAGCAACAACAACAACAACAAAATCCAACAACTGTACCAATAAGCATCGTCATAGTCAACAGAGAAAAGATTAAGTAAATTAGAAATGGTGATTTCAATGACTAGAAAAGAATCCATGTTTTGAATCTAGAATGTTTCTCAAATCAACTTAAAAACAATTCTACTCCTTGCTATCTCAACATAATGGCCCCTTTTAAAGTTCTAGCTCTTCTTGTCAAGGGTCAAGGAAGATCATTGTACAGCTCACTGTTTTTTTTTTTTTTTTTGCATATTGAATTGGATGAAGGGGTATTACCCAAGGAACAACATAATAACCTTTTCCTAAAATGTTGTGTTGCTCTTTTACTTTATTTTGCATGGAGGTGATTGGGGGTTTCTTAGTGAACTAACCATAATTTCTGTCTGGCTAAAGCCTGCATTTGAACACTTGCTTTTCAGTCTTTAGAGTTCAAAGGTAAAACATTAGCAGTGAACGTGGGGGCTTTGGTTCATGATTTAGATTCCTGTGTTTATAAACCTCTTGCAAGTGTCTTAGACAAACCCAGCTTGAAACCTTTACAATCTGGATTTAGCTTGAGTTCTCTGTGATCTTTCATCAAGTATAAACATAGCATCAAATACTGATGATTAAAATAAATGTAGGAAATTATGTTATACAAAGGCAAGACCAGCCTTTAAAAGGCCAGGCCTGCAATCAGAGCATGTCCTCAGGATCCACATGAGTATGGAAGAAGCCCTGGCTGGCCTTATAGGGCCAAGAGATAGAAGAATAACATGATTACGCACTGGTGTTTCCTTATTGGGTGCTCAGTTACTAAGACGGCATGAGATCTTGCATGTGACATCATATAGTATCTTTCTCATGTAATCACCACTGATAAGTTCACACCTTTAACTTTTGATTTGTTTGTTGTTAAGTACCGTAGAGTCAGTTCCGACTCATAGTAACCCTGCATAGGGTTTCCGAGGCTGTAAATCTTTACGGAAGCAGAATGCCTCATCTTTCTCCCAGGGAACCGCTGGTAGTTTCAAACTGCTGACCTTGAGATTAGCAGCCCCTTTCGTAACCATGACGCTACATTTAGCAGCTGAAAAATTCACCATTTCTACGACCTCAAACCAAATCCACTGTCTCTGAGTTAATTCCAACTCTTCGTGGTCCTATAAGACAAGGTTGAACTGCCCAGTTTTCCAAGGTTGTAAATGTTTTCATGGGACTAGCTGCCATGTCTTTCTCTAGCAGAGGTGCGGGTGTATTCAAACAGCCAACCTTTATGCTAGCAGCTGAGCTCCTAACCATGGCATCACCAGGGGCTCATGTAATTTTCAGAAGTCTTTGCAGTTAGAATTGCTATTCCTATTGAACATAGAGAAAAACTGAGGCGCTGACAACTTAGTGATCTAGGTCATTGTTATTGATGGTGGTGGTGGTTATGTGCCGTGGAGTCAGTTTCGACTCACAGCGACCCTGTACAGGGTTTCTGAGGCTGTAAATCTTTATGGGAGCAGAAAGCCTCATCTTTCTCCCATGGAACAGCTGGTGGTTTCACACTGCTGACCTTAAGGTTCGCGACCTGACTCATAACCGGTACGCTAGGTCATTGCTATTAGATACTGTCATGTTAGTTCTGACTCAGAGCTGTCATGTTATGTATAACAGAATAAAGCACCGTCTGGTTCTATGCCATCCTCACAATTATTATTACATTTGAAGCCCCTGTTGCTGCCATTGGGTCAATCCATCTTGTTGGGGCTCCTCTTTTTCATTGAACCTAGGTTTAGCATTGCACAGTCCAAATAAACTAAGAATAGGTTTCAGCCATTGAATGTGATGAAAATGATTAACAAGTTCATCTGCTAACTGAAAAGTTGGGGATTTGAATTCCAGAAGCAAGATTTGGTGATCTACTTCTGAAATATCAACTACTGGAAATGTGATGGAACATATGGGACACCATGAATCACAATAACCTCCAGAGCAACTGGTACTTCTGTATCTGACTCCCAAGTCAGGCATCAAGTTTTTAAATCTGTCAATGGATACTCACTGAAACCAACTTTGTGCTAGGGGCTAGAGAAGTGGAAAAAGTAGTACCTGCCTTCACTTAAGTAAAGGAGGGTAATATGGTTGTTGTTGTTGTTAGGTGCCATCGGGTCGGCACCGACTCATAGCAACCTTATGCACAGCAGAACGAAACACTGCCTGATCCTGGGCCAACCTCACTACTGCTGCCACACTTGAGTCCATCGATGCTGCCACCTGGCCAATCCATCTCATTGGGGGTCTTCTTCTTTTTCTCTGACCCTCCATCTTACCAAACATGATATCCTTCTCCAGTGACCGGTCCCTTCTGACAATATGTCCAAACTATGAGAGATGAAGTTTGGCCATCTTGGCCTCTAAGGAACACTCTGGCTGCACTTCTTCCAAAACAGATCTATTGGTTCTTTTGTCAGCCCATGACACTTTTAGTATTCTCCTCCAACACCACAACTCAAAGGCATCAATTCTTCTACGGCCTTACTTATTCATTGTCCAGCTTTCTCATGCATATGAGGTTATTGAGAATACCATGGCTTGGGTCAGGTGCACCTTAGTCCCCAAGCTGACATCTTTGCTCTTCAACACTTTAAAACGTTCCTGTTCACCAGATTTGCCTAATGCAAATGGGTAATGGTGGGTCTTAAAAGGGCCAGGTCAATTTTCTTACTTTACTCATGAGAAAACCAAGACCTAGAGAAGCTAAATGGGTTCCTTGCAGACATAAGGCAGGTAGCAATTGGGTCCTGACATCTTGAAATAAAGAAGAAATAAAAAGCCTAGTTTATTTCATGCCAAAAGCACTGGGCATTCTGCTAAGGTTAGGCATGAGGACCAAGTCCTAAATTCATGCTCTTTCCTGTAAAGTTTTCTATTACCTGGCCCAGCACTGGTCTTTCTCTCCCTATAACAGGTCACACTTGGTTTTGCTTCTGGACCTTTGCACTTCTTATTTCATCAAATCCAATTCCTTCTCATCACTTGGGTCTCAACGCAGGAAGATACCCTCTGAGACATCTCCCATCACTCTAATATACGAAAATAAGGATCTTAACCCAAGTTTATCCTGAGAATACAATTAATAGTTCACTTGCGAGCAATGATTCCCTGCACCAATTCAGCCAGAAGAAGTAGGGTCTTGACTTAACTTATCTTTTCTCATTTTCTTGTTTCACTTCCTCTTCAAGATAACTTACTTATTTCCTCTCCCAATTCACTGTCTCATGGTCTGCTATTTGGGCAAGCCAAATCTAAGGATAAAATAACTCCCTCTTGGCCCTCATCACTCTGCTAATATATTTTTTTCAATCACACTTACTCCTTTCTGAAATTATTTTACTCATTAATTTGTTCATCCGTTTACTTGTTCATCCTCTGCATTACCATTCCATCTCTAGCCTCTTCTATCCTATCATGGTAGCAGCATCCACACCTGTGGTATTCACCACATATTACCAGAGTTAAGAATGTTGTTGCTGTTAAGTACCATCGAGTCAGTTCTGACCCATAGGAACCGTGGATACGGTTTCCAAGGATCAACTGGTGTGCTTGAACTACTGGCCTTGCAGTTCAAACTGACTTTGCAATCCAGTGCATTAACCCACAGCACCACACCAAGACTCCAGAGTTTAAAATAATACGCAGCATATAGAAAGTGCTTGATATACGGTAATAAACAAATAAAATCAATAAATGAAGATGATTAATTTTAGAAACTGTCCACCATATTGATGTAGAGGATTCATTCCCAGCTATCCATGCCCTCCAATCACAAAACAATTTCCCTTTGCTTTATTCCCATCTATAGGTCATTAATCATTCTTGCCTTAAGGAGCACAGTGGTTACGAATTGGGCTGCTCACCTCAAGGTCAGCAGTCAAAACTACCAGCTGTTCCGTGGAAGAAAGATGAGGCTTTCTGCTTCTGTAAAGATTTACAGCCTCGGAAACCCTGTACAGGGTTGCTACGAGTCGGAACTGACTCCTCGGCACATAATCACCACCACCAATCATTCTTGCCTTATTGATGAATCGTTTTTTTTTTTTTTTTGTTTTTTTTTTATGAAGCATGCTTTTCTGTATAGTCTTGTATTAACAAAGGTATAGAAAAATCATTCCAGATGTGGATGCCAAGAAATTCATTATGCATCACAATCTGTATCTAGAAAATGTGTCTATATGTATCTCAATCTGTATCTAGAAAATGTATACTGATTTGGAGTGTCACGTTGGCTGCGACAATGGGTTCAAACGTAACAACGATTGTGAGAATGGCACACAACCAGGCACTGTTTCCTTCAGTTGTACAGAAAATCACTGTGAATTGAATGGACTCGACTGCGTCTAACAACAGCCAACAACACATTGAAAACATCCTAGAAGAGAATCCCTGGCCTCACATACCCATCTGTGTTCATTAAAAGCACTCCTGGTTTGTTTCTGTGTAACGTGGACCTTCAAGTGCATGATTTAATAAACTGGGGAATTAGAATAAATCATATTGGCTTATTCAGTAATCTGTATTACACAGACCTATTAGCAATGAGAAGTCAGGGTAACCTCAAAAACAAAACAGAAGAGACACAGTAACCTTCAGAGGTACAGTGATGGAAAAACTAGAGAAAACAGGTCAGTACCCATCCGTGGGAGCCCATGCTTGGAGGTACTCCCAAGAGACAAAGAAAAAGAGAAAATCTGTTTCGTCAAAGCAAAAATCAAATGAATTCTTGATTCTGAAGCAGATGACATATTAAAATAAAATGACACAAAAATTATATTTCCACATCCCAATCTCAGTTCACTTCATATTATTAAGAATGATTAAGAAATAGCACATTCTATATTTCTGGTTATATATATATATTCAGTTGCGACCCATAGTGACCCTGTATAGGGTTTAAGGAGTGACACTTAGAACATAGTTTTCCTTCCCCTACCAAGTCACAAAAGGACCCTTGGATGTGGAGCTAATGGCTTTTATTCAACTACTATGCTTTCTGCTCCTACAAATATCTACCATCTCAGAAACCCTATACAGAGTCGCTATTAGTCAGAAATTACCCAGCAGTACTTAAAAACAACAACTACCCTAAAGATTGGTGATTTGAGTTCATCCAGCAGCACCATGGAATAAAGGCCTGAAATGTGCTTCCATTCCAGTTACAGCCAAGGAAGCCCTATGGAGCGATTCCACCATGAGGTGGAATAAATACTATAGTGAAAGAAGACACACTTGGGCTTTTCTGGGAGAAAAGGTTTTCTCATGCAACCTGTTTACACTAACATCGTCCATATTTTGCTTTATGGTTTGTAAGAAGCACGATGATGTTGTACTATTTTCTACATATTCTTAATTGCTTCTTCAGAAACATCAAATCCAACTATTTGTTAATAATTTTTGTAATATGAAGTGAACTCTGAATAATGACTGGTGTGTTGAGTTTTTCGAAGCTTCCATTCCCTCATATGTCAAATGGGGCCATTCAAGACCTCAGCTGCTAACTGAGAAATTGGTAGCTCAAATGAACCTAGTGTCTCCATGGATAAAGGGCTGGCGTTCTGCTTCCTAAAATATTACAGCCTAGAAGCCCCTATGAAGGGTCTATGAGTTGAAAATCCACACCATGGCACTCAGCAAAAACATCAATGTGTATTCCCTCAAAGAACTGTTGGGAAGATTAAATAATTTACATATGTTCAAAGCATCAGTACAGTATGTGGAACTAAGTACACACTCAATAAAATATTTATTACCCTCTTACTTCACAGATGAGAAAATTCTGGACCAGAAGGATTCAACAGCTCTCCCAGGATCAGCCTGCTGGGAAGCAGTGAGACAAGAATTTCAGAGAAGGATTCACATATCCAACCATAGAATCTACACCCTCTACACTCTACTACTTGGTGCACAATGGGGCACAATTCAAGGATACAGTTTTATTTGCCCTCTCTGCCTTCCCTCACCCACACACAGAAGCTGCCGGCATCAGAAGCCTCTAATTTCTAGATTGCTGGCTTTGGTATTGGTGGTGAGTCTATAGAAGTTCTCAGTTTGGGGGAATTTTTCCTCACCTCGCAGTGTCGCTAAGACACAGGCCTTACCTCATTCTAAATGCAGAATGATTGGGGACATATTTCACAAGTTTGCTATTTAAATCATGCTTGTTTGGTAAAAGCTGAAGCTCGTAGGATAAATCAGTGTGTCAAGAGATGGGATAATATAACCTTGGGGAAGCAGAAAAGCTAATTAAAGACTGTGAATATAAGCTATGTTTTATGTGTACATCACTGACTTGGAGTCTTTCTAAACACCACTCCCTTACCTGGAGTTCACACGTACTGGCTAA
>NW_006408788.1:1431136-1434939 GCF_000296735.1 Chrysochloris asiatica | reverse complement strand
TTTATTTATTTATATGTAAAGACAGTGTCATTTTTGCCCCTCTCTGGTAAAACATTTGCACCAGGGAGAATTGAATTCCTGGAATGGTCTGCCCTTGCCCTTCCTGTCTAGTGCCCCTTTGTGCTGTTTTCTCCCTCATATGCAATGACTATACCATAGTGAACGATTTGTAGTTATTTAAACTCATAAAGCCAGTGGTTCTCAACTGTGATGTCATGTTAGAATCACCTGAGCTGGAACCCACGTTTCATCAGAAAAGACTAATCTCCAGGAAAGGCATTTCATTTTTAGAGTCAGCAAAAATGAGTGAAATCTTCAATGAGGATTTCTGATATATTAGCTACAATTAACTCAAACATAGCAACTCTAATGAATGAATATAAGAGTGTACTGGTAGCGTAGTGGTTACAAATTGGGCTGCGAACCTCAAGGTCAGCAGTTCGAACTACCAGCAGTTCCGTGGGAGAAAGATGAGGCAGTCTGCTCCAGTAAAGATTTACAGCCTCGGAAACCCCTGTACAGGGTCGCTATGGGTCAAAATCAACTCGACAGCACTTAACAACATATATACATTACAGGATTTCCAAAACTTCCTGGAAAAATGAGATAGAAGATAATGGAATTTTTCCAAAACCTGCTCAGATGGAGTCCAGGTTGTCGTTAGGTGTTATATAGCCCATGGAGAAGGATACATGTCTCTCTCTATATGTGGAGTCATGATGTGGCGCTGCGGGGTAGTGTGCTGGAATGAACAGTCACTTTGAATCATAAAGTCAGTGGTTCAAGCTCACCAGCTGCTCTTCGACACTGACACAATGGCACGAACAACACAAACAACAATATACATATTATATAGACGTACAAACATTGTTGTTGTGAAATGCCATCGAGTCGGTTCCAACCCATAGTGACACTGTATAGGGCTTCCAAGGAGTGGCTAGTGAACTTGAACCACTGACCTTACAGTTCAAGCTGATATTACAGTCCAGCACATTAACCCCCAGTGTTACACCATGAGTCTCTCTCTCTCTCTCTCTCTCTCTCACTCTCTCTACCTATATTCACTTAAAACTAAAAATACCAAACCATGTGTCACCCCAACTTCAGAAGTTATCACATGGACGGTAATTTTGTGGTGGTCTTCCACCAGTTTCTTGACTTCAGCCACAGTGTCTTCATTCATTGAATCTAATAGTCTTCACACGCTTGGCTCATTTTCGAGGTCTTTCTGACCTTGCTTGAAATGCTTGAACCATCTATAAGCGTGTTTTATGTGGAACAGCATTCCTATAAATGTGTTACAAACCTTCAGTGATTTAGGAAGATGTCCACTTCAGTTTTGTTTAACATTTGATATAAGCCCTGAACTCAAAATCATTTTTTCTCCATAGCACAAAAAGCAAATTTTTTTCACCTTAATGAGACTAAAATAAGTGTATTACAGAGATAACTTGTCTTCAACCATTCACTAATGGCAGGGATATGTTTAAATGCTTAGCTTGGAATGAATTTGTGTATATATGAACTAACTCCTAAAAATAATGTTTTTGACTTACCCTTGTATAATGGAACCATAACAACAACAAGCAAAATGAATGTAAACCCTACAAGAACAACCTGTATCCATCCAGGTTCCTTGTTCTTATACTATTCACTAATAGATGTTGACACCTTTGGCAGAATTAGATTTGCAAGTTAGTTTTGTAACAAACCATCTAACAGAAAGTCTGTAAGATGCTAGCTAAATAAATTCCACCTATCTTTAATCATTGAAATCTTCCAATGTCTGTTTAGAATCTCAGAAGTATTAAACATACACATTGGATTAGGAGGAACTCCTTCTTCTCTTGGAGCCTTCACCGATCATCTCTAGTACAAGGAATTGTATTAGACAAATGCTAAGTATGGTGATCATATGATCCAGTTTTCCTAAGACCATATCAGTTTTTGCCTTTGTCCTAATTATCAAAAGTATCCCCTTTCTCAGAATTGTCCTTGTTCAGAGCTTATTGTATAGTTTTACTGCTTCCAAAGTCTTTTCTAGTTCTATATTTCTAAATCTTTGAAGATGGATTCAGTAGCCAGTACAATGGAAGGGCAGAAGAAACTTTATGGCCATATAGTTGGGCAGCAGATAAAATGTTAGAATAAGAGGTTTTGCACATGTCAAAAATAATCCATTTATTGTTGTTGTTGATAAGTGCAGTCAAGTGGACTCTGACTCACAGTGACCTGTTATGGGTTTTGAAGACTGTAAATTAGCAGAAAGCCTAATTGTTCTCCAATGGAGCAGCTTGTGGGCTCGAACCTCAGACCTTACGGTTTGTAATTCAATGCTTATACTTTCCAGATTGTGGAAAGAGATTTGTTAATTGCCTCATTGATAATTATTGCAGGATACTAACATTTCCCTCGTTGGGTGTTAGTGGGAGATAGGAAGATGGAACTCTAGTTAAGATTTCTATTTTAAATTTCTCTAAGATTTTTCTATTAACAACCAAAACATTCCTTCTCTCAGATATGTATGATTTTAATACTTCATTATTCAAGTGGCTATGTATTACAAAAATATTTTATTAAGAAAATATGTATTAGTCTCTATAACCATCAGTTCAAACAAGGTCAGAGGAAGACTGTGGGACAGACCAATTGCTCATATACAAGTTCATGCTAAAGCTAAAGAAAATGAAAATAAGTCCATAAGAGCCAAAATACGACAAGAACATATTCCATCTGAATTTAGAGATCGTCTCAGTGAAAGATTTGATAACTCATACACTAATGACGGAAGCCCAGAAGAACATCATGCAGGAGGAAAGCAAAAGATCATTAAGAAAACAAGAAAGAAGAAAAAGACCTAAATGGATGTCAGAAGAGACTCTGAAACATGCTCTCCAGCACAGAGATGCCAAATGGAAGAAATGAGGAGGTAAAAGAGATGAGTAGAAAATCTCAAAGGACAATTCAAGAAGACAAATATTATAACGAATGTGCAAAGACCTGAAGTTAGAATACCAAAAGGGAAGACCATGCTCAGCATTTCTCAAGCTGAGAGAACTGAAGAAAAAAATCAAGCCTCAACTTACAATATTGAAGGATTCTGTAGACAAAATTTTGAATGATACAGAAAGCATCAAAAGAAGATAGAAGTCAGGGTAAGCAATCAAGTCCCTTCAGGACAAACCCCTTCCAAGACTGAAATTTAAAGGGAATACACAAACAGGCATCTAAGCCTTCTGGTTACCACACTGGTCTACTGGTGAATGGAAATGGGGGGAAAGCAGCAATGAAGATGTGGGCTGAGTCTGACCACATTGCATAGACTCCGGTCGACCTGGATTATGGTGAGACCTGGTTGGCCCGGATTATGGTGAAACCTGGGGACACCTGAGCCCATGGACAAGGACATGGCCACAGAGGGCTAGAGCTGAGTGAAGCGTCCAGCTGATATAAAGTGAGAGGAGATGCACAAGGACACCAAAACTTGCAGATAGTACCCTGTTTGACCTAGCTTAAGTGGCTGGATGATCAGAACTCGACTAGAGGAAGATTAAAAAAACAAAAACAAAAACAAAAACAAGATAAAGAAAACAAGTGTAAATTGCTACAATTTGATGAACTTTGTCTATACTTAGGGATGTGGTAGCTTAAATGCTCATTCCCATCCCATCTGTACATAGGTTGACAGGGATGGGAAATTTAGATATTGGCTACCTAAAATGGAGGGGGCGATAAAGGCATGAAGTGACTGGCTTACAATTTTTCAAGAGGAGTTCAGTTTCAGAGTGTGTGGGGCGGTGGGG
>NW_006408788.1:1430035-1430653 GCF_000296735.1 Chrysochloris asiatica | reverse complement strand
AAAATTGAAATCTTTCAAGAAAGTGAGGCGGGACTGAAGGCGTTCACTCATCTATGCCAAGAAATTTGGAAGACAAATATCTGCCCAACTGATTGGGAAAAGATCTCTATTTGTGCCCTGTCCAAAGAGAGATGATCCAATGGACTGCAGAAATTATCGGACAATCTCTTTGCTATCACATGTAAGTAAAGTTTTACTAAAAGTAATATAGAAATGGCTGCAAGCATACATTGACAGACGACTTTCAGAGGTTCAAGCCAGATTCAGAAGAGGACATGGAATGAAGGATATCATTGCTGATATCAAATGGATCTTGACTGAAAACAGAGAATACCAGAAAGATGTTTGTTGCTGTTGTTGTTAGGTATCATCAAGTCAGTACCCACTCATAGTGACCGTATGCACAACAGAACAAAACACTGTCTGATCCAGGGCCAACCTCACAATTGTTGTCATGTTTGAGCCCATTGGTGCTGCCACTTTGCCAATCCATTTTGTTGGGGGCCTTCCTCTTTCTTCAACCTTAACAAGCATGATATCCTTCTCCAGTGACTGGTCCCTCCTGACAATATGTCCGAAGTATGAGAGACAAAGTTTGGCCATCCTGGCCTCCAAGGA
>NW_006408788.1:1412012-1429177 GCF_000296735.1 Chrysochloris asiatica | reverse complement strand
TCATATGCATATGAAAGCTGGACAGTGAACAAGGAAGACTATAGAAGAATTGATGCCTTTGAGTTACGGTGTTGGAGGAGAATATTGAAAGTGTCATGGGCTGCCAAAAGAACCAACAGATCTATGTTGGGAGAAATGTAGCCAGAGTGCTCCTTGGAAGCCAGCATGGCCAAACTTCATCTCTCATACTTCTGACATATTGTCAGGAGGGACCAGTTGCTGGAGAAGGATATTATGTTAAGTAAGGTGGAGGGTCAGAGAAAAAGAGGAAGACTCCCAGAGAGATGGATTGTCAAAGTGGCAGCATCGATGGGCTTAAGCATAGTAACAATTGTAAGGCTGGCCCAAGACCAGACAATGTTTTGTTCTGTTGTGAATAGGGTCACAATGAGTTGGTACCAACTCAATGGCATCTAACAACAACAACAAAAATTGTTATCATGACTAATTGTTGTAGTCTCAACGGTAAAGGTAGAAGTTTTATAGTAAAAAGGGGTGAGTGTTTGATCTTGTCATCCAGAAACAGAGGCCTGTGGGACCATCAAGGGAGAAGACTGGGATCCTATCCAGAGAAGCAATGAATCCAGAAATGGAGGCAGAGATGATAATATGGAGGGATGGAGCAGCTGAGAACTTTAGACTCATGTAGGGGGAGGGCCTGTGTGTTGGTGGCCACTGGGCAGGCTTGTAGGGTGTGACTTTTGGTTGTATGAATGACTGTATATTTGAGTGTTTTGGTGTACTTAAAGAAAAACACCCAAAAAAACCAGAGGGAATAGAAGCAAATACTGTTGAATGATGATGCATCAAGGGGATTGTAATCATTGCAATGAAACAAAATACGATAGGATGAGTGTAAAACTGGTGTTCTCCCATGTAAAGTATCACTAAACTCACAATAAAAATTTATTAAAAAAGAAGAAGATGGAAACAATACACAGGGTCAGTGTACCAATAAGAAATGGTTGATATTCAACCATTTCAAGAGCAAATGCTCAAGAGCCAATGATACTGAGGGAAAAAAAAATATATATATATTTCCATGGTACACTGAAGGAATTTGCAAAGAGCAAGGCCCCAAAAATTGATAGAATGCAAATTGAAACCTTTCAACAAACTGATGCAGCAGCGGAGACACTCACTGATCTATGTCAAGACATTTGAAAGACAGCAACCTGGTCACTTGATTTGAAGAGATTCATAGGTGTGTCCATACCAAAGAGTGGTGACCAAATCGTATGCAGAAATCTTAGGACAATATCATTACTATTGTATGCAAGTAAAATTTGGTTAATGATAATTCAAGAACAGCTGCAATAGTATATTGACAGGGAGCTTCCAGAAGTTAAAGCTAGATTCAGAGGATGCAGTATGAAGGATATTATTCATGTCAGATGGATCTTGACTGCAAGCCAAGAATACCAGAAAGATGTTTGCCTGGCTTTACTGATTATGCAAAGGCTTTCCTTGTGTGGATCTTGACATGCTATGGACAGTATTGTGGAGAATGAGTATTTTGGAACACTTAATTGTGCTCATAAGGACGCTCTACTTAGACCAAGATGCAGTTGTTCAAAAAGAACAATGGAACACCGAATGTTTTAAAATTATAAAAGGTGTGCACCAGGGTACTATTCTTTCACCATACTTATTCGGTCTGCATGCTGAGAAAATAATTCAAAAGTTGGATTTTATGAAGAAGAACATGGCATCAGGATTGGAGGAAGACTCATTAACAACCTGCGATAAACAGATGATAGAACCTTGCTTGCTGAAAGTGATGAAGGCTTAAAATACTTACTGATGAAGTTGTATCTCAATGTAATTACTGATGGGTTGTATCTCAATGTAAAGATAACAAAAATCCTCACCACTGAACCAGTACATCTTATCAAGATAAATGGAGAAAAGATTAAAATTGTCGAAGACTTCATTTTATTTAGATCAACAATCAATATTCATGTAAGCAGCAGTCAAGAAATCAAACTACATATTGCAGTAGATTATTCTGCTGCATTAAGCATCTTTAATGTGTTCAAGAGCAAATATGTCTCTTTGAGGACTAATGTGTGTCTGACCCATGCCATAGTATATTCAGTAGCCTCATATGCATGTGGAAGTTAGACAATGAATTAAAACCATAGAAGAATTGATTAACTTAAGATATTGTGTTGAAGGAGAATAATGAAATACCATGGACTGACAAAAGAACAAAAAATTCAGTGCTGGAAGAAGTACAGTCCCAATGCTCCTTAGAACCCAAGATGGCCAAACGCCATCTCTCATATATTGGACATATTATTAGGAGGAACCAATCTCTGGAGAAGACATCATGCTTGGTAAAGTGGTTGTTGTTGTTGTTATGTGCCATCGAGTCGGTACCGACACATAGTGACCTTATGCACAGCAGAACGAAACACTGCCTGATCCTGGACCAACCTCACTACTGTTGCCACGCATGAGTCCATTGATGCTGCCATTTGGCCAATCCATCTCATTGAGGATTTTCTTCTTTTTCTCTGATCCTCCACCTTACCAAACATAATATCCTTTCGAGCGTCAAGTGGTGGGTAGGTTAAAAACAGGAAGACCCCCAAAGAGATGTGATGGTTCAGTTTCAGGTGCAATGGACTCAAGCGTAGCAATAGTTGTGAAGTTGGCACAGGGCTGGGCAGTGTTTTGCTCTGTTGTGCATAAGGTCACTCTGAGTCTGTACCAACTTGTGAGCAACTAACATCCACAGCAGCAACATATTCCAGGAATTAAAATGGATCAAGACAGATTCATGAGGCAAGTGAATAAAAAACAGAGGGACAAAGTCTCCTGTGCTTCCACACCACATTTTCCCATAGAATGTGCCTTATTGGGCCTTTATAGGAACCCTCGGTTCCTCATACCCTCCTATATCTCATTCCATCATCATTTTCCATTTGCTCTGTTTTGTATTCTGCCTAGACTCCGTGGTTAGACCTTACTCCCTAGAGTTTTTCTTATCAACCCACTTGATCTTTCACTTTCCTAATCAATGCCACCCAGTTGTAAATCTTACCACCTAGTAGGCTGCAGTCCTGGAAATATACGGTTATTAAGATAGTCTTACTACAGTTTCTTCTGTTCCTACCCAAAATCCATGCTCTGAAACTTCAGCTCAACTCACAGGTCATTTAACATTTAAAACAATTAAGTTGTATTTAATTTCTTAATTCATTCTGCTCCTAAACCACAAACCTTCAAACAAACCAACACACAGCCTTGGACTTCAGCTTTCTTGAATAGATTCAGGATATTTAGTTCGTCTTTTCACTCTTCACTCTTCATGGTTTCTTTGTGTCATTATTCATAGTTTTCTACTTATCCGCTCTGTTGGCTTGGACTGGAAAAAGTACCTTTCTTCATTCCCAAGATTCTTGACTGCAATCTTTTTCCATATAAGTATTAACCACTTTACTTCAACACAATATAATCTAATACAAGTACTAAAAATGAGATTGCAATTGTTTTGAAGTACTCTAAAACCATCTCTTTCTAAAATTAATAACTTTTCAAATATCACCATCAACATAGGATTTTAAGCATCAATTTAAGCAACATGGGATTTTAAGCATCATAATTTTGTAAGGCTATTCTTGAGGTTCTTTCTTCTCTTGGCTTCTGTTCTTATATTTTATAGATTCTTTTCCATTCTTTTTCTAGACTTCCATTTTGTCTTCTCTAATCTCATTTCCTGAATGTACAAAACTCCCAAGTGCCTGTCCTTGGTTCATGCAGGTGAACGCCAAATTGAAGTCTTAGAAATCCTTAACAGTTTTAATTTAAAAACAAACCAGCAAAACCCCATGCTATGTCAACATGATGTTAAATGTTACTGAGTTGGTTCTGACTCACAGAATTTTCCAAGAGTAGCTGGTGGGATTGAACTACTGACTTTGAGATTGAAAACAACCTTGTGGTCTGTTGTTTTATCCTGCAGCACTACACCATGACTCCACATAGACTAGGTTCTGGGATCCTTAGGGATCATTTTAATAATTAAGCACTCAAGGAATGGAATCACTGAAGTTAGAATCTGCACAACATAGGGCACCAAAAAGTTTCATGAAGCACCACTATATCCACCCTTGAAGATCTAGAAGTACAAGTAGGCAATCGGGGCCAAGACTACCAAGAAGGAAAAAGTGCTTGTTGACCCAGGCATCTGGTCCCTGCTGAGTACTCCAGAGCTAGCCCTACAAGCCAAGCAGCTGCAGTAAGAATAGAACATGGGTTAGAAGTCACAGCCAGCAGCAAAGCCTTCATATACTGGGCTCAGCGAAGAGTCAGGATCATTTTAATAATGAAGTACTCAAGGACTGGAATCTGTGTACATCTCACAAAATGGTCATTTTATGAAACAATGGTCATGTTAAGCAGACTGACTCTTATAGACTATATCGTTGCTGCTCTCTGCTGGTCAAAAGTATTATTATCTTCAATTAAGTTTGGCTGAGATGAGGATAAGGTCAAACAGGGATTGCTTTTGTTGTTGCTGTTAAGTTTTGACTTGTAACAACTCTGTATAGGCTTTCTGAGGAGTCACTGGTGGGTTTGAACTGCTGACTTGTGGTTAGCAGTCCAGTGCTTATTCTATAGCACCACACCAGGACTATACTGATCTAAACAGGATGTGGTCTGCTGATGTTGTTGTTAAGTGCCATCGAGTCGGGTCCGACCCATAGTGACCCTGTACAGGGTTTCAGAGGGTGTAAATCTCTACAGGAGTAGAAAGCCTCATCTTTCTCCCGCGGAGCCGCTGGTAGTTTCGAAATGCTGACCTTAAGGTTCGCAGCCCGATTCATAACCACTACGCTACCAGAGCTCCTTGTGGTCTGTTGTTAGGTACTTATAATAGTTAAATGACTTCATAGACTACAACACACATATTTTATTCATAAAATGGATTTTCATGAGGGTCTACTGAATCTCTGAAGAAAACTAATGCTTTAATTGATTTGTAATTTTGTAAAACTGTGAATTAATAGAGCATATGGACTAGATCATACATATATTTCACTGCGTGTTAATTTAGCCACTGCTTCTTAATCCAGAAATTTTAACAACCGTGTTCTTAATTTCTGCAGATAAACAGATATGTATTAATGAGGATTATAACTTTGACATAGTTAAATCTGCTACAGTGTTTACTGAGTCCTGAAAGAAATGCTAAATTTAATCTAGAGATTTGTGTTTTATTGAAATCTTTCTTTTAAAAATGTGTTCATGATTGCTTTGATTATTCAGAATGCTTGTATATTAAGATACTTGTATATTTAAATCCACACAACACAAC
Organism: Chrysochloris asiatica; assembly: GCF_000296735.1. Lineage (NCBI taxonomy): Eukaryota > Metazoa > Chordata > Mammalia > Afrosoricida > Chrysochloridae > Chrysochloris > Chrysochloris asiatica. The sequence goes on along the minus strand of NW_006408788.1, from coordinate 1,423,851 downwards.
CAACAAATAATATCATGATAAATGGAGAAAATATTAAAGTTGTCAAAGATTTCATTTTGCTTGGATCTAAAATAACACTCATGAAAGCAACAGTCAAGAAATCAAATGACATACTGCATTAGGCAAATCTGCTGAATAAGACCTCTTTAAAGTGTACAAGAGCAAAGATGCCCATTTGATGACTAAGGTGCACCTGACCCAAGCCATGCTATTTTCAATAGTCTCATATGCATGTGAAGGTTGGACAATTAATAAAGATCATAGAAGAATTAATGCATTTGAGTTATGGTGTTGGAGAAGAATATCGAAAGTACTGTGGATTGCCAGAAGAAAAAGCAAATTTGTATTAGAAGGAAGCATAGTTAGAATGCTCCTTAGAAGCCAGGATGGCAAGACTTTGCCTCTTGTACTTATCAGGAAGAATCAGTCCCTGGGGAAGGACATTGTGGTCATAAAGTAGACAGTCATTGAAAAAGAGAAAGTCTCCGAATGCGATGGACTTGCACATAGACAGCAGCAATGGAATTCAATGTATCAACATTTGTGGGGGTGGTACAGGACCAGGCAGGGTTTCATTCTGTGGTGTGCAGGAAAGCTATGACTCAGAGCCAATCCAACACCATCCAACAAGAGGATACTGTAAAAACAACAATATGGACAACTTTGGGCTCAAAGGCCTAACAATGTCTGGTTTTAATCAGACTTCTGTCACTTATTGCTGATGTTACCGTGTAATGATTATTGTGTATCATTACACTACACTTTTCTCTCTGTCAAATTAGGGAAAGAATAATTCCTCTCTCATAGGATTACTATACATATCATCTATAGCATTGCATATAACACACTTAACTGTGTTCAATATACAATAAACGGTCACTATATTATGAGTGTTAACATTAAATGTTTTTATCTATGCTTGGTAGCAAAATTGATGACATTTTGTCAAACAAAGCTTGTTTGTCACAGGTTTAAAGTACACACTGCACCTATCTGGAGAAAGTTGCTTTTAGAACACAGTTTCAGCTTTGACACTAACTGGGTAATTTAAAGTAATGTCTGAAATTTTCTGAGCTTCGAAAATGTTTCCGGATGCGTGACTTGCCCTAAGGTCTCAACAGACTTCTGGGTTTTAATTTTATTTACAACTGTTTAATGACCTATGGTATAAAGTTTTTTTGTTTTCTGACCTTCTGTTCCCAACCTAATGACTTGCCTGCAGAACAAATAACTACAGGAGGAGGCTGGCAGTCTTATGGGAGAATTAGCAAAGGGTCATGTTAAGAAGAAGAATGGAAGTAGCAAAGTGCATAGACCCAGTAATGCATTTTTCTTTTCACATATTTCTTCGGTGGAATGTGATTTATTATTACTTGCTTATTAGTGGAGCAAAGTGGGATTCTGTGACCACTGGGTTTATATGCTAGAAGCTACAGTGTGCTGAGTCAATTGTTAGAGGTAGGTTTCCACTACAGTGTATCAAAAACAATTCTGTCCTGTCCTTCATTCTCACTTAGGGTACCTTTTCAAACACTAGATGGATGGACATACCCTTGGGATCCAAATCAGAGACTTGTGTATCTAAGAGAAATACTAGAGATTCATCTTCCAGTCATAGTCAAATCATTAAGACCAGGACTGGGTTTTCTAGTTCTGTCTAGAAAACAGGGTTACTGAGTCTTGGTGAGAGCTCATGGGTGGTGTAAACAGTTAATATACATATCTACTAATAAAATTGTTTGGTTCAGAATAAAGGTTTGGTAATCCTAGTCTGAAAAATCAGCTACTAAAAACCCTATGGAACATGAAACACATTGTTCCACTATAGAATACATGGGATCAGCATGAGTCAGAATCAATTCTACAGCAATTCTTTGGTGTACACTGATATTACTTCTGGATAAGGGGGGTTCATGTCAAACTATTGGGGTCCTTGTGTGGTGCTGGGGGTTAATCCGCTAGACTGCAAAGTCAATTTGAACTACAACATCAATGGTTCAATGATACATTGCAATGATTCTAATCCCCTCCATGTACCATCAGTTATCAATATTTCTCTCTATTCACTTTACATCTTTTTTAAATTCAGGCATATATAATAATTTACACCACCAAAGGGCACATCCTGCCAGTCTGCCTCCTGGCCACCAGTTCTTCGTCCCTCTATTCCCATGAATCTAGAGTCCTCAGTTGCTCCCATTCTCTATGTTCCCATCTCTGCCTCCATCTCTGGTGTTGTTGCTTCTCTGGATAAGGTCTCACATTCCACTTGTGGTCTTCTCCCTTGATGGTCCTAAAGACCCTGGTTTCTGAACTGTAAGATTAACTACTCCTCCATTTTTGTTACAAATCTTCTACCTTTACAATTGTGAGAGTCGCAATTAGTCATGGTAATAGTTATTCACTGGACCCATAAACAACATTCTTATCAATGGAGAAAAGATTGAAGTTGTCAAGGACTTCATTCTTCTTGGATCAACTATCAACACTCACGGAAGCAGCAGTCAAGAGATCAGACTACATATTGCATTGGGCAAATCTGCTGCACAGGAACTTTTTAAAGTGTTGAAGAGCAGAGATGTCAGCTTGATGACTAAGGTGTGCCTGACCCAAGCCATGGTATTTTCAATAACCTCATATGGATGCGAAAGCTGGACAGTAAATAAGGAAGATCGTAGAAGAATTGATGCCTTTGAGTTGGAGGAGAATACTAAAAGTGTCATGGACTGCCAAAAGAACCAATAGATCTGTTTTGGAAGAAGTGCAGCCAGAGTGCTCCTTGGAGGCCAAGATGGCTAAGATTCGTCTCTCATAATTTGGACAAATTGTCCAGAGGGAACAGTCACTAGAGAAGGATGTCATGCTGGGTAAGGTGGAGGGTCAGAGAAAAAGAGGAAGACCCCTAACGAGATGGATCGGCCAGGTGGCATCATTGATGGACTCAAGTGTGGCAGCGGTAGTGAGGTTGGCCCAGGATCAGACATTGTTTCGTTCTGCTGTGCATGGGGTCGCTATGAGTCGGTTCCGACTCGATGGCACCTGACAACAACAACATTGAATCATAAGAATCTTATCCCCATCTCTTTTAACCAGACCCATCTAGAGAAGCTGAAAACTATTCAGTGGGGACTCTTTCTTCCCCTACACACTATTAAACTAAACTCCCCCTTGAAACCTTGTAAGCCAGTCACTTCATGCCTTTATCGCCCCCTCATTTTAGGTAGCCAGTCTAAGTTGCCCGTCCCTATCTACCCTGTGTACAGAGGGGGCAGCATTGATACTTAATGTGAAGACTCTTTCCCTCTCTGTTGGTATTTAGAGTTACTACCTTCCTGAGTATAGGTCAAGTTCATCAAATTGTAGCAATTTATCAGTATTTCCTTTATCAATAATTGTTTTTTAACATAATAATACAGTTTAATCATTTTGCAAAGTAGTACACATCTGGTATTAGGCTATATTGTATGTACCTTGACTTTTTTAATGTAATAGCCTTTGGGTGGGGGAGGTTGTTTATAATTACAATTGATGCAGATCAGATGTACATAACCCAGGGACTGCCCTAGTAACATGTAAATGAAATACAAAGCATGAAACTACCATATTATGTTTTACATATGTTTTCAAAAGATATGTTTCAGTTAATATATTAAAATTATCCACTGAAGTCTAAAGGCAAAATACAATTCATTGTTAATGAAATTCAAAATTGTAAAACCCAAATCAGTTAAATAAAGCCGAAATCTCTATTCTTTGAAAACTCCTTTTCAAATATGAAATATACAAGATGTAAATATGTATGTTTTTGCTGTTGGATGCTGTTGAGTCCATCCCAACTCAACAGCATCCCCATGTAACAGAGTAGAACTGCCCCAGAGGGTTTCTAGGCTGTCATCTATTGTGTCACTGTATACTCCTATATACTCTTATAGATCATCAACTCACAGCACCCCCATGTGACAGAGTAGAACTGCACCAGAGGTTTCCCAGGCTGTCATCTATTGTGTCACTATATAGTCGTATATACTCTTATATAGCATCCACTCACAGCGCCCCCTGGTGTAACAGAGTAGAACTGCCCCATAGGGTTTCCTAGGCTGTCATCTATTGTGTCACTATATAGTCGTTGTTGTTGTTGTTATGTGCCGTGGAGTCGGTTCCGACTCAAAGCGACCTTGTACAGGGTTTCCGAGGTTGTAAATCTTTACGGGAGCAGAAAGCCTCATCTTTCTCCCGCGGAATAGCTGGTAGTTTCAAACTGCTGACCTTGCGGTTCCTAGCCCAATTCGTAACCACTACGCTATGTAGCTGTATATACTCTTATATATTATCCACTCAAAGCACCCCCATGTGACAGAGTAGACCTGCCTCAAAAGTTGTTTTGTTCTTTTGTTTTTTTTTAATCTTCCTCTAGTCAAGTTCTGATTATCAAGCCAACGAGGCTAGGTCAAATGGGTACTGTCTGCAACATTGGGTGTTCTTGCGAAGACCAGCTTAAATTTAACACAAATAAATCTTCATTATTTTCTTTCAAAACCCAAACCTGCTGCTGTTAATGCGATTCTGACATGTGGAAACTCCAAGATGTGTTTGACAGTAGAACTCTGCGCTATAGGGTTATCAGTGTTAGACTTTCAGATGTAGATCATCAACCATTTTTTCTGAGACACCTCTGGGTAGACTGAAACCTCTCTCCTTATGACTAGTGGCCTGGGCAGTAAATGTAAGAAATTCTTCTGACTGTCTGTAAGTCCAAACTTGCCAGCTACTCTCCAATGTGTCCACGGTCTCACTCATACTTACTTTTAAAGCCTTCTTTCTGATATTTGTTGTTGTTAAGTGCAGCTGAATCAGTTTGGACTCACAGTGACTCTGTATAGCATTTACGAGGAGCAACTGGTGGGTTTGAACCACCAACCTTGTGGTTAGCAGTCCAGTGTTTATCCTACAGTACCACAGCAGGCCTCTCAATCTCAAAATGGGCTAAACGCAGTCTCTTTGGGTTGATCCTAACTCATACCGATCATGTAGGACAGAATAGAATTGTCCCAAAGTGGTGGTGTTGTGCAGTAGGGTCAGCACTAGACTGCTTACCATAAAAACACCAGTTCAAATCTACCAGATACTCCTTGGAAATCCTAAACAGGGTTACTAAGAGTCAGAACTGACCTGACAGCACTTAACAAGAACAACTTAGGGTTTCGAATGCTGCAAGTCTTTAAGGAAATGGAATGTCACATCTTTCTCTAATGGAGTGACTTGTGGTTTGGACTTCTGGTAGCAGTTATGTACTTAGTTGGTTTCTAGAAAAATCCTTAACTTCTCTTACCATCCTCCTCTTTCTGCAAGAATGGATTGGTTCAGGATGGTTTCCATGACTGGAAAGCCCCTATCCACCATCACTTTTTACCCAGTGTCACCATAAAGTTCTTCCTGCTCTCCACAGCAGTCCACCTCCATCTTTGACCCATAAGCATGTGCTGTTTGGAACAGTCACTTGTTCCTAACCTTCAGTGTCTACAGATTGCTTTTGATCATTTTCCCCAGTGTGACTTTGCACACACAATTAGACTTAAATTCCTTGAGGACAGAAGTTCAGTTTTTTTCTCCCTTTCTTCAGCAATAGAAAGGAATATAGCAATCATTCTTATAGAAAGCATTCATTCAATGATTATTGATTTCTACTGAAATTTTAAATAATAATCCTATATTATATCATTTGTTTTAGTTGGAGAAAAAAATCTGCTATGATATGAAGAAAATTATGAAGAAGGAGATTTTCTGGCCTGTTCATTATAGGAAAAAAAAAAAAATCCATCTTTTTACATAGTAATTTTTGTCATCTACTGTGTTGGTTTTAGAATTGATGCTTTTGAGTTATGGTGTTGGAGGAGAATATTGAAAGTGCCATGGGCTAACAAAAGAAACAATAGATCCATTTTGGAAGAAGTTCAGCCAGAGTGCTCCTTGGAGGCCAAGATGGCCAAACTTCATCTCTTATACTTTGGACATATTGCCAGGAGGGAGTAGTCACTGGAGAAAGATATCATGTTTGGTAAAGTGGAGGGTCAGAGAAAAAGACGAAGACCCCCAACGAGATGGATTGGCCAAGTAGCAGCATTGATGGACTCAAGCGTGGCAACAGTAGTGAGGATGGCCCAGGATTGGGCGATGTTTCGTTCTGCTGTGCATAAAGTCGCTATGGGTTGGTATGGACTCAATAGCACCTAACAACAACAATAACAACAACTGTGTTGGTTTAATACTTGAATAATAGTTACCATGGTGGTGGTGGTTATGTGCCATAGAGTATGTTCTTACTCTAGTGACCCTGTATGACGTTTCCAAGGCAGAAAGCCTTGTCTTTCTACTGAGGAACCACTGGAAGTTTTGAACTGCTGACTCATAACCACTATGCTACCAGAGCTCCCAAATAATTACTATGTTGTTGTTAAGTGCTGTTGAGTCGGTTCTGACCCATAACGACCCTATAGAGAGTTTCCAAATAGCGACTGGTGAGCTTGAACCACCAACCTTGTAGTTCAAACTGACTGTGCAGTCTAGAGTATTAACTCACAGCACCACACCAGGACTCCAAATAATTACTATAGAAGAATAAAAATTTAGGAAAAACCTGGTTCTTTTATTGTAATGCACATTTAAATTCTTTGAAAACATTTCAATATAGAATAAATAATTCAAGTGAATCTGCATTGGATTAACAAGAAAACCTTGTTTCATGGCATTTACACCACAAATGGGATAAAATTCTGTGGGCTGTGGGTTTGCACATAGTGTTTCAGGATGAGAAACCAACAGTAATACCAATTCAGAATGAGGACTTCTAGGGGGCTGAGGGACATTGGCACATGCTCTGATAAGGAAGAATACAGCCGTCTGGAGACTGAAAACTCTTCTGTATTACCTGCTCAAGGAGCCCTGGTGGTGCACTGGTTAAGGCATCAGCTAGTAACTAGAAGGTGAGTAGTTTAAATCCTTCAGTTGCTCCAAAAAAAGATGAGCGGACTTGCTTCCATAAATGTGACAGCCTAGGAAACACAATGAGGCGGTTCTACTCTGTCCTGTGTGGCTGCTATGAGCCCAAATCACCTGGAGGATCATGGGATTTCAGACTTGCTCAGGGACTAGTTGCGGCTGAAGGGAATCAACAGGAACTGAGCCACTTGAGGACTGTAGAAGTGAATTGGCAAGTTTTGGAACGAATTCGTAATAAACATTCAGACTTGACAGAATTCATAACATCTCGAAAATCCACTTCTCACATATTCTTGGGAGATCACAGGACCGGCTTGTGATGGTTCTTTGAGTTGAGCTGTTTTAGATGATCTTTACTGAAGTTGCCATAAAAGGAAATTTCTATCCCAACTGGCTGCGTCTGAAATGCAATTTCAAACCAGTGTCCCTAGGGCCCTGCTGGCTCCTGGATGTGCTAGCTGGCGGTTAACAGTGAAGATCGGCAGTCACAGGTGTAGGAACGCTCTTCTTGCCAATCTCCTATCCTTGTTTCCTCCAGCATCCCTTCACATGGTCATGCTTTCTGAGCAGGTAACTGACATAAATGGGATATGTTGACCCATGAGAAATACACTACAGGTATTTAGAAACTGATAATAATCCTAAAGCTACATAATGAGTTAGGGATTAAGGGATCCAACTGTGATTATTATGGACAACATATAAACATTGGGGTATTAGAAACTGGTACTACAAATGTATGAGAAACAAACATCGGTATTATCTTACTTTATTTAGTACATGTCTAAATAAAACACAAAAAAGCAGATCCTGAAAATGAATACACTGAAATACATTTATTTATACTAGTATGTCTTGAAAGAAGTACAGCCAGAATGCTCCTGGGAAATGAGAACGGTGAGAATTTGTCTCTTATAATTTAGACATGTTGTCAGGAATGACTAATCCCTGAAAAAGGACATCATGCTCGGTAAAGTGGAGGGTCGGCGAAAAAGAGGCAGACCCCCAAAGAGATGGAAGGGCACAGTGGCAGTAACAATGAGCTCAAACAAAACAGTCTTTGTGAGGATGGTTTAGGACCTGGCAATGTTGTGCCTAGGGTCACTGTTAGGTAGAACTAACTAGGTGGCACCCAACAACAAAAACAGTATATAAGAAAGAAAAACTATTTATTGATGTTAAAGGGACCAAACAGATTCCTGGGTGGAGAGGAGAATTCTCAAGATGGCTTTTCCCAAATTCTTGTTTCCTGGTTACTCAATGAGACACTGATGTAATTACTAAAGTGAAGAAATTTTACAGATGTAATGAAAGTCCTTTGTATTTGGTTGTAAAATATAGATTATCTAGAAAGATTTAACTTAAACACAAGAATTCTTAAAAAGCAGATGACTTCCCCAGGCAGATGGTAGCAGACAAAATGTTGTTGTTAAGTACCGTGGAGTTGGTTCCAACTCATAGTGACCCTACACAGGGTTTCCAAGACTGTAAATCTTTACAGGAGCAGAATGCCTCCTCTTTCTCCTGTGGAACCACTGGTAGTTTTGAACAGCTGACCTTGAGGTTGGCAGCCCAACTCAAAACCACTGCACTACCAGAGCTCAAAATAGAGAGATTCAAATCAGGAGAAGGGCTTAAAGAGCCATTGCTGATTTGAAGATAGAGAATACCAAAATAGAAAGCATATGGGTGGTCTCCTAGATCAAGGAGTGACCTCTACCCAAGAGTGAACAAGGAAATGAGAACCTCATCCATACAGAACTAAACTCTGCCACTGACAGGTTCTCCCCTAAAGCTTCTAGAATCAAACCTAGTCAACACCTTGATTTCAGCCTTGTGAGATCCTAGGTTGAGAAAGCATTTGAGTCATGTCAGACTTCTGACTAATAGAACTCTGAGATAATACAGGGGTGTTATTTAAAACCACTGAATCTGTGATCTTTTGTTATATAGCAACAGAAAACAAATATACTGGGTGTCTTCAAAAGAAAATAGACTTTGTGGAAGCATAGATTTCCGGGTAATCAAATTCTATGGAGTCTCTCTGCCTTTCATTATCTTGAGTTGTTTTATGACTTGTAAGTTGAAGATAAGGGATAATAATGCACATGTTTTTGTCCTCAAACATGCAAATGAATTTTGTACATCAGAAATATGGTTTCTACTTGCCCACAGAACAAACCAGCTTTGTATCTACTTATAAACTCATTTCAGCATTCCTTATCTGCCTATATATGCCGGTGACTTTAAATCCTTCTTTGAAACAGTTGTAATATTCTACTAACTTCTTCATTAATGAATGATTTAAATAATATCTTAGACATGTTAATTTTATATCTGCATAAGCAGCATGCTTTTACTATTAGAATTTATCCTTCAAAAGGGATATATCCAAGAATTTTCAAAATGTAGAGGGGAAGACCAATGTATTTTTTTAACCTTACAATTTATACCAAGAAGAGAACAAAATGCTTTACATAAATTTATATCAATTTCTTATACCAAATACTGAGCTGGGTTAAATTAATCCATATCTAAACTATAGGAAAAAAGACTCAGAATATTTATTGAAGAGAACAGCACTGGAGCTGAGAGTTGAACAAACTGGGATCCCTCCATGTAAAATAGTGTTCATTACCTTTGACCCTGTTATAACATCTCTACATGTTTCCTTTGTCAGTTCTTGATGGTAAAAATTCTCCTAATCTACAAGTTTGGCCAGTTAAGAGCTAGTTTGTGCTTTCATTTCCTTCTCTCCCTATATCTAGTCTGCTACGAACATTCAAAAGGAGCTCTGGTAGCATAGTGGTTACAAATCGGGCTGCGAACCTTAAGGTCAGCGGTTCGAAACTACCAGCTGCTCCGCGGGAGAAAGATGAGGCTTTCTACTCCTGTAAAGATTTACACCCTCGGAAACCCTATACAGGATCGCTATGGGTCGGAACCGACTCGATGGCACATAACAACAACAACAACGAACATTCAAAGCCATTTCTTCTGTATATTTCCCCTAACATCAGTCTCATTTTTATAACAGGGGAGATTCAAATTCTGTTGTTGTTGTTAAGTGCCATGAGTCATTTCAACTCATAATGATCCTTTAAAGGATTTCCAAGGAACAGCTGGTGGATTTGAAGCACTGGTCTTGTAGTTCAAACCTACCTTGCAATGGAGTGCTTTATCCCACAGCACCACACCTGGACTCCAAATTTTAGGTGTCTGATAATTATTCTATTTTAGGGTAATCTTTAGGAAAAATAATTTTATAAATTACAAATGCAAAATTATGTATAAAAGTAAATATTTATCAGATTGAGAAAAAAAAAAAAAAGGCCACAAGAGAATTCTTTAGAAATTTATCAACAATATTTACATTGTTAAAAAAAAAAAAAAAAATGTTTCCTGACTGCAACCTGATTTTTCTCCCTAAACTGTAATTCCCAGTAACTTCTGGCATTCACAGAAATCATGGCAACAAGGATGCTTGTAAGCAAGGCACTGTGGGTTAGGCATTGGGCTGTCTAACTTGTTCAAATCCTCAGGGCACTTGTTCAAACCCACCAACCGACCTATAGGAGGAAGGTGAAGTTCGCTGCTCAATTTAAGCTTTACAGTCTTGTTGAAATTAATTGGAATTGACTAGGTGGTAATGACATATTTTTTTATTTAGTGTCAGGGTAAAACTTGCTTTACAGCCCACCTGTCAATTCCTTACTGGTAGCGTAGTGGTTACAAATCGGTCTGCTAACCTCAAGGTAAGCAGTTTGAAACTACCAGCTGTTCTGCATGAGAAAGATGAGGCTTTCTGCTCCCATAAAGATTTACAGCTTGTAAACCCTGTGCAGGGTCACTATGAGTCAGAACTGACTCCATGGTACTTAACAACAACAACCTTATAAAATGAGAAGACCAGATAATTATTGAAAATTTCATTGGGTTATGGAAAGGTTACAAACCTGGGACCTTTTAAACACTTAGATTCCTAAACTTGAGCCAAGCCTAATGAGTAAACAGTTAACAACTCGGCTGCTAATCAAAAAGTTAGTGATCCAAATTCAATGAGAGGAGTCGTGGAAGAAAGACTTGGTAACCTACATTCAAAAAACTAAAAACTAAAAAGGAATCACTGAGAACCCAATGGAGTGCAGTTCTACTGTGACACATACCGAATCAGCGTGAGTCACAATGAACTCAATGGCAGTGGTAGTTGGTGCCTTCAAGTAGGTTCTAATCCATGGCGACCTTATGTGTAAAAGAGCAAAATGTTGCACAGTTCGGTGCCAGCTGTTTACTGGTGGTTTTTAAAAAGCTTTTCAGGTGAAATGAATGCAGGCAATTCATGTATTAAGAATTTGAAAACCACTGTTCTAGTTCAACTGTCTCAAAAGTGATCTTCGATATTGTCTTCCGGGACGAAAATGCTCAAACATCAATGAGTCATCCAATAATCCCTGCACACAGAGGTATCCAGGAAGTACAGCAGATGTTAAAATAAAATAAAACCAATTTAAAAGATGGCCACAAAGCAAAGAAAAACTAACAGCCACAAAAGTAAAAGTGATTTTGATTGAAGTATGAAATGAGGGCAATTCAATTGTCTCACTCTTTGGTTACTATATTTGTCTTGATTCAAGTGTAGTAGTGAGTCTGAGGAGCATCAGCATAGAACTCACATGTTCTCACTTTCCTAGGAGATGAGCAAATGAACCTCAACTACAAGAGGAGTCAGAAAGAGCCAGAAAAGAAATAACCACACCAGCTTAGATTTTACTAGTCCTTAAGTTAGAAAGGAGGAGCTCTGGTAGCGTAGTGGTTAAGACTTGGGCTGTGAACCTTAAGGTCA
>NW_006408788.1:1385582-1411912 GCF_000296735.1 Chrysochloris asiatica | reverse complement strand
GTAAAGATTTACACCCTCGGAAACCCTGTACAGGGTCGCTATGGGTCGGAACCGACTCGATGGCACTTAACAACAACAACAAGTTAGAAAGGAGGCCTCTATTGATGATGTAAATGGTTAAGCACTGAACTACTCACCTAAAGAATGGTGATTGAACCCACCCAGAGGCACAATGGAAGAAAGATCTGGAAATCTGCTTCAGAAAGGTCACAGCCTTGAAAATTCTATAGAGGGCAATTCTATGTTGTAACCTATGGGGTTGCCATGAGTCAAAATCAATTTCTGAAGCTAGTAGATATGCTAATTACAAGGGCCCTAGTGTGGTGCTGTGGGCTAGTCCATCAGACTGCAAAGTTGACTGAACTGCAAGGTCGGTGGTTCAAGCTCACCAGCTGATCCTTGGAAACACTGTACAGGGCTGCTATGGGTTGGAATTGACTCAACGGCACTTAACAACAACAGTGTGGCACTGGAGGATAATACACTGGATTGTAGGGTTAGTTTAAATCACAAGGTCGGTGGTTTAAACCTACCAGCTACTCCTCAGAAACTCTGTACAAGGTCACTATGAGTCAAAACTAAGTCAAAGGCACTTAACAGCAACAATAAATGCATTAACAGCAGGACTGCCTTACAGATATCACTGAATCTGATTTTCAACTTCTTCTCTACAACTCTGCATTTAAATTATACTAATTCAATATATTCAATCCATTTAAAAAGTAAATTCTGACAATGATTTACAGAGTAGCTTTTATTTTATAAATAAACAATCATAAAATCTATTATAAAAATAAGAAACTGCGGTGCCACAGTGAATAAGCATTTGGCTACCTACTGAAAGGTCACTGGTAACATCTGCTTAGTAGCCAGCAGGAGAAAAAAACAAAACAAAACAAAACAAAAAAAACCGTGACATCAGGAATGGAGGAAGACTCATTAACATCCTGTGATATGCAGATGATACAACCTTGCTTGCTGAAAGTGAAGAGGACTTAAAATACTTACTGGTGAAGATCAAAGACCACAGTCTTCGGTATGGATTGCATCTCAATGTAAAGAAAACAAAAATCCTCACCACTAGACCAATAAACAACATTCTTATCAATGGAGAAAAGATTGAAGTTGTCAAGGACTTCATTCTTCTTGGATCAGCCATCAACACTCATGGAAGCAGCAGCCAAGAAATCAAAGGACGCATTGCATTAGGCCAATCTGCTGCATGAGACCTTTTTAAAGTGTTGAAGAGCAAAGTTGTCAGCTTGAGGACTAAGGTGCACCTAACCTAAGCCATAGTATTTTCAATAACCTCATATGCATGCGAAAGCTGGACAGTGAATAAGGAAGACTGTAGGAGAATTGATGCCTTTGAGTTATGATGTTAAAAAGCAAAGATGTCATTTTGAAGAGTAAGATGTTCCTAATTCAAGCCATGATATTTTCAATTTTGTCATATACATGTAAAAGTTGGATATGGAATGTTCACCAAGAATTGAATCCTTTGTGATATGGTATTGGAGCAGAATATTAAATAGACCATGGACGGCCAGAAGAACTAACAAATCTATATTGGAAGAAGTGCAGACACAACGCTCCTTAGATATGAGGATGGTGAGAATTTGTTTCACGTACTTTGAATATGTTATTAGGAAGGACCAGTCCCTGGAGAAAGACATGATGCTTGGTAGAGAGCCAGTGAAAAAGACAAAGGCCCTCAATGAAATGGATTGGCACAGGGGCTGTAACAAATGCACTAGAAATGATTTTGAGTATCATGCATGACCAAGAAATGGTTCCTTCTGTTGTCATAGTATATTGTGAGTCAGAACCTACTTCACAGCAAGTCAGAACACCAACATGAGTCACATTAAGCTCAATAACACCTAACAACAAAAACTCAAAATCATTCAAATAATTGTTTTAAATCTTTCAAAACAGGACATTCCTTGCAAACAGGTCACAAATATGAAGAATCAGGATTTTGCAGACCATAGTAGGAATATTAGTTTCAATCATTATGTTACATTCCACCACTTACATCTGCCCCCAAATGAAATCCAGTTTAGAGTCCTAGGTACTTCTGAACTGATGAGACTAAATCTTCCTGCCACATTATGTTACGGTCACACAATTGATGAATAATAAACAATAGATAGATCTCATGGAAAATTTGTTATCATTGGTATTTGTTTATACACAGCTAGTCTCTGGGCAGTAAAGAAATACCAGTACCAATAATGAAATGGAGTTCTTCTTTTAGGAAACTAACATGCTATGGTGCTAAATCACAGCAGAATAAAGCTATGTTTATTTCTAAAACAAACCAGGACAAATTTACAGCCAAACACAGGAAACCTGTCGCCAAAAAAGTGTTTTCCTTTCTTTCTTTCTTTTTTTCAAATTTTTGCATTATCAACACACATTCCATCGCCTATCCTGGATACTGACAGTATGATGAAACACCTCGTGGTAGCCCCTGGACCCTTATACACATCCTGCTCTTGTTGGTGCCAAAGGCTTCCATACATTTTAGCTTCTGTTTTAGCTCTGCTCATGAGGGAAACCTGGCATTAGTTGAGAAAGAGGAAAAGGAAGAGATGGGGAGTTTAGCCTTCATCATTGAATCTTGGCTGTTGTGGGGTGTATGTCCATGAATGAAGGTCACCCATCTATCTTCTGGTCCTCTCTACACAACGCTTTTCCCATGGGTTCCATTCAATGCTCCTCCTTCAGGTCTTGTGTGTTGCCCAGTCTGTCCTGGGGGTGTTGTTAACTGCTGTTGAGTTGGTTCCAACTCACAATGATCCTGTACAGGGTTTCCGAGGAATGACTGGAAATCTGCCCATGTGGTTAGCAGTCCAGTGCTTATCCTAAGCACCACACCATATCTGTTCTGATTGTCTGACACTCTTCTTTGTGGTTTCCCTACATTCTGTCAAACTTTGTAAACAGTCCTTTTATTAAAGTCTTTTCAAATTGCTCAATTTGTCTCTTCCTTATCTGGGCCCTGATTGATATAGATGTTGTAAAGTACCATTGAATGGTTTCCAACTTATAACAACCCTGTATAGTGTTTCTGAGAAGCAACTGGTGAGTTTGAACCTCTGTCCTTATGTTTAATGGTTAGTAATTATCCTACAGTACCACCCCAACTGATATATATATATATATAGACTGAATATTCCCAGTACTACTAAACTTATTGGAGTCCTGGTGTGGCACTGTGGGCTAATGCGTCAGACTGCCAAGTTGTTTGAACTGCAAGGTCGGTGGTTCAAGCTCACCAGCTGCTCCTTGGAAAACCTATACAGGGTCGTTATGGATCAGAATCGACTCGACAGCATTAACAACAACAACAGCTAAACCTATTGCTCATGAATGCCTCAAAAGTGTTTAGTTCTAACAGCTTTTCTTCCTATATTACCTTTTTTTTTTTTTTAATGTGCATTCATTCCTAATTTGTTTCAAAAATTTATTTTCTTTAGTTCATGGTCCATTCCAATATGACAAGAAAAACAAAGTCATATTTATCAGTTCTGACATTTTAAATAGGTCTGTGCTTACACAAGGGAGTCCTGGTGGTGCTGTAACATAAGCACTGGACTGGTAAACACAAATTTGGCAGTTCAAACCCACCAGCCACTCCTTGGAAGAGAGATGAGTCTTTCTGCTGGTAAAACTTTCATGGCCTTGGAAACCCTATACAACATCACTATGAATTGGATGTGACTTAATGGCAGTTGTTTTGTTTGGTTTGGCACATATACAAATTTTCATTAAATTTTTCTTTTAAATTATAAACTAAAAACTACTTAATCCCTTCACAGTACGACAGTAGAAATATTCTCTTGCTTAATGATTTATGTATTTACATACAACCCTTTTAACTCAGAAGACACTTAACAGTAACAGCAATATTAAATCTATGACAATGCTTATACTGATATTATTTTATCTGCATGAACGGTAACAAACAATATGTTTTTAAACACTGCTTAATATAAAAGAAAAATGGATCCCCAAACAACAACCTTTGGCATAAAGGTTGTAATATCAGTATAGTAAAGAAACAATAAACAAAATATTCTTGAGACCGAGACCACAAATGGTAGAATATTGGACAGAAAGGTGAGTAATGGCATTAATCATCTCAGGATATGGAATATTGGCACTACCAAAATGATGAAAATAATGCCACATTTTTCAATGCTAATCTATTCAATAATGGTAACTATTGCATCCAATATCAAGGTATACTTAAACCATACCACCCTACAATATTTTCACCAATAGTAAATATCATTATTATTATTATTGTTATTACTACTGATTTTAGTATAGAATTTACATTTAAACACTGAACTTTGCCATCAAAGATGTCTTCTCCATTCATTTTTCTTTTTTCCATTCAGTGTTGTTCACAAAAGAGAACTGGATCAGATTCAAAATATGATAATTCAGAAGGAAAAAAATAAAAAAGAAACTGAAGTAAACAACATTAAGAAAGGCCAACTAAAGTGACAAATCATGGCAAATGAAAGACAATTTATCCCTACTGAAGAAGACATTGTGATTCAATTTGCTAAATTATTTTATTTATTTCTGAGCAGCAATATGAACAATCTATCTGTTTTGATACACACTCAAATGTTGCTGAATGGAAAATTGCACTGCTTCAAACATGTCAAATTTGGATACAAAAAAAGAAGATGTGAATTAAATTGGTTTTGAGAATACTGCATTAAAAGATGAATTATCAGCTTTGTAATAGCTTTCTTAGTTGTTTTATTCTAACTAAAATACTTTAATTAAGAGGAACTGTAGAAGTCTGCATGCAAAAATAACAACTGATTATTTTTTCCTTCCCACATTTGAAATGTTTCTCAAAATTCTAAATGTGGAGAAAGGCAAAGATTATAGTAAGAGAGAAATCAAATTCGAACAAGGATATTGGTTGTGAGTTAGAAAGGGTTTCATAGTTTTAGAATAAACTAACAAAGTGCTGAATTGTTTCTTTTTCTTTCTCCATACAGTTATGCATTTTATTATTCATTCAATAAATCTTATAAATAAAATTATTGTCCTAGTAAGTGGGGTTAAACATTGAAACCTTGCTCTTCTCAGGGAAGTGGAAAAAAAGAGAATTGCAACTGAGCACTTGGATTGACCAGATATTTAAAGTGCTTTGAATGGCTACTCAAGAGCTAGAAATTCTTCCCTGTATACAGGAACCCAGAAATAAATTCTAAGTTGTTGTTGTTGTCAGGTGCCATCGAGTCGAAACCAACTTATAGCGACCCCATGCACAGCAGAATGAAACAATGTCCAATTCTGGGCCAACCTCACTACCGCTGCCACACTTGAGTCCATCAACGCTGCCACCTGGCCAATCCATCTCGTTGGGGGTCTTCCTCTTTATCTCTGACCCTCCATCTTACCCAGCATGACATCCTTCTCCAGTGACTGTTCCCTCCGGAGTTGGTATTGTCTAGGTGAACAAGACTTTCACAATTGATGAAGACCCCAAGGAGAGATAGAACTCTACAGATGATAGAGCTCTGGATATTCAGGAAATAAATATGATAGAAACAAAAAATGTGGAGCATTGCACAGGAGATTGTTGATATAAAGACAGACAAGGAAAGAATTCTTAATATGGTAAATTGAAACACATGTACTTGGCCCCAAAATCTGTCAAAAAGGAACACACTTTAGTTGGGGTCTAGATATTTGACTCCAACAGTTTTTCAATGCTATGTGCAGAGTGTTCTGCTCTCTCCAAGGTTTCTATAAGTTTCCAGACTTACCTCTGGCTCCTACTCTAAAAATTCTCTCTATTGAATAACTTTTTTACACTCTATATTGATAGACCACCACTTGTCTGTCAGTTTGTCATACGGTGGTGGCTTGTGAGTTGCTGTGATTCTGAAAGCTATGTCACCCATATTTTAAATACCAGCAGGGTCACCCATGGTGGACAGGTTTCAGATGAGCTTCCAGACAAAGACAGACTAGGAAGAAGGAGTGATGAACTACTTCTGAATATTTAGTCACTGAAAACCTTATGAATAGCCGGAAAATGCTGTCAGATATAGTGCTGGAAAATGAGCTGCTCAGGTTGGAAGAGATGGGAAATTTGCACATTGGCTACCCAAAATGGGGGAACTACAAAGGCAAGAAGTAACTGGCTTACAAGCTTTCAAGAGGGAGCCTAGATCCAGAGGGTGCAGAGAAAGGTAGAATCTCCACTGAGCAATATCCAATCTGTCTGAGCAGGGCTGATGAAAAGAGATGGGGATGGCACTCAAGGGGCACAATAATGAATAATTGCTATCAGGACTGACTGTGAGGGTTGGAAATGTAAAGGTAGATTTTGGAAGCAAAAGCAGGGGAGTGGTTGACCTTGCAGTCTAGAAGCTGAGGTCCCTGGAACCATTAAGGGTGAAGAGCAGAATGCGGAACCCTACCCAGAGAAGCAGTGATGCTAGAGATGGAGGCAGAGATGATGACGTGGAGAGATGGAATGGTTGGGAACTCTAGACCCAGAGAGGGAGAGAGGCTGTATGCTGATGACCAGGGGAAAGGCTTGCAGGGTATACACTTTGGTTGGTTGATGATGCATGGAGGGGACTGTAACCATGGCAATGAGATGAATGTAAAGCTAATATTCTCCCATGTAAATTATCACATAATTCACAATAAAACATTTTAAAAAAAAAGAACATATCTAGATCAGTTATGAGGTACAACACTGTCAGTGATAGGATAATATCCATGTGGATACAGGGAAGACCAGTTAATACCTCTATTATTCAAATTTCCACACCAGCCAATAAAGCCAGTGAGGATGAAATAAAAGAATATTACCAACTTCTTCAATCTAAAATTGATCAAACATGGAGTTAAGATGTATTGCTCATTACTGGTGATTGGAGTGCAAAGGTTGGGAGCAAGGAGGAAGGATCAGTAGTTGGAAAATAAGGCCTCGGTGATAGAAATGATGCTGGAGAACGCACCATAGAATTCTGCAAAACCAATGATTTGTTCATTTCAAATATCTTCTTTACACAAGATAAGAGACGACTATACACAATGGACCTCACCAGATGGAATACATAGAAATCAAATTGACTACATCTGCGAAAAGAGACGATGGAAAAGCTCCATATCATCAGTGAAAACAAGGCCAGGGGCAGACTGTGGAACAGATCATCAATTGCTCATATGCAAAATCAAACTGAAGCTGAAGAAAATGAAAAAATAGTCCACAAGATCCAAAATATGACCTTGAATAGACCCAACCTGAATTTAGAGTCATCTGAAGAACATAATTTGATACATTAAACACTAAAGGCCAAAGACCAGAAGAGTTGTGAGATGTCATCAAGAACATCATACATGAAGAAAGCAAAAAGTCATTGAGAAGACAAGAAAGAAGGAAAAGGTCAAAATGGATGTCAGAAGAGACACTGAAACTTGTTCTCCAGAGTAAAGATGCTAAAGCAAATGGAAGAAATGAGGAGGTACAAGAGCTGAACAGAAAATTTCAAAGATCAGCTAGAGAAGATAAAGCCAAATGTTACAACAAAATGTGCAAAGATCTGGAATCAGAAAACCAAAAAGGAAGAACACATTGAGCTTTTCTCAAGCTGGGGGAATGGAAGAAAAAATTCAAGCCTTGACTTTTGTTATTAAAGAATTCTCTGGGGGAAATTGTTGAATGATGCAGAAAGTATCAAAAGAAAATGGAAGGAATACACAGAGTCACTGTACCAAAAGAAAATGGTTGATGTTCAACCATTTCAAGAGGTAGCCTATGATCAAGAGCCAATGATACTGAAGGAGGAAATCCAAGGTACATTGCAGGAACTGGCAAAGAACAAGGCACCAGGAATTGATGGAATAAAAATTCAAATCTTTTAAGAAAGTGAGGTGGCACAGAAGGCACTCACTCATGTATGCCAAGAAATTTGGAAGACAACTATCTGGCCAACTGACTAGAAGAGATCCATATTTGTGCCCATTCCAATGAGAGGTGACCAAATGGAATGTGGAAATCATCGGACAATTTCTTTGATATCACATGTGAGTAAAGTTTTACTAATGGTAATATAGAAACGGCTGCAAGCATACAATGACACAGAACTTCCAGAGGTTCAAGCTAGATTCAGAAGAGGCTGTGGAATGAGGGATATCATTGCTGATGTCCAGTGGATCTTGGCTGAAAGCAGAGAATATCAGAAAGATGTTTACCTGTTCTTTATTGACTATGCAAAGGCTTTCAATTGTGTGGATCATGACAAGCTATGGACAACATTACGAAGTATGAGTATTCCTGAACACTTAATCGTGCTCATGAGGAATCTGTACCTGGACTAAGAGGCAGTTGTTTGAACAGAACATGGGAAAACTGAGTGGTTTAAAATTAAGAAAGGTGTGTGATAAGGTTGGATTCTTTCACCATACTTATTCAACCTGTATGCTGAGCAAATAACATGAGAAACTGGGTTCTATGAAGAAAAACGTGGCATCAGGATTGGAGGAAGACTCGTTAAAAATCTGTGATATGCAGATGATACAACTTAGCTTGCTTAAAGTGAAGAGGACTTAAATATTTACTGATGAAGATCAAGAGCACAGCCTTTGGAATGGATTGCATCTCAATGTAATGAATACAAAATTCCTCACCACTGGACCAATAAACAACATTCTTATCAATGGAAAACAGATTGAAGTTGTCAAGGACTTCATTCTTCTTGGATCAACTATCAACACTCATAGAAGCAGCAGTCAAGAAATCAAACGACGTATAACATTCGGCAAATCTGCTGCACAAAACCTTTTTAAAATGTTGAAAAGCAAAGATGTCAGCTTGAGGACTAAGGTGCGCCTGACCCAAACCATGGTATTTTCAGTAACCTCATATGCATGTGAAAGCTGGAAAGTGAATAAGGAAGACCTTAGAAAAATTGATGCTTTTGAGTTATGGTGTTGGTGGAGAATATTAAAAGTGCCTTGGGCTGCCAAAAGAACCAAGAGATTTGTGTTGGAAGAAGTGCAGCCAGACTGCTCCTTGGAGGCCAGGATGGCCAAACTTTGTCTCTCATACTTCTGACATATTGTCAGGAGGGACCAGTCACTGGAGAAGGATATCATGTTTGGTAAGGTGGAGGGTCAGAGAAAAAGAAGACTCCCAGTAAGATGGATTGGCAAAGTGACCGCATTAATGGGCTCACACCTGGCAATGACAGTGAGGTTGGCCCAGGATACAGCAGTGTTTCATTCTGCTGTGCATAAGGTTGCTATGAGTTGGTACCAAGTCAATGGCACCTAACAAAAACAACCGATTGATATAGCTCACCTTTGGGTAGGAGAAATCTGATAGCAATGAAATCAAGAGACAAAAAGTATGGATGTTCTATATTGGAAATGAACAGAAATTTGTTGAGAACATTTGATAAAAGAAGAGCAATGAAAATTTAAAATGCAGAATACATACAAAGGAGGATAGAGTCATAACAACATGATGCTGAATTTGCTTTGCTGTACTGCAAAGCCATTTGATATCCTTTCCCTGGAAAGTATTTCAGAATGGTGCACCACATACACGAAGGACATGTATATATTTTAAGCAGTTTGTTTTGTATTTTCATAAGTCAAAGTAAGAGGTTAAGTTCCATATCTGTAGTGCTATCGGTCAAATATGGACATACAGAAACTATAGTGTAAAACATTTATTCAATGGAGGGAGGATATAGTATCCGGACGTATGTCTGGAGATTTGCAGAAAGCTTAGTGAGAGCTGGAAACTATTCACAAAGCTTGGAAGGAATTGCATTCAAGCTTCCAGAGTCCACGGTTCCAGCCGGTAGCTGGGAGATGCAAAATTTGGGGAAGAGTTTGGGAGTATCTTCATGGTGATGGAAATTCTAAGCAACATAATGCTTGATTCCATTTTTTCCCTAGAGTCTGTGGAAACCAGTTTGCAGGGAGGCAGCACAGAAGAAGAAAGCTCATTGAGAGATGCATCTACAGAAAACCTGCAAAAACTGGAATGAAAACAAGTAATTTTCATTAATAGAGAACAATAGAAAGTGGTAAGACCGTATACTGTCAAAGCTGGAAAATGTCTGAGATCCATAAAACATGGAGTCCCGTGAGTTCAGGATCTCACAGATGTCACTATACATTGGGTCACTTGGTAAGCACCTTGATACTCTGGTCTCAGGTCCCCAACCTGGGGATTCTGCACAATGGCTAAGACCTTGGTAGAAGACATGCCATCATGAAATATAGTTGGGTGATGTGTGTGTGTGTGTGTGTGTGTGTGTGTGGTATGTGTGCGCGTACTTGCATGTGAGCTTGCATACGTTGGAGGCAGAGGTGTGATTATAAAGGGAAAAACAAGTAACAGCGTTCATGAACTGGTTGTTACTGTAAGACAGCGTTTTAGCATAAGAATGTGTGTTCTTCCATTCCATAAGAAGATTGATGAGAAAGCATAATAGACATCAAATCAGAAATGTTTAAGCTCCATGGTTTGTAATGCTGAATGGGTCGAAAATTAGATGTAAATGCAGAGACTACAGTTTTAATAAGCAGTTAATGAAAAATTTTGAAATCAGGGCAATCTGTTAACTGGGGTACTTTGAAAAAAGTTAAGTCCCAAGTCAGCCATTAAATTTTGTTATTCAACACTGATGTTTATGAATATAAACATTTGCATCCCTGTTACCATAACACTTCAGTTGCATCTCTCCTTTCATCCTGTGTCTTGGCATCAAAGAGTTAGCTTTCTTTCTAAAACAAAACAAAACTGTGCAAAGGGCAAAGAGCCTTCTTGCAACATTGAAAGTTCTTCTGTTTAATACTTTCCAACACTATGGACTGTAAATTTAAGATGAGATAATGTTTTTAAAGGAAACTCCTCTGTTAGCACAATTATGATAGAAATTTGTGCCCCCTAGTGATTTAAGTATTGTTTGTCATAAGAGGTTGATTTTAACCATGTACCATAGTGTCACATCATTGATCAAGTCTAATGAACTCAACATGCATAAAAGAAAGATGCAGATTTCATTAAAATTAGAAACATAAAGATTTGCACAGGCTCCCACCATTCCATGTGGCCCATCCCTCCCTTGGGTTCCTGGGACTGCCTCCCCTCCTCTTACCATGTGGGACTGTGTGGGCTCCTGTGACAGGGCTCTTGGGATTTCTGTGGAAAGGTCTGTCAGAGCATAACCTGCCACTTTTTCCTGTGAATGAGTTTTGCACTTAGAACCAGATGTGTCAGCCTAGCTCTTATATGGAAAGAGAATGTGAGCTGATTGCCTTTTCTGGGTTTTCTTGACTCAGAACACATCCTATAGCAAAGAGTGACTTATCAGCACATGTCAACAATCTCAGGAATGGATTCATTCAAGTGTGATTTCTTCAAGAGCAGACCCATCTCTCTATTCTTGGCGGGAAGGAAATAGGATCTTTTTCCTGCAGCAAAAGAACAGATTGTGCAGACTACATTCCAGGACTGATTGGGGAGTAAGGTCCACTGGCAATGAGGACTCAAGCCCACTATTGATGGTGACTTTTCTCTGTCTCTTTTCTTTGTGAGGAAAGTATTGTTCCATCCAATGCCTATTCATGTAGTCATGCCTTTCTTGGCAACTATGACACCTGAAAATTATGCATGAGTTACTATCCTCCATGATGGAACTCTTCCACTTGGAGGTAGTAACAACTTGTCACTTGCTGGACAGCTTTTCCCTGAACAGTGATATTCCTTTAGCAATTCTTTCCTGTCTCTCTTGCTTCCTTAACTTCTACCCCTCTCCTGGATCCACAGGACATTCCAACTAATCACTCCTATCTTTAAAAGAAATCTCAATTTAAATAAAATTTAAGAAATTATTGACCCACATTCCCATTGACTTTCTTGTTGCATCTCTTTGCTCCATGTTACAAAAAATGACCACGAGCCATTTCCTATATTCCCTATCTCTAACTTTTTCCCTTCTTTTCACTCATTTTAAAAAGTTATTTACTTTCATGATTCAAAATTCAAGCAATAAAAAAGGCACAATTAAAGAGCTCTTGCTTCTGTCCCTACCTCTCTGAACCACTACATAAATCATTTTTATTGGTTTCTAATTTCTAATTTTCTACTGCTTCCTTATGCAAAAGTTCATATAGGATGTTAGACAGTTCTAGATTATTTTTTTTAGTTTACTCAAAGTGAAATGACGTTTGAATCTACTCTGAAGATTTTCCCACTACCAGTACTTAAAGAACATCTATTTTTAAATAATCTGTTTAATTACCACATGTTTTTCTATGTGATAATCATGTCATCATTAGCCAACCATTCCTCAAGTGATGGACATGAGTTGTCATAAAAAATACCACCACAGCTAATATTTTGTTCATGTGGGATTTCAAATTTATTCAGGTTGAAGTACAAGCTATATTCCTGGTAGTAGGATGGTTTACTTTAAGGATAAATGCACCTTTCAGTTATGTTACACATCACTGCCAAAGTATCTCTCCTTAGAGCTGTACAATTTCCTACTTCCACCAAACACAAATGTAAATGTTTATCTATTTTTTGAAGCCTTGTCAATTGAATGTGATGTCACATTGTGTATAGGTTGACAAAAGTGTCCCTCCCCCCACCCAGGAATAATAATAATACAATTGAAATGTGCATTCCTCTGATTATGAGTGACATGGTATAGATAGATATAGATATAGATATAGATATAGATATACATACATACATTTAGACAGTTAAAGGTCATTTATGATTTACTTTTTTGTTGTTGTTGTTATCTGTCTTTATATGTCTCTTGTCTATTTTTCTATGGGTTGTTTTTCTTTTCAGTTTCTTGTTGATCTTTATATATAAGAGAGATTATCCCTTTATCTGTGATATGATTTTCAGCCATCTTTATGCTTGAACATTATTCTAATCAATTTCTCCCCTAAAATTTCACTTGTCAAAATTCTATAATGTTGCTAATTCAACAATCAATCTTTGTCTTACTTAATTTATTGGCAGCTTTTGCTACAATTGATCATTCCTTCCTCCTGGGAGCACTTTCATCTTCCTGGATGCCAAACATGCTTACTTTGTATCTTGCCTTACTAGATGCTCCCACAAATACATCCCAGTTTCTCCAAGGTTGAAAATGCTCAAGAATAGCTGCCGCTGATTCATGGACTCTTTTCTCTATTTTCACTTGCCCCTTCCATGGAGCTTTCACTCCCATGCCTTTTAGAATACTGCTGTTGTTAAGTGCTATTGAGTTGGTTCCAACCCCTATCTACCCTGTATAGGGCTTACAAGGAGAAGCTGGTGGGTTGGAACCACTGACTTTGCAATTCAAACCAACCTTGTTATTGAGAGCTTATCCAACAGCACCACACCAGAATTCCTTTTATTTATTTTAAAAGCTTTTATTGTGAATTGAGTGATAGTTTACATGGGAGACTATCAGTTTTGCACTCAACCTATCGTATTATATTTCACTATAATGATTACAATTCCCTCCATGCTTCATAAGTTTAAAGCCTTTACTTCTATTTCTTAAAAAAAAAAAAAAAAAAAATTATGAACACAAAAAGACGCAAGCATATAATCATTTAAATAACCAAAGAGCACAATCTGCAAGCCTGCCTCCTGGGTGCCAGCACACAGCCTTTCTCTTTCCATGAGTCCTCAGTCCTCAGCTGCTCTATCTCTCCATGTCCTCATCTCTGCCTCTATCTCTGGTGTCGGTATTTCTCTGGACAGGGTTCCACATTCCACTCATGCTCTTCTCCCTTAATGGTCCTAGGGTCCTCTGTTCCTGGACTGTAAGATTAACTACACCCGCCCCCCTTTTTTTGTTGTTGTTATATATCTTCTACATTTACAGTTGTGACAATTGCAGTCATGTTAACAATTATTCAGTATTGAATCAAAAGAATATTATCCCCATCTACTTTCACCAGACCTGTCTAGACAAGATGAAAACTATGAGATTTTAATCTCAATTTTAGAACTATAGATGTGATAGATAAATGAGGTTGCTTTTCAACAGAGAGTTTTAGAATTTTATATGTATTTGTATCTCAGTTCTAAACTGTCCATTGAATAACAACCTCATTTATCATTCCTACCTCCATATTCTAGATA
Organism: Chrysochloris asiatica; assembly: GCF_000296735.1. Taxonomy (NCBI): domain Eukaryota; kingdom Metazoa; phylum Chordata; class Mammalia; order Afrosoricida; family Chrysochloridae; genus Chrysochloris; species Chrysochloris asiatica. The sequence continues at coordinate 1,397,736 of NW_006408788.1, read as the reverse complement.
CCTCTAAATTAATATGTTCTGTTCTTTTTTATTTCTCTTTCCTTTATTTTGTATTCAAAGTTGTGTCTTTGATACCCTTGTCCATCTCAGTAAGAGTTAGATTCATGTTTACAGCTCAGGATATGTATCTTAGACTCATCCTTGATACTTTTTATATCTCCTATAATGTATGTTTACTACTTGTCTGTCAGTATGGCGTACTGTGGTGGCTTGTGAGTTGTGATTCTGAATGCTACGCCACTGGTATTTAAAAACCAGCAGGGTCACCCAGGAAGGACAGGTTTCAGATGACTTTCCAGATGAAGACAGACTAGGAAGAAGGAGTGACAAACTACTTCCCAATAGAAATGATGCTGGAGAACGCATGATAGAATTCTGTAAAACCAATGATTTGTTCATTACAAATACCTTCTTTAGACAACATAAGAGATGACTATACACATGTACCTCAGCAGATGGAATACATGGAAATCAAATTGACTACATCTGCGGAAAGAGAAGATGGAAAAGCTCCATATCATCAGTCAAAACAAGGCCGGGGGCAAACTGTGGAGCAGAACATCAATTACTCATATGCAAATTCAAACTGAAGCTGAAGAAAGTGAAAACAAGTCCACAAGAGACAAAATATGACCTTGAATATACCCAACCTGAATTTAGAGATCATCTGAAGAACAGATTTGATACATTAAACACTAAAGAACAAAGACCAGAAGAGTTGTGGGATGACATCAAGAACATCATACATGAAGAGAGCAAAAAGTCATTAAGAAAATAAGAAAGAAGGAAAAGGTCAAAATGGATGTCAGAAGAGACACTGAAACTTGCTCTCCAGCGTAGAGATGCTAAAGCAAATGGAAGAAATGAGGAGGTCCAACTGCTGAACAGAAAATTTAAAAGATCAGCTAGGAAGATAAAGCCAAATATTACAACAAATGTGCAAAGACCTGAAATCAGAAAATCAAAAAGGAAGAACATGCTCAGCATTTCTCAAGCTGGGGGAATGGATGAAAAAATTCAAGCCATGACTTTTGTTATTGAAGGATTCTCTGGGGAAATTGTTGAATGATGCAGAAAGCATCAAGACAAGGTGGAAGGAATATACAGAGTCACGGTACCAAAAGGAAATGGTTAATGTTCAACCATTTCAAGAGGTACCATATGATCAAGAGCCAATGATACTGAATGAGGAAGTCCAAGGTGCATTGAAGAAATTGGCAAAGAACAAGACACCAGGAACTGATGGAATGAAAATTGAAATCTTTCAAGAAAGTGAGGCGGCACAGGAGGCACTCACTTCTATCTGGCTGACTGATTGGAAAAGATCCATATCTGTGCCCATTCCAAAGAGAGGTGACCCAACGGAAAGCAGAAATCATCAGACAATCTCTTTGATATCCCGTGTGAGTAAAGTTTTAATAAAGGTAATACAGAAATGGCTACAAACATACATTGACAGAGAACTTCCAGAGGTTGAAGCCGGATTCAGAAGAAGCCATGGAACAAGGGATATCATTGCTGATGTCCGATGGATCTTGCCTGAAAGTAGAGACTATCAGGCAGATGTTTAGTTGTGCTTTATTGCCTATGCAAAATTGACTATGCAAAGGCTTTAGATTGTGTGGATCATGACAAGCTATGGACAACATTGAGAAATATGAATATTCCAGAACACTTAATTGTGCTCATGAGGAATCTGTACCTGGACCAAGAATCAGTTGTTTGAACAGAACATGGGAACACTGAATGGTTTAAAATTAAGAAAGGTGTGGGACAAAGTTGTATTCTTTCACCATACTTATTCAACCTGTATGCTGAGCAAATAATCTAAGAAGCTGGGTTATATGAAGAAAAATGTGGCATCAGGATTTGAGGAAGACTCATTAACAACCTGCGATATGCAGAGGATACCACCTTGCTTGCTCTACATGACGAGGACCTAAAACATTTACTGATGAAGATCAAAGAGCACAGCCTTCGGTATGGATTACATCTCTATGTAAAGAAAACAAACATCCTCACCACTATACCAACAAACAACATTCTTATCAGCTGAGAAAAGATTGAAATTGTCAAGGACTTCATCCTTCTTAGATTAACTATCAACACTCATGGAAGCAGCAGTCATGAAATCAGATGACGTATTGCATTAGGCAAATGTGCTGCACAAGACCTTTTTTAAAGTGTTGAAGAACAAAGATGTCAGCTTGAGGACTAAGGTGCACCTGACCCAAGCCATGGTATTTTCAATAACCTCATATGCATGCAAAAGCTGGACAGTGAATAAAGAAGACCGTAGAAGAATTGATGCTTTTGAGTTATGGTGTTGGAGGAGAATATTGAAGGTGCATGGGCTGCCAAAAGAACCAATAGATCTGTGTTGGAAGAGGTGCAGCCAGAGTGCTCCTTGGAGGCCAGGATGGCCAAAATTCATCTCTCATACTTCAGACATACTGTCAGGAGGGACCAGTCACTGGAGAAGGATATCATGTTTGGTAAGGTAGAGAAAAAGAGGAAAACCCCCAACGAGATGGATTTGCCTGGTGGTGGCATCGATGGACTCAGCATGGCAACAGTAGTGTGGTTGGCTCAGGATCAGGCAGTGTTTCATTCTGCTGTGCATAGGGTCATTGTGAGTCAGTGCTGACTCGATGGCACCTAACAACAACAATACTGCATGCAATCCATCAGCAAAACTTGTGAGTTCTGTTTTAACATGTACCAAGATTCTGACCACTTCTCACAACCTTCATTCTACCATCCTGTTAAAATCACTATCGTCTCTCCTCAGATTACTGCTATAGCCTCTTAATTGAGCTATATTCTTTAGCTCATGTATCCTTCTAAAAATCATTCAGAGAGATTATTCAGAATGACTATTTAAAAATGTCAGCCAGATCATATCACTATCTGTGCAAATCCAGAAATGAATGAGGTAACTGTAATAATTGTTATATCCTGCGATGTTCAGGAAAACTCAGTTAAGAAGATGCAGCTGAGAGTATGAAGAAACCTAGAAATTTGGACTTTCAGCCTAGATTCAGTGAAGACAATACTGGATGAAAGAGAGCTGACCTGCAAAGAGAGAACACGTAGGCATCTGCAGAGTGTCTCCCTAAAGCAACTAGAGATATTCATCTGGATATGTATGTGATAAATTACCCAAGCAGAGGAAAGAACCAAACAAAAGCATTAGAAGAGACAGAGCTCAACACTCACATATAATCAGGAGAAGAACCTGTTCTGAACAGGTTGAAATATCTCCTAATTCACAAAGCATTAGAGAGTGTACTTTGAAAGATCATGAGTAAACAACTAGTTCAGGACTATCAATTGATAAGAGTGCCACTTTGGTATAACAATAGACAAATAGGTCAATGAAATATAAGAGAATCCATAAATAGACTCCCACATTAATGGGAAATTGATTTTTTTGTATTGTAGCAATATATGCACAACACAATATTTTGCCATTTGAACCATTTTTTGCATGTTCAATCCAGTCATCCCAATCACTGGCACCATGTTGTACCACCATCACTGCTATCCACAAAACAAAACAATTAAAATGCTGTCCCCTAAAGAAACTGATAAGGAGAAATTATTCATATAGTACATACAAGTAAAAGGTACTGTACCCAGGACACATAAAGAATTTTCAAAACTCAATAATCATAATGATAAAACCTAACAGCCCTATACCAGATCATTATGAGGGGTAACTAATTCCGCACTTAACAATAATAACAGCAATTAATAAATAAGTCAAAAACCTGTAAAGACTCTTGGTTAAAGAAGATGCATAGATGGCAAACAAGCACAAGAAAAGATATTCAACTTCATCAGTCATCAAAGAATGGAAAATTCAAACCACAGTGAGATAACACTACATACCTAGTTGTTGTTGTTTATAATGGCTAAAATTAAAACTTCTCACAATACCAAGTGTTACTGGGTTGTGGATGAAATAGAACTCTCATTAACTACTAGTGGCAACGTAACATTGTAAAACTACTTTAGAAAAATAGTCTGGCAGTTTTGTAAGAAGATTGAAATATACTTACTACATATTCCAATCATCCCACTCCTAGGAACTTACTAGAGAAGACAAAGCAAATATCCAAACATAGCTAATATTTGTATCAGCATTATTACCAATAGCTCCAAATTGTAACCCCCATGTTCATCAAGAAGCAATAGATAAACATATTGTTGCATACCCACGCAAAAGCAAACCAAAACAACAGAATTTCCAACAATACAAATACATCTCAAAACAATCACACAGAAGTGAATAAGCTGGTTTAAGAAAGAAGACACACTGTATGATACCATTTTTGGAAAAAAATTATAAAGATTGCAAACTAGTCTAGTTTTCCTGATAATGAAATGTGGCAGGATAATAACTAAAAGCAAATAACACATTCAGCATTTCTCAAGCTGAAAGAACTCAAGGAAAACTCCAGCTTCAACTTGCAAGCAATATTACAAGATTCTATGGTGAAAATATTGAACTACAGGGAACATTAAAAGAAAATGTACCAAAACGATTTCATTGACTTTCAGCCAATTCTTTCAGTAAACGGGTGCAGTGCTGGAGATGCTCATTCATCTATGCCAAGAATTGGCAAACACATACAACTGGTTACTAGATTAGAAGAGATCCATATTGTGTCTGTTATAAAGAAAGACAATCCAACAGAATGTAGACATTATTGAACAATATCATTAACATCACATGCAAGTCAATGTTGGAGGAAGATAATTTTACAATAGTTTCAGCCATACATCTACAACGAACTGAAAGAAATCCAAGCCAGATTCAGAAGAGGACACGGAACAAGAACAATCATTGCTGATGTCAGACGGCTCTTAGCTGAAAACTGAGATACATTAACCTGAATTTTATTGACGCTGCAAAGACATTCAACTTTGTTAATTATAACAAACTGTGGATAACATGGCAGAGAATGGAAACTTCACAATGCTTAACTGCGTTCATGTAGAACCTTTATGGAGACCAAGTGGTAGTCATATGAAAAGAACAAAGGGATAAGGCACAGTTTAAAATCAGGAAAAACGTGCATCAGGGTTGTATCCTATCTATATGCATAGTCCATTTTAATGCTGAACAAATAATCCAAGATGCTGGCATCAGGATTAGATCAATGAATAATCTGAAATATGTAGATGACACAATCTTGCTTGATGAAAACCACAACAAAAAAATAAAACAAACAAAGACGATTTGATGCACTTTACTGATGAATATCAAACATCCTTCAGTATGTATGACACCCCAGCATAAAAGAAACACAGCTGTTCACTAATTGGACCAAGAAGCAACATCATGATACATGGAGAAAAGATTGAAACTGTCAAGGATTTCAGATTATTTGTTTCCACAGTCAATGCAGCAGCCAGGAAATCAAATGATGTATAACAATGGGCAAATCTGACACAAAATACCTCTTTAACATGCTACCAAGCAAAATAATGACAGATCTAAATCCTGGTATTTTCAATCGCTTCATATGCATGTGAAAGCTGGATAATGAATGACGAAGAGAGTGGAACTGATATTTTGATTTATGGTGTTGTTACAGAATAGTGTGGCTTTGTAGGATAAGCACTGGCCTGCTAACCACAAGGTCAGCAGTTTAAGCTGTTTCTCGGAAATCCTATATCCGGTCCTTGTAAGTCAGAACCAACTCAATCGATGACACTTTAATGACAGCAACCAACATAAGAATAAGGACCTCTGGAAGTGCTATAGGATGAGGCTTACTGCTCCTGAAAAGATTTATAACCTAAGAAAACCTGTTAGGGATAAATATGAGTTTGGAATAGGCTCTCTGACAGTGGGTTTCAGTCTCCTGTTGTTCAAAAGAATGAACCAATCTATCTATAGAGTCATATAGCTAGAATGCTCTTTCGAAGTGAAGATGTCTCATATACTCTGGCCATGTTATTAAAAGACCATGTTCCTAGAGAATGACATCATGCTTGGTAATGAAGAGGGTCAATGAAAAAGAAAAAGAAGACCCTCAACAGCACAGACTGGCAAGTCATGCAACATTCGGCTCAAATAAAGCAACGGTAGTGCACATGGCACCGGACTAGGTAATGTTTCCTACTGTAATACTGATAGTCACTATGAGTTGGAACTGACTTGAGTAGCTAACAACAAAAGAAACACAATCTAGAACACAGATCATTGGTTGCTTTGCTGGGATGGTACAGAGGTATCATGGGCATTGGTTGGGAGTGAAGACTTACAAAGAGAATGAGAAAACGCTTAGGGATGATGCTTATATTTTCTCATTCTTCTGATCAAGGTGATTAATATTTCATAAGTGCATGCATATGACAAAAGTTATCATATACTTTAAATATGTGCAGTTTAATTTATATCAAGTGTGTTTTGTTGCCATTGAGTTGGTTCTGACTGACAGCGCCCCTTTATAGACTTTCTGAGGAACAGCTGGTAAGTTTGAACCGCTAACCTTTCAGTTAGAAGTCTGATGCTTATGCTACAGCACCACACAAGGACTCCATATTAACTATGCTGTTGTTGTTGTTGTTAACTGCTGTCAAGTCAGTTTCGATTCACAGCAACCCTATCTAGTGTTTCCCAGGAGCAACTGGTGAGTTTCAACTATTGATCTTGCAGTTCAAACAGCACCATACCAGGACCCCATATTAAGTAAACCTCAATGAAATTAAGAAAGAAAAAACAACTCTTCCTTAGTGTATTTTTTAATTCTAATGACATTTCCAATTCACCCAATTTTCTGCTTCTCATTATTCACTCAACCACTTGCATCAAGATTGGAGAGCATTCTGATAGGCCACACACTTGTTTCCAGTCATGGACTGGGGCTTTCATTTGACACATTTTAAATGGTGTGGGTATAAACTGATGTGATTCTATGCTAACAGTCTATTTGCTGACATTTTCTTAAAGTTAACTTCAAAGCATTCTTGGCCGTTTAAGATTTCACAGCCACTGGCCAACAGGAATCACTTTTCTTTGATGTAAATTAAAGAATTTATAATGGGATTACATGCTTATGCCTTTAAAAAACATGGAAACTATTAATGGACAGTGCCAAATGCTGAGTGAAAGTCTGCCTGCTCCCCACAATTCTTCACCAGCTTCTAAATGTTTCCTGATGAACAATAAGAGCAAGAGTGACAGAGATGATGAACTGCCATCTCCAAGGCTTACTGACAATTGCAATTGCATTCACTCATCTCCTTTTGTGAACAGACAAGCACTTGGAGAGAAATTATGCAGTGATTCATGGTTCTGGGGAAGACTGCTGATATTTTGATGAAAGCCACCTCAACAGCCTCAAGAAATCAAAAGTTCCCATTGCTCTGGGTCATAAAGCTGGACTGCTTTTAAAACGGCTTGCCTACCAGGGAGTGAATGATTTGCTTTCATTTATGATAAGAGAAAGCGTGATTCATTTGTTCATTGGATTGAGCAGAACAGTAGTTCTTCTTCTAGAATAAACACGAATGACAGTTAATTGTATGTAGTTGAGCAATACTGCCTTCCTCGTTTTTCATCTTTGCCTTTACCCCAGTCATATTTGATAATGAGATGGGATCCACTGGTAAAGTTTTGTCTTTAGGAACACTGGCCACAAAGAGATGCTTCAAGGTGTGGGCAGGGAGTAGAGTTGGAAGCCCTCTATAAATAGTGTTTAGCTTTATCCAACATATCTCATCATTGGTGGCCATAGTGAACTCACAATTGTAGGGGTGTCTGAGCAAACTGTCCATGCTTCCACTAATGTACAGGGTATTCCTTACCCATATGCTAGGCAGGCTATGGAAACACATTATCAAATAAAGGAGTTATAGAAACCATCCAGAATTTCTTCCTACAGCTCGAGGGCCATTGATTTAGACTAATTAGAGGACTGATTTTAAACAGCCACTGACAGATTTATGAAGATCATTCACTGAACATTCATTATATGCCAAACTTTACACATTATATGTTGTTGCTGTGTGCTGGTGAGTCAGTTCTGACGCATAGCAACCCTGAATAGGGTTTCTGAGGAGGGGCTAGATGGTTTGAACTGGCAAACTTGTGGTTAGCAGTGCAGTGTTCCTCTTACAGTGACACACTAGGACATCACCAAACACAGTTAAGCAATTTACATTGGCAAACAGTGTTTCTCAATGCCACATCAGCCTTAAAAAATAAACCAAAATGGGGCCTTTTTATTTTTCTTCTTAAGTGCATTTTGGGTGAAAATTTACAAAGCAAATTAGGTTCTCATTTGGCTACTTTTTTTTTTTTTTCCTTTCTTTCTTTTGCAAATTGTTCCATGATATTGGTTCACAACCTGTCAGCATTCTCATTATAGACATTCTGTTTGTTCTGTTTTTGTTGATCTAGCTTCCCTTCCCTTCCTTGCCTTCTCATCTTAGTTTTTAGGTAAATGTTGATCGTGTAGTTTCAGATAGTTGATTATTTGTAGGAGCACTTTACTCATGATTGTTAACAGCCAAACTATTATTAGGCTAAAACTCCAGACCTAGTTTCAGTTTCAAATTCAAAAGGTATCTTAGGGGTTCTTCTAGTCTCCCTCACTCCAGTTGTTGTTGTTGTTGTTAAGTGTCGTTGAGCCGATTCCAACCCATAGCGACCCTGTATAGGGTTTCCAAGGAGCAGCTGGTGAGCTTGAACCGCCGACCTTGCAGTTCAAATGACTTTGCAGTCTGGTGCATTAACCCACAGCGCCACACCACTCCTGTGTAAATATAACCCATGAACATATTATAGAATCAAATGCATAATTTGGTTGGGTATGGGAGAAAGATGAGTCTTTCTGCTCCTGTAAAGATTTACAAACTTGAAAACCCTATACAGGGTGGCTATGAGTCAGAACCAATTCCACAGCCCACAGCCACCACCACCGACGTAAATCTTGGAAAACATTTTGGTCTTATGATCAGACACTTCAGTATAAGTCTCCAGACATCTCTACTAGTGAAAAATTTAGATAGCCTAAGAAGCAATATTTGCAGAAAATCTTAAAAATTTCAATTGTCAACAAACAAAGCATGGTTATAGCTAAATATGCAACTTCTTTATTATTTTTAAAATATCAATTCCTGGTATGTGAGGTGGATTGAAAAGGGAAGAAGGAAGGATCATTAATTTTAAAGAACAATGAGGCCATTAATTTAATCAATGTAACTGGGATCATCTAGTAAACCCTGAACTGAACTGCATTGTGATTACACTGCTCATATTGCAACTATGTGTGCCTCAAACAGAATCGATGCCTTTTAATAATATGCAAAGAACAAAACACTAAATATTCATTGAAAACTGCATTAATAATATTTATATTACATCTGCTGCTGATCTACAGTATTAATATGTAAAAGTAAAATGTCCTTTTTTTAACATATAAATTGTATTCTCCTTCTTTAACTCACTGTGTCAGGTGCTTCTTGTATCTCCAAGTAATGCATTTAATTAACAGTAGATTTAATTTTTAAGTAGAGAATGTGTCATGGAATAGGAATAAGTCTTCCTCTAGCAAGGCAGTGGTTCAGTTCTCATTAATATTCACTTGTTTTCTAAGGAATGGTAATATTTATCAATTCAATTGCCTTCAACCACTGAGATATGGACTAGTTCTCCTTTGAGTAACAAATAAATCTACATAAAGGCTCCCATTTTCTCTATTGACTCTTTTCAGGGACTTCTAATTATACTCTCAAGTGGTTAAATGGCCCAAGCCATCTACAGGGATGGCTGTGAGCTTTAGCTAATCTTTTGAAGTGAAGGAAGAAAACAGCCCAGTCTGCTAGGGCATTGGCAACAGAACTTTCCTAAAACAAGTGTTAGCAGGCTCCCAGATAAATGGTGACTTGTTGTTGTTTTTAGGTGCCATGGAGTCGATTCCCACCCATAGTGACCCTGTATAGGGTTTCCAAGGAGCAGCTGGGGAGCTTGAACCACCGACTTTGCAGTTAAAAGGACTTTGCAATCTGACACAATAGGCCACCACACCACACCAGGACTCCAATGGTGACCTAGGTTGTTGTTGTTAGGTGCCATCGAGTCAGTACCAACTCATAGAGACCCTATGCATATCAGAATGAAACACTGCCTGGTCCTGGGCCAACCTCATATTTGTTGCCATGCCCATTGACGCTGTCACTTTGCCAATCCATCTCACTGGGGGTCTTCGTATTGTTCTATGACACTCCACCAAACATGATTTCCTTCTCTAGTGACTGGTCCCTTCTGACAATGTGTCTGAAGTATGAGAGATGAAGTTTGGCCATCCTGGCCTCCAAGGAGCACTCTGGCTGCACTTCTTCCAAAATGGATCTATTTGTTTTTTTGGCAGCCCATGGCACTTTCAATATTGTCCTCCAACACCATAACTTAAAAGTATCAATTCTTCTACAGTTTTCCTTATTCAATGTCCAGTTTTTGCATGTATATGAGGTTATTGAAAATATCATGGGTTGGGTCAGGCACACTTTAGTCCTCAAGCTGACCTCTTTGCTCTTCAACACTTTAAAAGGTCTTGTGCAGCAGATTTGCCCAATGAAATATGATGTTTGATTTCTAGACTGCTGCTTCCATGAGTGTTGATAGTTTATCCAAAAAGAATGAAGTCCTTGACGACTTCAATCTTTTCTCCAGTGATAAGACTGCTGTTTATTGGTCCAGTGGTGAGGATTTGTTTTCTTTACATTGAGATGCAACCCATACAGAAGGTTGTGGTCTTTGATCTTCATCAGTAAGTATTTTAAGTCATCTTCAGTTTCAGCAAGCAATAAAAACGTTGCTATTATTATGGGCCTTCGAGTAGGTTCCAATCCATTGTAACCCTGTATAGAGTTTCCAAGGAGTGACTGGTGAGTTTGAACTGCCATCCATGCTGTTCAAACTGACTTTGCGGTCCAGTGCATTCCCAGAGTGCCACACCAGGACTCAATAAAAATACAGGCTACATAATGGGATGGCCTCTATGTGCTGACAGGGCAAGTTTCATCTCTTTATTAGTGCTGTTGTTAAGTGTCTTAGAATTGATTCTGACTCATAGTGACTCCATATATATATATAGGGATTCTAAGGCTGTGAATCTTTGCAGGAGCAGAAAGCTTCATCTTTCTCCTGTGGAGTTGCTCGTGAGCTCAAACAAACAAACTTGTGTTTTGCAGTCCAGTGCTTAACCTGCAGAGCCACCATGCTCCCCTTATTATAGATTGCTATTGCTGTTGTTGTTGTTAAGTGTTGTAGAGTCAGTTCTGGCTCACAGAAACCCTGTATAGGATTTCCAAGAAAGTTCTGTAGAAAAGCTGAGCTGATCTTCAATAGTTGTACTGAAGCATGCATCCTTTCAGTGGACAATTTACAACTTAAAATTTAAAAAGCAATTGGCGACTTCTGGTATGGCAAGACAGCCAGAAAATGTAGGGATTTGCTCCGGCAGAAAAAACGAGTGGGATCTCACAAAGGAAACATTCATAGACCAGTCCCACAGCTTTTGGACTATCATAATCTCTCCTGGGCTCACATTTTTGAGAAACCACGCTAACAAGGATAAAGAAAAGCGTATATTTTGGGACTCTTTCCTGCAGGGACCGCGGGGCGCTCCTGTGACAGCAGAGTTTGGAAGGCAGGGCCAAGGCTGGCCCGTACAGAAAGTAGTGTCTCCCAGAAGGGCCAGAGGTGATACAACTTCCTCCTGCCCCAAGTCTCCCCTCCCTGGCATGAGATCCCAATAAAAATAAGCCGGTACAGTGCACCCACACATGTAGAGTTCTTGTTGACTACACATCCCTCCTGGAGGTGGGAACTTATCCTTCCTACGCCCCATAAGAAGAAATAGCAATCGTGGCCATATAGCTAAGCTACAACATAATACTCCACCACTTATACGAGACCCAACAACATTTGCTATGATTTACAGATGAAAAGGGAAGACCATCTCCTGATAACATTAATAACAATAATAATAATAAAACAATAACCATGACCAATAAGAAACAATCAACTTTATCAAAGCATGTCCAAAAACAGAAGAAAGGACTTGATGCAATTGAACTGGAAATATACAAAGCCTTCATAGAGGAGGAGGAGCGAGTTTTGGATATGCCT
>NW_006408788.1:1379205-1380537 GCF_000296735.1 Chrysochloris asiatica | reverse complement strand
GCACTATTTACAATAGCAAAAAGATGGAGACAGCCAAAGTGCCCATCAACTGAAGATGATAAACAAGCGTGGTACATACACACAATGGAGTATTATGCTACCTTAAAAAATAACAAGGAAGCTACATGCCACTTCATAACATGGATGAACCTTAAGGACATTATGCTGAGTGAAATTAGTCAGTCACAAAAGGAAAAATACTGCATAGGACCACTAATGTAAAAGACTATGAAAAAGAACCCATACTAATCCACTAAAGTGAACTCTTAGGGGGTTGTTAGGATGTAGGGGTAGGGATAGGGATGGGAGGGTAAGGTGGAGTACAGGGCAGGGAATAGACACAAGATAATTTGGGTATTGGGTAGGGGAGCAATATACAAGAAGGGAGAGGGGAATCGAAGAACAAAGCAGATGAGAGAACAAATAGACAGGTATAAATGGGCTAAATGGGACAGAGGTAAAAAATGATGTAGGCACAGCTTTAGAACAACAGGGCTCTGGAATACAGAGACTGAGACATGTATGGAATGGGGAAAAGGCAGGGGAATGTTAAGATGCTTGGCTATTTTTTGAACCTTGGTTTTCCTTGCAATACATTATAGAACGGACACTGGAGGGGGAGAGAAAGGAATAACCAAAGATATCAACTTGGAAAGCTTGTAAGCCTGTCTTCTGCCTATAACTGATTAAAATACCTAAAATGGGGCTACAATGTGTCCAGTGAAGGAGGTTTACTGAGGAGCCTCTGCATTACATGGGACTTTGGTGGAAGCCCGAACCACAACCAGACCTTCAGAGACGGGAAAGTTCTCCACTTGAAAGGACAAGCAGACCAGCCGGGAGCAGCTAGAAAACCAGAAGGACCTACAGGAAAAATACAAAATAATAAGGGCAGTCCGACTGTTACCACAAGAACATACAGGTGGCCTGCCCAGGAGACAACAAGGCAAGTGATTGGATCCTCTCAGTGCAAATTCTCTTCCAAGACTAAGTCGCAAGGGAATTATACACTTTGACTGACAACCACACACATCACCCAGAAGGGGAAGTGGCCGAAGAACATCAACGAAGGGGTGAGCTAAGCCCTTCATCGTTCAACAAACTACTGTGAACCTGGATGGAGACCTGGTCGGCCAGTAGCGAGGCAACATCTGGGGACTCATGGGCTCAGGTCAGTGACACAGCCACAGAGGCCTAGAGTGGAGAGCGGGGTAGCCAGCCAATAAAAAGAAGCCGGACAGATGTAAGAACACCCACACTTGCAGATGATGCCCATTTGACTGGACTTCAGTGACTGGATAAACAGAGCTCAACCCTAAGAAGAAAGAAGAG
>NW_006408788.1:1372588-1378045 GCF_000296735.1 Chrysochloris asiatica | reverse complement strand
GAAACTCATAGAGAGGGTAAACGCTCAGATTTCTGAACAGGATGCCCATGCAGGCGTGTTTTCTCTGAGAAGAAGAATGGAGTTTTAGAAAAATAACAAAAATGTACATGGAAGATGCTCAGTAGAGTTTTTGGAGGACAGCGTGTGCTCAGTAAATTGACAGCTCACATAAGCATCTAAAATACAAGAGAATAGCTAATCTTTCCACTATGAACTGTTTTATTCCTTAGAACAACTGGGAATTTGTATGCTACAAACTCTGGTCCTTCAATCCATAGTCATGGTGGGAAGATAACTTCCATATGAGTCATCAACTATTGAACACTTACTAAGTCCAGACATTCTCCTGAATGTGTTCATTTAATTTTAAGTGATAATATTCACATGCACCATATGAAGTAGGAATCTGTACATTGTCTAGAGCAACCGATATTTCCCCCATTGTATATAGGATTGTCTGCTGTTGAACAGTTAACAGGAGGATTGGATGCACGTAATTTAACAACTGAATCCTTATTCCCTACTGTACTTCCTCCCCTACTGAGACTTGATATCTTTGATACAAGGAACATTAGGAAAGTTTCTTTAATGTCTTTTAATCTCTGGACATAGTGCTTTGGCACAACATGCATATTCATTTTCCAAAAATTCTCCATTTATATGAGGAGATTGAGTATGCAAAGATAGTAAAATGTAATACCATTTAGAAAGCTCCTGGCTCTGTTCATTGCTGACCTCAGTTAATCCTCAAACTGACTTTGCAACATAAATATGTTTACATTCACAAACACTGAGGTGCCACAATCGGAAACACAGTCCCCAATATAATGCATTTAAAGGAAAACAGGATACATTAAAGGATATTCAGTACTCTGAGAGTCACTGAAAGAACTGAGTATCACACTTAGAGGATCTTCAGTCAGAACAGGGAGTGATACTGGGAATAACATTAGTTCTTATGCTAAGGCCAAGGGACCACAGGATAACTATCACTGTACCCCATAGAAGCTGTGTGATTCTTCCACCACCTTTGCCAGAAAATGGTTTCTTGCAGTACCTGGTTCCTCATAAACAACTTGAAGTCTTGTAATGATGTATCTGATTGCAGCAAACTAGGTCGATGTCTGAGACCTAGCTGCAATAAAAGGAATGCAAGCAAAAGTTTCTAGCTCTACATTTGGCCATGCAAAACTCATAAGGTAGGGAATTCCTCATTGACACAAAAAATAAAATAAATTGGAAAAAAATCCAAAACAAGACATTTGTCAATTACCCATTTCACCTCTCTTTTACAGACGAAGAGACTGAGATGGAGAGCTTAGATAACAGTATTTCATACCAGACACATTTAAAAAAAGGAAACAGAGTATTAGACACAAAATTGTCTTTCTCTGAGTATTGTTCTAGCATATCAGACTGCCCCCAACAAAAATATGAAAACAAGGCTGTGTATTCAAAAGACCCACACAATCTGGAGAATGGGAGTTCAGGGACACAGGAGCTCTTCCACCTGGGGTGACCCAATGGGAAGATACATAAATTGGGTGATGCTTTAGAATCTTAATTGTTAAAAGATCAATCTTGACAATGATGAAGTTCACATCCACATTCCACAGAAGAGGAAATTGAGGCTCAGAGAAAATAATTCCTTTGTTTAAGGTTACAGCCTTTAATGAAACGTAGCTTGAAATCCAAGCCTCGGACAGTAAATCCAAAACTCTCTGTAGCTGCTACCCCAGCTGGGTGAGTTCACTGTGTAAGTCACACCCAGCAGGATTGTTGAATAGACTTTCCTTGAATTGATAAGCAAAGTAGAAGAAAAGTCACATACTACAGTCTAAACAAAAAAGAAAAGCTTTTATTTTATACCTGGCTTTTGATAGAGTACTTCTTGCCTAGTTATGCCAAGGGAGGTAAAAAGGCTGTTGCTTTCAATGGAGAATTTTTCTTGTCTCTGCATACCAACTCTTTCCCTGCTAATGCCAAGCACAGAGGCCAAGGAAATAAAAGGTCACTTCTCTCCCACCTACTGGGGCACTGATGTCCTTAAGTGCTCACATGGCCTATTCCAGAAAATGTCAAATTGCACCCTATAACTCTTAGCTGGCAATTGGTTGAACAGCTCTATTGTCCAGGAATTGAGTTCACTTAATTTCAACTTCTCATTTTAACAACAGAACTTAGGAAGAAACTCATAGAGAGGGTAAACGCTCAGATTTCTGAACAGGATGCCCATGCAGGCGTGTTTTCTCTGAGAAGAAGAATGGAGTTTTAGAAAAATACAAAAAACAAGGGTTTAGAGTCCTGCAGTTGAATGACTACTCTAACTCTGGTATATCACATGGCACCAAGGTCTTAACCTTATTGAAACTCAGTGTCTGTAAAAGAAGAATAATGATACATTCATAGACTTACTATGGCAGATAGGGGATAATGTAGGCACTTGGCATTTATTTGAGACATGCTATACCTAAGGGATTATTCGTTTTACCCTTTATTTATTCTTTGACCAAAGCTAGTTTCATTTACTCTCTGTTGCTAGATATTTGCCTAAAATCAATTATGAATAAAATGTTTTTTGTTGAAGAATCATGAAATGAGTTGGCTCAAAGCCATCCTAAAAGACAAGGTAAAGTTAGGATTTGCATTTAGACCACCTCTGCTCCTTTTTGGGGGATCAGAGATGGAATTTAAGGAGTTCTGGTCACACTGTAGAAAAAGTACTGGATTGCTAACCACAAGGTCAGCAATTCAAACCCATCAGTTGCTCTGCAGAAGAAAGATGAGTCTTTCTGTTCTCATAAAGATTTACAGCCTCAAAAAGCCTCTTAGGGTTGCTATCAGATGTAACTCCCATGGTAGTGAATTGATTTGTACTGGAGATGAAATTTAAGACTAATATACTAATGATAATTCTTATTCTAAGGAAATGACTCTCCTAAAATGGCATGTAATTCAAATGGCCTTGGTTTCTTCGTCTGCAAATGGAGGAAATAGGACCAGATTCTTAGTTTTAAGGCTGAATTTGACAAAGCCCTCAAAAGACTCAATGGACAGAGGAAAAGAGGACCCAGAGGAGCCTAAGTAGGGACTCTAAGATCATCTGCAAAAATGATAAACTGGATCCTGTTATTGACTTCATTATGAAACAGGGATCTTAAAAAAAAAAAAGGAAAATCACTGGATTCTTAAATATAAATAAACTTTTCTGGTTCTAACATTTTTAGGTTCTTTCCAAACCTCAAACTTTTCATAGGATATCAAAATAAATCTAATATTGCTGCTGATAAATAGGTTTGAAGGGAATAAATAATCTGCATATAATTCATATTTATATTTTAACAGGTGCTTCTTGGAAACCCTATACCAGGTTGCTGTGAGTTGGAACTGAATCTATGGTACTTAACAACAACAACAAACACAAGATAATTTCTCAATCCAAACAAATAACTTGAGTGGTGGGATTTCCAGACCCCAGGACTAGCCTGATGTAAGGTATTGATAAATATATTCAATATTTATTGAATGTCTACTGCATGCAGATTTTGTACTGAGGTTATAGTGTAGTCCCTAACCTCATTGTATATATGTATGGTAGTGGTGGTAACGTGCCAATGTTGTTGTTGTTAAGTGCCGTCAAGTTGGTTCCTACTCACAGCTACCCTGCACAGGGTTTCCGAGGCTGTAAATCTTTACGGGAGCAGAAAGGCTCATCTTTCTCCCACGGAGCAGCTGGTAGTTTCAAACTAATGACCTTGCGGTTCACAGCCTGATTTGTAACCACTATGCTACCAGAGCTCCTTAATGTGCCAATAGTAAATGATAATTTATAAAATATATAGTAGATGATATTTTCTGTACCACAATGCTCCTAGAACTCTAGCTTTCAGAAAGTGGAGCTGCTGGTTATGTTCTTGGAAAGTTCCAGTTGAAAAGAACAAACAATAGTGAAGCTGATTTATCACATCAGATGTCATAAAAGACATGAGATTAGGAGATTTCAGAGGGCATGAATGGGTCTCTTCATCCTTACAGCTTCTCACTAATCTGCCTAATATTATAGAGGTTAAAACAGAGCTATTAAATGCATGATTGGATATTTTAAAAGTCACTGTCTTATTAAAATCATAACAGATGTAAAAAGCAAAACTTAAAGTTTCCAACAAATTCTCCATCAACACTTTACAAGTCATTATACTTTTCCAAATTAAATTCCACATTTAACTGTTAACCTTAGCTTGAAAACGACCTATCTATTATCCCGCCTCAGGCAGGTTCATCAGAAACATCTTTCCACTATTAAAGCATCAACCTACTTCAGTAACAAATCCCTATGGAATTACTTCACATAATACATTATCATTTCCATCTTCATTACAACATTTTAATTATCTGCTTTAGAAATAAGGTCCAAACTCTTAATGAAAGTGGTTAGGTTGGGAGAGAAAGAATCCAAAGGGCATATGCCAATCTCAATGCTTAATTCTGATTATACATGCAATATTAAGTTAGAAAATATGATTGACGATAAATGCCAAGTTGTTTCATCTGTTTCTTCACTTGTAAAACACAAATATTGACTGAGATAAAGATTTTATTTTTGCTCTTTGATATCTTGTCTAGGGCTTACTTTTTCAGATTTGGAGATGACACTTCCAGGTGCCAATGGGTGTCCTCTGGTGTCATCTATAGCCATTCCCTTATTGCTCCTTGGGTTCATATGAGGAAAGTGGTTTCATAGATCTAAGTTTATTTCTATGTAAAGTAACGGTGTATTGTTATTTCCCTAACTTCTGTAAGCTCCAGTCTCTTCAGTGCAGCCCTACTTCCAGGGGTAAGGAATACCAATGTATTAATGCATTCAAAGTGTTGAACTTTGTTCCTGACATGTGATTGGTGTTCAGCAAGTGCTAGATTTTAAAATGTTTACTTATTTCCTCTTAAAAAATGGCTATACTAGATTTTTATCTCCTCAAGCCCTCAACCACATTTTGTTCTATCATTCTCATCCAATGAACATACTTCCTATGTTACTGACAAAATAAGTCATTATATGTTGCTGTTGTTAAATGCCACTGTGTTCCCACTAGTAACGAACACTGCCTGGTTCTGCGCACCATCATTAGATGATAGTTCACTTTCATTTTCTTTTTTCCAATATCAAGTGTCTGTAAATCCTGCCATGTTTCTCTGTTCCTCCTACTTTCCTTTTTATGATTCATCTCTCAGCCTGGACTTTTATCTGTTCCCTTTGGCCTTACTTCAGACCTTGCTCCATGGTTACTCCTTCTTCCAAAGGAGCTTCAACCTTCTTGCCTGTTGTTATTGTTAGGTGCCAGCGAGTCAGTACAGACTCACAGCAACTTTATACACAACAGAACAAAACACTGCCTGGTCCTGGGCCAACCTCACAATTGTTGCCATGCTTGAGTCCATTAATGCGGCCACTTTGCCAAT
>NW_006408788.1:1368679-1370771 GCF_000296735.1 Chrysochloris asiatica | reverse complement strand
TTTGTTTTGTTTTTTACTGCAAGGTTGGCAGGCAGTTCAAACTCACCAGTTGCTCCTTGAAAACCCTATGCTATGGGTCAGAACCAACTCAATGGCACTTAACAACAATATATAAATATATATATTCCAACGTTCTTAGTATATAAATAAAATGAACATTTTTATTCAAGTGTAAAGATATCAAATTTTGCTGAGAATTTTGTGTTTGGTTAATGTGTGTGTGTGTTTGTGTGAATGTCTATATGGATTGAAAAAGATGAGAATGCTATTTTCTGGCTTATTACGTTAGAGTCACCTCAGTTTTCTTTGTGGTTCTCTAAATAGTCTAAATTTCATAAAGCAAATTTATATTGCTTTTATAATAGGTCAGAAAACATCTAATGCTCTTTTTATATGCTTTCTCTAAGCCTTTTGTCGTCTTTCAAATTATCCTTTATGTATTAATTTCCCTTAGTTCTCCAGTTCAATAGAGTTTAATCAGCTATCCTCACTTCCCTTTTAACTCTGCAACCTAATTCTTGTTCACAGAATCCCAGTTATGGGCAGTACCCTGTGCAAAACACTTAAGTCATCACTGATGATTCTATGAATGTAGTTGCTAAGAAGTCTTACAGGCAATACATCACTTTTTCTCAAGGACTTAAAATTATTTGCTAAGAAATGATGTATTTTTTGCATGGTATTTCATTACTTAAGCACTAAGTCCATACAATATTCTGAAATGTTTATGATGACATTTTTTCTAAGTGACTAAAACACAATTACTCAAACACTCATAATTCTGACATCAGTATCATTCCAACATACATCAACACACATTAAAAGGTCCTTCAAGTAATTTCAAATGGATTATAAGAATTTGAATTTCTGGTTCCAAAGCTATGGAATATTATGATATTAATACATGTTTTAATTTATGCCACTTAAAAATAAGAAAAATAAATTTATTTCCATTCAAGATAAACAGATATAAATCTCAAATGGTCTATCTTTCATTTCAGAAATGTTTAAAAAAATTAACATTTCTGCTGAAAAAGTAACTTTTAAAACTATACCTTACTATGGGAAAATGTTTTGCTATTAAGTACCATGGAGTTGGTTCCAACTCATAGCAACCCTAACTAAGCACAAGAGAACAAAATACTGACTGGTCCTGAGCTAACCTCATCATTACTGCTTCCACTGTGCCAGTCTGTCTGTCTAGTTGGGGGTCTCCCTCTTTTTTAATAACTCTCCACTTTACCTACCCAGATATGGTTCACCAGGAACTGGTCCCTCTAAACACATGTTCAAAGTATGAGAGGAGAATTATTTCCCTAAATCAATACTAGTAAAATAAAAATTTAATAAAATAAACCTTATTATTCACTATACTCACTTCTTCCTTTAGCAATGGAATTTTGTGATGGTTCATGGTAAATGTCAACTTGGCTGGACAATTCTTCTTAGTCATTTGGCAGACACTACATAATCATATTCCATTTTGTGCTTGGATATCATGAAAAAAGTCAGTTGAAAGGAGACAGGGTGGGGCCTGTCTCTGGTATATAAATGAATATTCTAGAAAAGCTCAGTCTTTTGATCTTACATTCTTTCCATTGTTTGACCTCTGTTTCTAGGGCTATGAGAATCCTTCAATCTGCTGTTTTCCCCAAAGATTTTGAATCTAGAAGGTACTGCAGTCATGAGGACCAGCAGAAGTATCACCTGCCTCCTGACCAATAGATACTGGATCCCAATGACAACAATTATATACGTCATTTCCTCACAATTGCTGTACAATTTTCTCAAAGTAAATTCCTATATATATAAAAGAGGGCTTCAAAAAGTTTGGTGAAAATGGAATGAAAAGACAATGCAATTTTCCCACCAACTTTGAAGTCCCCTTGCATATGCTTCACAGTTTTTGTTCCTCTACAAAACAGAGACCAAGAGATTATTTATATAAATGAACAAATAACATATGAATATATATAATTATTTTAAATCAGCCTTATAGCTTATATTGCTATGGATAAATTCAAAGAGTAAATTTGGGGTACCATACTGGCCATGAGGAGCTCTGGTAACATAGTGGTTACGAATCGGGCTG
>NW_006408788.1:1365659-1367194 GCF_000296735.1 Chrysochloris asiatica | reverse complement strand
GCTCCTCCCCTAAATAAAACGGAGATGCAGGCCGGCCTAGGTGTGCATTACAGGCAGTCAGTGAAAGAGTGCACTACAGCTAGCAAGGTGTGCTTTACGGGCACAGCTAAGATGTTTACCATACAGGACCTTACTGCCCTTATGGCTAATATGTTCACCATTCCAGAGCTTCCGGGCACCAGTAATGCAACCATCTTGGTTTCGGGGTGCCTCTTTGTCCCCCTCTTTCTGTGTATTCTTTTGCTATCCCTATTGCCGCCAGATCTCCCCTCCTCGTGAACCAAACACTCGTGAACCAAGTTCCTATGTCGAGGCCGGTCCTGGACACAAATGGTTACTATACTCAGCTGCGTACCAAAATATTGGCAGTTCAATTTCATTCAGAGGCATTACAGAAAAAAGTCTAGGGATGTACTTCTGAAAAACACAATGCTACTTTAACAGATATGGGGCTATTATGAGCTGAAATTGACTCAATGTGTACTGGTAACTAGTAACCCACTGATAATAAGGTAAGATTCAAAGGCTCATACAGAAACAGAAGACTGTGGTCTTTGGTCTTCATGAGTAAGGCCTCTTGGCTTCCAGGAAGCAAGGTTGTATTCTCTGCATATCACAGGTTGTTAATGGGTCTTTCCGTAATCCTGATGCCATGATCCTCTTCATATAGTTCATCCATATTCTTGGACTAATACATAACATCAAGATACGTGGAGAAAAGTTTGAAGTTGTCAAAGACCTCATATTGCTTGGATACACTATCAACACTCATGGAACCAGCAGTCACGAAGTTAAACAATATATTGCATTAGGCAAATCATCTGCACAAGACTTCTTTAAAGTGTTCAAGAGCAAACAAATCAGTTTGAGGACAAAGATACATCTGAACCAAGCCATGTTATCTTCAAGAGCCTTATATTCATGTGAAAGTTGGACTGTGACTAAGGATGATCATAGACTAATTGATACATTTAGGTTATGGTGTTAGAGAAGCTTATTGAAGGCATCCTAAACTACCCTGCAGGAGGAACAAACAAATTTGTGAGCAGGAATACAACCAGAGTATTTCTTAAAAGTCAGGATGTCAAGACTTTGTCACAAATACTTTGGACATGTTAACAAAGGAACAGTCCCTGGAGAAGGACATAATGCTTGTCAAAGTGGAGGGTCACCAGAAAAGGTGATGATTCCAAATGAGATGGGATGGCACAATGGCAGCAGGAATGGGCTCAAGCTAATTGTGTGGATGATGGAGCAGGACTAGGCAGAATTTCATTCTGCTGTGCATACAGTTGCTATGAGTCAGAACAGATTCAACAGCACCTCCCAACAACATCAACTGGAAGTGAAAACTTTTGTTTTAAGTTTAAACTCGAGGCAGAAAGTGACTTTTCCCTTAAAGAGACAACATCCTACTACATTTAGCATAAAATGGCTTAAAAACTTCGAGGAACAACACAAGCATATAATATTAAGACATCTAAGAGGCGACCTGGTGTGGTACTATAGGGTAAAGCACTGGGCCTCAAGGTCAG
>NW_006408788.1:1363283-1364418 GCF_000296735.1 Chrysochloris asiatica | reverse complement strand
CCTGGAGGTGGGAGCTTTTTCTCCCTATGTTACCCAAGAAGAGACAGCAATCATGGCCATATGGCCAAGCTACAAGCATACCCCATAATATTCTACCATTGCAACAAGAGCAATAACAGCTGCTAAGCATTACATACGAAAAGGGAAGCCTATCGCCTAATCATATCCACCAGGAGATACACAGAAAGCTTAATAACACAGAAACAAACATCCATTTAGCATTAAAAACTCACATAACCACTGGAAATGACCAATATAACACAACAAAAGATTTCAAAACATGTTCAAAACCAGAAAAGAGTAACTGAGACAAAGGAGCTGGAGACAGACAAAGACTTTCCAGAAGAGGAAGAGCAGGTTTTGGATTTGCCTGAGAAGAAATTCAGAGGAGTGATATGGAAATAAATTCAAATGCTCTGAAAAGGGGTGGAGGAAAACTAGGAAGAAGCCAGGAAAGTACTACAAGAGCAATCAAACAAGATCGCTACAGCATTGGAAACAATTCAAAATCCAGAAAAATAGGACCAAATAGGACAAAATGATTAATAATACGATATCAGAAATGGACAATACACTGAAAAGGGAAATGAGCAGAATATAAGAGATGAAATCCAGAACCAGTGAGCTGGAAGACAAATCTCTCAATACTGCTAAGATAGAAGAACAAGCAGAAAAAAGGGATTAAAAAAAAAAAAAACCACACACACACACAAAAAAAAAACTGAAGAGAGTCTAAGATTCATGCTGAATAATATGAAGAGGAATAATTTAAGAATGATTGGCATTCTGGAACAGGAAGAATCACAGAAGTCCACAGAAGAGACAGTTGAAGAGCTTCTGGAAGAAAATTTTCCTTAACATTTTGAAAGATGAGATGATAAACATTCAAGAAGCTGAACATACCTCAGGAAGGACAGACCCCCAAAAGAAAATCACCAAGATAAATAACAATCAAGCTCTCCAAAATCAAAGACAAGGAAAGAATTCTAAAAGGGGCCAGGGAAAAGAGAAGTGTTACTTACAAAGGCAAACAAATCAGATAAAACTCTGATTTCTCAGCAGAAACCATGCAGGCAAGAAGACAATGGGGAGACATATACAAAACCCTAAAAGAAAAAAACAAAACAAAACAAAA
>NW_006408788.1:1357958-1359428 GCF_000296735.1 Chrysochloris asiatica | reverse complement strand
TGACGCCATTTAACACAATAACAACAATGACCTCCTTTGGGCAAATCATCATCCAGGTTCCTCTTAGAGGTGGGGCTATTACCTAAATTATATTTTGACTCTCTGTGTATTTCAATTTCCATATGTCCTTCCTTCCTTCCTTTCATCCATCCATCCATCCATCCATCCATCCATCCATCCATCCATCCATATCTACATATTCAAACTCACCTTATACACCTAAAGTTTAGTGTCCTACTTGTTATGGTGGTAATACTATGCAGTAAAACCTTTTTCTTAAGGAGCTTCTATCTAAAAGGCAGTCTTAAGGCAAACAAAAACAGAGCACCAAGCAAGTTCAGAGACTCCATGCATTTGAAAGAGTACACGCCCTGCCCCATCAGTGACAGCTGTTTTTCTGACTCACTGTATTCATTACATCCCATTACTACACATGCCATCATTCTTCCCTTTACACTTTAACACTCACGGTGGGAGCATTATTCATCAAATAGTAAAATCTTGAAACTTAATAAAACAAATATAGAAGAGATGCATGACTACCAGTGGTACAACAGTGCCCTTGGGTCAAACATTTGCTATACTAAATACCAAATAGTCTCCAGTTTCCAGCAATAAAACATGTTTTCATTTGCTTTCAGCACTATTGGAATGCCTATATTGTAGCCTTTAGTCCAAGAGGTATAATTATAGCTATCAGTTCACTGATAATGGATGTTGTAAGTGGACATTCAGACCAATTAGAAAGAGGGATAGCTGGAAGAAAATAGTCAACAGAAGGAAGGCCTTTAACGATACAAACCCATCAAGGACATTTGGAGCAATAGATGCAGGTTTCCTTAAGTGCATATGAATGATCTTGGGAAGCGTTGTTGACACTGGGATGAGGGGAAAAACTTCAACTGGAGAAACCCGGATGATGAAAGTTAACCTATTATTTTTCTTGCTCAAAGTCACCCAGTGAGTACCCACTGTGATCAGAATGGGTCTTGTCAGAAGGGCAGACCTCAGCACTTCCTTCCAGAGCACACATTTTCATACTATCTACTCTGACTTGGCTGGTGTGAGATGATATCTCTTTGTTGCTTTGATTTGCATCTCTCTTAGGGAGTCCTGGTATGGCACTGTGGGTTAATGCACCAGACTGCAAAGTCATTTGAACTGCAAGTTTGGGGGTTCAGGCTCATCAGCTGCTCCTCGGAAACCCTATACAGGGTCGCTGTGGGTCGAAATCGACTCAACAGTACTTCACACAAACAACAACAACAACTCTGACTTTCAGTGTCCTGCAGGATCTCTTCACCCACACTTCCTCCAGACTCTTGGTTGCCACACTCCAACTGCAGAAGCCATTTTTCCATTCCCTAAACCTCTGGTAGCGTAGTGGTTACGAATCGGGCTGCGAACCTTAAGGTCAGTGGTTCGAAACTACCAGCCGCTCTGCGGGAGAAAGATGAGGCTTTCTACTCC
>NW_006408788.1:1344865-1356893 GCF_000296735.1 Chrysochloris asiatica | reverse complement strand
CAACAACAACAACAACAACATGTCACTATTGGAGACAATTCTGCTCATTACTTGGCTGTTGTTGCTTGTTTATTGAGAAGCAATTGTTAAATACAGACAACTCTGGTGTCTATTTGGGTTGGAATTCTATCCCTACCTTGCAATGTCTGATCAACTAGGGGCAAGATATTTTAAGTTCCTAATGTTTTGATATATTGCTGTCATCCTCATTAGTAAAATGGGGATGGAAATAGTATTTCCTTCATAGAGATGTTCAGAATCAATCTAAATAAATCACTGAGGACAGTGTATGACACAAAATAAACACCAAATAAATATTTTTAGCATGATTAGGAGGTAATGAGGGATCTGTGACAGAATGCTTGCCTTCCACACAGGAGAGTCTAGTTTGATTCCCTGCCAATGGACCACACGTACAGCCTCTACCTCTCTTCCAGTGAAGGTTCTTATGTTGCTATGGTACTGAACAGGTTTCAGCATAGCTTCCAGATGAGGGAAAAAGGCCCACTGCTCTTCTTCCAACAATCAGTCAATGGAAATGCTATGGACCACAATGTAGGACCTAGTACCCTTTTGTTCCATTTTGTATGGGCTTGCTGTGAGTCACAAGTTGACTTGATGGCTGGTAACAACCACAACAGCAATATAATTATTATTTTCCTCATCCACTAGAAAGAAACCTTGATGGGTAAGCACTCAGCTGTTAACCAAAATGTTCGCAGTTCCAACTCATGAGCTGCTCTGTGGGAGGAAGATGGTGGCAGTCCGCTTCCATCAGGATTATGACCTGGGGAATTTTGTGGGGCCATTCTTCTAGGTTCTATAGAGCCCAGATGAGTGGAATTTGGCATGATGGTAATATGATAATTAGTTGTCTCTACCAAAGGAGTTTTGGTGTGGTGCTATAGAATAACCACTGGACCACAAGTTTGGTTACAATCACAAGGTTAGTGGTTCAAATTCACCAATTGCTCCTTGGACATCCTAAAGAGGTTGCTATGAGTTGGAATGGACTGCACAGCATT
This sequence comes from Chrysochloris asiatica, assembly GCF_000296735.1. NCBI lineage: Eukaryota > Metazoa > Chordata > Mammalia > Afrosoricida > Chrysochloridae > Chrysochloris > Chrysochloris asiatica. The sequence continues at coordinate 1,355,868 of NW_006408788.1, read as the reverse complement.
TAGCAACAACCATTAGAATGATAAGAGAAAGACTCTTAGCTCTCTAACCAAAACCCAAACCAATCCATTGCTGCCAAGTTGATTCCAATTCATTGGAACCTCTAAGAACAGTAGAAATCCTGCTCTGGAGGATTTCTGAGACTGAGAATCTTTATGAGAACAAGGCCCTGTATCTTTTTCTTGTGGAGCAACTGATGAATTTCAGCCATCAACCTTATTTACTTCAAAAGGTCAATGTGAACTCCCCAGTGTATATATATCACAGTGTTCAGTAACGTACACACAAAGAAGGAACCTTAGCAGTGCTGTGCATTAAGCATTGGGCTGCTAGTCACAAGGTCAGCACTTCAAAATCGCCAGTCCTTCTTTCTGAGAAAGATAATTCCACAAGATGCAGACTGACTAATTTCACTCAACATAATTTCCTCAAGGTCCATCCATGTTATGCGGTGGCTTACAGTTTCCTTGTTGTTCTTCAAGGTAGCATAATATTCCATTGTGTGTATGTACCACAGTTGGTTTATCCATTCTTCAGTTGATGGCCACGTAAGCTGTCTCCATCTTTTTGCTATTGTAAATAGTGTTGCTATGAACATTGGTGTGCATATATCTTCTCTCATATTTCTTGTGGGTAAATACCAAGTAGAGGAATTGCAGGATCATAAGGTTTTTCTATTCTCAACCTTCTGAGGTAGCACCATATTGCTTTCCAGAGAGGTTGGACCATTTTGCAGTCCCACCAGCAATGCAGGAGTGTCCCAGTCTCTCTGCATCCTCACCAACATCTATTGTCCTCTACTTTTTTGATCTTTGCTGTTATTGCTGGTGTGAGATGATATCTCATTGTTGTTTTGATTTGAAGATGCAGACTCTTGGCAACCCTAAGGAACAGTTTCTATTCTGGCCTACAGCATCACTATGAGACAGAATGGAGTTGATGGCAGAGGGTCTGATATTTTGGGTTTTGGTATCTACTCAATAAATATTGGCTGAATAATTGTTTTTTATATAACAGCGTACTTAGAGAAAGACAGGATATTTACAGGCAACTAGATCTGAAAAAGTAATCTAAGTTAGTGATGGGGAAAAAAAAGAAAGCATGATTATGTAATGATGGAGGAAGACACTGTAAACTGTTAGCACAATTAGCTGTAACCTAGTATTAATGAGGCCAAGGTGATAGGTTTGACACCTCTGTATGTCCTGTTTAGGTTTATTCTCTACTAGCATCATTTGATCAGCTCTCCTTGCTTTCCTTGTCTTATGCATCAATGCCTAGATTCAGGAAGAGAAAGAGAATACAGAAATAAACACCTATCCACTTTGGCCTAGGCAAATCCATCTGAAAGACCATTCCTAAAAACACAGGAATACATGATGAGAGAGTTCAGTACTAGTCCTCCAGCAAGTTCAGCTAACCAAGCACATGGAATTCCATACCAGTAATATTTCCTGTGCTTTAAGCTGCTGTTGTTAAACGCTGTCAAGTCAGTTCTGACTCATAGCAACCCTTTATAGGGTTTCTAAGGAGCAGCTGGTAGGTTTTGAACTGCCGACCTTGTGGTTTGCTGTCCAGTGCTTATCCTACATCATCACACTTGTTAAATGCTGTCAAGTCTATTCCGACCCTTGGCAACCCTGTATAGGGTTTCCAAGAAGCAGCTGATGAGCTTGAACCGCCTACCTTGCAGTTCAAATGACTTTGCAGTCTGACGCTTTAGCCCACAGCGCCACACCAGGACACCACAGTAGTAGTGCTTTAAGTCCTCCTCCTGAAATTGAAATTGGGATCTGAGAAATTGGAAAAGATTAGCCTTCTCCTTTCCTGAAATATTTTTAGCTGCCACCAGGTGGTACTAGGTAAGCACAGCCAAACCTGCCAATGGAGCTATAAATGAAGCATTGCCAAGAGCAGGAGCAAACATTGTTTTTTTCTTCAGTGTAACTTCTCAAAATATAAATATTGTGCAAGACAGAATCAGTATCACTGCCATTCTTGGCTGAGAGACTTTTAAAAAATGTCTGGTTTTCTTTAAAATTTAAATGGCTAAGATTTTCCAGAAACTTCATCTTCCTGTGATTTAGAGTTTTCAATTCCAGGCAATTTTGTTGTCTTTTTCAGTAAGTCCTGAGGATGTCAGAGCTCTATGAAATTCTTTCCAATTTCCCTTGAACATTCCCCAGGCATTTCATCAGTGATTTTTCTTCTTCTTCTATTTTTCCTGCCTCACTCATATCTACTTGTTTTTACCTGTCTCAATGGATTCATCTTTGAAACGGGCACAGTAATACATGCATCACCAGGTTTGGCAAAAACAAAAGCATTCCAAATCTCTGAGTAAGTATTCAAGAGAAGATAGCTAACCATTATCATAAGGATCCCTGGTGGTAGAACGGCAAGCTCACTGGGCTGTGAACTGAAAGGTCAGTGCTAAAAACCTACCAGTCATTCGCTGGGAGAAAGAAGAGGCAGTCTGCTGCAGTATATATTGACAATATCAGAAAGCTATGGCGTTCTCTGTCCTTCAGGGTCACTGTCAACAGGAAGTGGCTTGATGGCAGTGGATAAATTATTGTCATTCTCCTTATGCCTGTTTTCAATTAATCTTTGCAGCAAAAAATCGGCCTAGTTCATTTTCTTTGAGGCATTCCAAAAATGTCTGGGATTATCCAGACAGTGTTCTGGTGTACAGCTGCAAGAAACACCAATAGAAAGAAGAGTCCCATTGTCTTGTGTGTCATCTCTGCAATTCCACAACTGTCTTCTGCTCTAATCTGTTCATTTCACTTTCACTTGTTCAGCGCAGGATGTACCCATGATTCTAGGCGTCAAGTACGGCTTTCTCTTTCTCCTTGGTCAATGGGAAGTATCTTCTTTGCTCTACCTCAAACTTCTTACTTATAACTTAAATAGCTGTCCACTTCTATTTGACTTCCTGCTGTATGTTTACTATTTTTCTTTAAACTTTTTCATTTTGTTATTGTTATTGACAGTTGTTGTCAAGTGTACTGCAAATAATGGCACCCTCATGTGTGCAGAGTACACCTGTTCCATAGAGTTTTTGCAGCTGTGAACTTTCAGAAACAGATCATGACGCCTGTCTTCCAAGGCACTTCTGGGTGGATTCGAGCCATCAAGCATTAGGCTAGTAGTTAGTTGGGAAGCATTTCACTGTTTACACCACCCAGAGACTTTAGTCAAACGTCCATTTTTGATGCACATGTATGAAATAATCCTACCTCTTCTCTTTCTCTCTATTACTCTTTAAAGTATTTTTGGCACCAAAATTTTATTATCTTTGTGATTATAAGACAAATTGTCATACAGAGTCAGTGACTTCATGAGAAGAGTATATGAGGAGGTTCAAAAAGTTAGTAGAAAAATGGAATGAAAAGATAATGAAACTTCCTCCCAAACTTTTTGAAGTCTCCTCATGAAGTATTTTTGGCCTCCCTCTTTGCAATGTACCTGACAACATCTACAAATGTTTTTAGCAAAGTTTCCCACCTATGCTGAGAGGAGGACTGCACTAAGCCAGAGAGTCTTTAAAGTCCTTTAAGAAGCCCTGGTGGAAATGTATAATAGGAAATGGGCTGTTAACTACAAGGTCAGAGGTTCAAACCCACCCGTCGCTCCATGGCAGAAAGATGAGGCTTTCTGTTCGTGTGGTAAAGATATAAAGTCTTGGTGACCCTCGACAGGATCACTATGAATCAGAATTGACTCAATGGCCATGGGCTTAAAGTCCTTTAAAGTCATCTGGGGAGGGGGCAAGATGGAGGTGGGAGTTCAGGTAACTATTGTTAGATTGGCATAGTATCCACTAACATGTTAATCCATGCACAATGGACTCAGGCCATTGTTATCTGGTGTGTTTTCATTGGTCAGCCTTCCTCTCTAGACTTGCTCAGCATCACAACAATACCATTGACACATGTACACTGGCTGCACAAGAGTTGCACTGACTGGTGATCGAACCCCGCTGTCCCACACGGATGGTGAGAAATCTACCAATGAGCCACATTGTCTTCCAGGCACAGGTGCTGGTACTGTGTTGTTAAGCACCGTTGAGTCGATTCCAACTCACAGCTAACCTGTATAGGGTTTCTGAGGAACGGCTGATGAGTTTGAACCACAGATCTTGCAGTTCAAATTGACCTTCCGGTCCAGTGCTTTATCCTACAGTGCTATACAAGGGACACGTAGTATTAATAAATAATTTCTTGCAAAGATTATACATTAGCTAATCAAACATCTCTAGGTGAAATTGGTTCAAATCCTAATGTTACTTCAAAATATATTAGTTTAAAAACTAAAAGTAGGCTTAGATAATATTGAGACAATATTGAAATCAGCATCACTGTATGCCCTTGAAACATGCTCTTTTCTTTCCTTCCTTTCTCAACCTATTTATTTATTCATTTATTTTTAATAGTCCTACTTAACAGATTCTACAAAGAGCAGCCACTAAACATAGCTTGCACATTTTCCCTCTAAACTCTATAGTTTGGTTTAAGGCAATGTGGTCATTTTCTTATTTCATTTTCTCTTGGGCAATATAGCAATACATATTTATTTTGTTCTATCTCTAAGGAGTAGCTGAGCTGGGGTCAATAAAAAAATCAATGTAACCATTCACACAAGTTGTGTGGTCCATTTCTGACAATCCTTAAATACTATAACATAGCACTTTTATTTAGAAACAAACAAACCAAAACCAAGAGAAGAACCCAGACACACAGCTATTTATATATATACATGAGTTCTCATTCCAAACTGAGCAAATACAGAATTCTAAGAAAGTGAATCATGTGTGAATACAGACCGTAGAATTCAAATGAATTTTCCAGTAGCTGAGGTTATAAATATGTCATCATATAAGTGATATTCATTATAGGGCAAAGGAGTCCTGGGTGGTGCTGCAGATTAATGTGCTGGAGAGCAAGGTCAGTTTGAATTGCAAGATCTGCGGTTCAAATTCACAAGTCACTCTTCACAAACCCTATACAGGGTCACTATGAGTTGGAACTGACTCTATAGCACTTAACAACAGCAAAAAAAAGGTCAAAGGAACTTTCTAGAAATAGTGACAAGCTGGAAAAAGGACCACAGATTCTAAGGGGTAAAGCTTTCTTACCCTCAGTGAGAAGGTTTCTTCAAAGTTTACTGAAATTCTTTATTGTGTCAGTGTGCACCATTACCCTCTGTAGTATATTTCATGTGGCTTTGATGCTGGCAACCATGCCACCAATATTTAAAATACCAGCAAGGTTATCCACGGTGAACAGATTGTGCAAATTTGGCAGAGAATAAGGAAGGCCATAAAAGAATCAACGTATTTGAGTAATGGTGCTAAAAAAGAATATTCAAGGTATCAAGGAAGGCCAGAAAAACAAACATCTGTGTTGGAAGAAGTACAACCAGAATGATCCTCATAACAGCATCGCTCATTATTTGGAAACATTTTAAGGAGGGACTAGGAGCTCTGGTAGCATAGTGGTTATGAATCGGGCTGCAAACCTTAAGATCAGCAGTTCGAAACTATCAGCTGTTCCATGGGAGAAAGATGAGGCTTTCTGCCCCTGTAAAGATTTACAGCCTTGGAAACCCTGTACAGGGTCGCTATGAGTCAGTTCCAACTCCACAGCACATAATCACCATCACCAGGTTCTGAAGAAGAACATCGTGCTTGGTAAATTGGAGGGGCAATGAAAAAGAGGCAGATCCTCAATGAGATCTGTTGGCACTGTGGCAGCAGCAATGGGCCCAAGTGTAAAACTGATTATGAGGAAGGCACAGGACTGAGCAGTATTTTGTTTTGTTGTGCATACGGTTGCTAAGAGTCAGAACCAACTCGATGGAACCTAACAACAAACAAGAAATATTCCATAGAGTTTTCATGGCTGTGAACCCTGGGATGCAGATTGCCAAGTCTTAAGTCCAAGGCATTCAAACTGTCAATCTTGCTTAGTATCTTAGCACTTAACTCTTTGTACCACTTAGGGATACCTCCGATTAAGGTAACTGGCATCACCTGGCACCAAGTTACCATGGAGGAAATGGTATTTCTTAAGTGGTATCTGGTGTTTATCATGAGTTTGGATTAGTGAAAACATTGCTCCATAGAGTTGCTGTTGTAATAAGCTTAGAGATACTGTTTTTATAAAAGGAAATACTTTTGTGTTAGATTTAGGGGAAAAGTCAGCAGGGGGAAAGGCAATCTTCAAAGAAGCCACCTCTTGACTAACTACATCCTGTTTTTGTTCACTAAACCCACTAAATCAACAATAGCAGCTACTCACAGGTGACAACAAATATTAAGCAAGCCCTGGCACAGCCTACATTTCTTTCCCTCTCCCGGACTGACATGCAGAGTTCAAGGTGATAATAAGGTTTATGATGGTTTATATTTCTCCTGTGATTTCTCTTCCAGAGAAATCTAGAAAGACTTGTGGCACCATGGTGGTACAGTAGTTATAACATGGAAGTTCAAACTTCCCAGCCTTTCCATTGGAAAAAGATCTGGCAATCAGCTCACCACAAAGCTCTATACAGCCATGCAAACTCTGTGGGGGCATTTATAGCCTATCCAATGGACTCACACTTGACAAGGGTTGTGATGATGGTACAGGACTGGATCGTGTTTTGTTCTATTGTGCATGGGTTGACTAGGAGTCTGAATCTACTCAGTGACACCTACCAGCAGAAACATGGGTTGCTGAAGACCTGATGTGAGACTGTAGGATAAACACGGGACAGCTAATCACATGGTCGGCAGTTCTAGGGATTCATATGAAATAGACGGTACTTAACCACAACAAAATGGGGTTCCTATGAATTGGAGTCTATTTGATGGCAGTTTTTATGTTTTGGTTTGCTTTTGATTCAAAGAGAATTTTTAAGAAGTTGAGTTCAGCCCTGAACAAACTAAATACATACAAAAAATAATATTTTTATTTGAAGACTTTCAAAATCAAGGAGTCCTGGTATGGTGCTATGGGTTAATATGCTGGGATGCAAAATTTGAACCCTATACTGGGTCTCTATGGGTCAGAAGCGACTCGACCACATTTAACAACAACCATGTATAAACTGCTCCTGTCCATATAGGTTGATCACAGTAAAAGGGAAGGGCAGGGTTCAAATAATCATCTTAACATTAGCCAAACATTGATCTTCTTTTCCCTCCTCTTGTTAAGGCCAGTTGTAACCAGTCCGTTGGTTTGTTGTTATGTGCCAACTAGTTGATTCCAACTCATTGTGACCTTATGCACAAAAGAACAAAACAACTGCTTGGTCCCTGTCATCCTCACAATTGTTGTTAACCTTGAACTCATTGCTGCTGTCACTGTGCCAACCCATTTTGTTCACGGGGGAGGGCTTCTTTTTCATTGACATTCCAAATGACCTAGCATGATATCCTTTTCCAGGGACTGGTCCTTTCTGAGAGTATGTCTGAAGTACAAGAGAGACAAAGTCTCTCAATCCTGACTTTCAAGGAATATTCAGGCTGAACTTCTTTGTACAAAGACTTGTTTGTTCTTTTGATGATCCATGGTACTTTTAACATTTTCTCCAACACCATGATTCAAATGCATTAATTTGTCTATTGACTTCTTTACTCATTGTCCAACTTTCATATGAATATGCGATTATTCAAAACACCATGATGTGGGGCAGAAGGACTTTAGTCCTCAACCTAACATATTTGTTCTTGAACACTTTTAAGAGTTCTTGTGTGGAAGATTTGCCTAATGAAATAGGTTGTTTGATTTCTTGACTGCTGCTTCCATGAGTGTTGATGGTTGATCTGAGCAAAATGAAGTCTTTAACAAGTTCAATCTTTTCTCCATTTATCTTGATGTTATTTATTGGTCCAGTGGTGAGGATGTCTGTTTTCTTTACATTGAGGTGCAACCCATACCAAAGGCTGTGGTCTTTGATCTTTATCAGTTCACTATTTTAAGTCCTCTTCCTTTAGAGCAAGCAAGGTGGTATCAGCTACATATCACAGGTTTTTAAAGACTCTACATCCAATCCATGGATTTCAGATTGAAGAATTTGGTAGAATTCACCAACTTCATCATCATAGGCTTTTGTAGTTGAAGCTAAATTCAACTAATACTTGTACTAACTGACCTTCCTTTGTTTTCTTTACATTGAGGTGCAACCTATAATGAAGGTTGTGGTCTTTGATCTTCATCAGTTGTATCATTTTCATATCATAAGTTGTTAATGAGTCTTCCTCCAATCCTCATGGCACATTCTTCATATAATCCAGCTTCTTGTATTATTTTCTCAGCATACAGATTGAATAAATATGGTGAAAAAATACAATTTTGGGGCACCTTTCCTTATTTTAAGACATTCAGTGTTCCCTTGTTCTGTTTGGACAACTGCCTCTTAGTCTACATACAGGTTACTCAGGAGCACAATTAAGTGTTCTGGAATACTCAATCTCTGCAATGTTGTCCATAATTAGTCATGATCCACACAATCAAAAGCCTTTGCATAAACAATAGAGAACACTCAAACATCTTTCTAGTATTCTCTGCTTTCAACCAAGAATCATTTCATGTCAGCAGTGATAGATACCCCTCATTCCACATCCTCTTTGGAATCTGGCCTGAACCTCTGACAGCTCCTTGACAATGTACTACTGCAGCCATTTTTGCATTATCTTTAGCAAAATTTTACTTACATGTGGTATTAATGATATTGTCTGATGGTTTCTGCATTCTATTGGGTCACTTCTTTTTAGAAAAGTCACAAATATGGATCTCTTCCAATGAGTTGGATAGGTAGGTAGGTGTCTTCCAAGTTTCTTAGCATAGATGAGTTAGTGCCTCCAGTGCTGCATCAGTTTGTTGAAGGATTTCAATCTGTATTCCATGAATTCCAGGAGCCTTGTTCTTTGCCAAAGCTTTTAGAGTACGTTGAATTCTTCCTTCAGTATAATTGGCTCTTGACCACATTCTACCTCTTGAAATTGTTGAACATCCACCATTTCTTTACTTCTTCTTTTTTTTTTTTTTTTGTACAGTTATTCCCTCCATCTTATTTTAATGCTTTTTGCATTATTCAATATTTTTCCCACTGTCGTTGTTGTTATGTGCCTTTGAGTTTGTTCTGATCCGTAGCGACCCTATATAGGGTTTCTGAGGAGCAGCAAGTGAGCTTGAACTGCTGATCTTGCAGTTCAAACGGCTTTGCAGTCTGACACATTAATTCACAGCACCACACTAGCACACCATCTTGCCCATAGAATCCTTCAATATTGTAAGTAGAGGTTTGCATTTTTTCTTCAGTTCCCTCAACTTGAGAAATGTTAAGCATGTTCTCCCATTTTTGTTTTATAAGTCCACATATTTGCACATTTGATTATAATATTTAATTTTGTCTCCTCAAGTTGCCCTTGGAAGTTTGCATTCAGCTCTTTTACCTCCTCGTTTCTGCCATTTGTGTTAGCATCTCTATGCTGTAGAGCAAGTGTCAGTGTCTCTTCTGACGTCCATTTTGGTCTTTTCCTTCTTTCTTGTCTTCTTAATGACCTTTTACTTTCTTCCTGTATAATGTTCTTGATGTCATCCCATAATTCTTCTGGTCTTCTGTCTTTAGTGTCTAATGCATTAAATCTGTTCTTCAGATGATCTCTAAACTGAGGTGGGTGGGTTATGTTCAAGGTCATATTTTGATTCTTGTGGACATGTTTTAATTTCTTAATCATAACAGCAGTTGATGGTCTGTTCCACAGTCTGCCCCTGGCCTTGTTTTGACTGATGATATGGTGTTTTTCCATTGTTTATTTCCACAGATGTAATTGATTTGATTTCTGTGTGTTCCATCTGGAGAGGTCCATGTGTATAGTCATCTTTTATGTTGATTTTTTTAAAAAGTATTTGCAATGAAGAAGTCATTGATCATGCAAAATTTTATCATGGGAACTCCATCATAATTTCGATCACCAAGGCAATATTTTCCAACCACTGATCTTTTTTCCAACTGTTGAATTCCAGTCACCAGTAATTATTAATATGTCTTTCTTGAATGTTTGATCAATTTCAGATTGAAGAAGTTGGTGTTGTTGTGAATAGATAAACTTCTAGTTCAAACCGACCTTGAATCCAATGCATTAAACCACAGCACCACACCAGGAAGAAGTTGGCAGAATTTTCCAACTCCATCATCACCGGCTTTTCTTGGTGGTGCATAAATTTGAATAATACTTGTAACAACTGGTTTTCTTTGTAGGCATATGGATGTTATCCTATTGCAGCCAGTACTGTACTTCAAAATAGATCTTGGAAATTTTTTTTGATGAAGAATGTGATGCCATTCCTTTTAAGTTTGTCATTCCCAGCATAGTAAATCATGTGATTGTCAGATTCAAAAAGTCCAATATTAGTCATTTTCAGCTCACTGATGCTTAGGATATTGATGCTTATGTGTTCCATTTCATTTTTTTGTTTACTTTAGGTTTGTGTAATTTTTTTCAAGTGCTATCCCACTACCGCCTGCCCTTACAGTAATACCAACTCATAGGTACCCTATAGGAGAGAGTGGACTTGCTCCATAGAGTGTCTGAGGCTTTAAATATTTTTGGAAGCAGACTTCCAAAAAGTTCTCCAGAAGAGCAGCTGACATTTCAGTTAGTAGCCCAATGTTTAGCAGAGAGCACTTCTGTAGCTTCTTTCACGTGCTCTGTTGTTGTTGTAGAGTGTTGTTGCTTCAATTCTGACTCATAGCAACCTCAGGTAGGGTTTATGTAGTGTGGCTATTGGGTTTGAACCTCCAACCCCGAGATTACCAGTCCAGTGCTGATCCTACCTCACCACATAAGGACTCCTTAAAGTGCTATGTTTTTGTTGTTGCTAAGTATGTTGAGGAAATAATCCAAGAAGTTGGGTTATATGAATAAAAACATGGCATCAGGATTGGAGGAAGACTCATTAACAATCTGTGATATGCAGATGATACAACCTTGCTTGCTGAAAGTGAAGAG
>NW_006408788.1:1340386-1344305 GCF_000296735.1 Chrysochloris asiatica | reverse complement strand
TATTATCAGGAGGGACTGGTCACTGGAGAGGGATATCATGCTTGGTAAGGTGGAAGGTCAGAGAAAAAGAGGAAGACCCCCAATGAGATGGATTGGCTAAATAGCAGCATCGATGGACTCAAGTGTGGCAACAGTAGTGAGGTTGGCCCAGGATCTGGCAGTGTTTCATTCTGCTGTGCATAAGGTCGCTATGGGTCGGTACTGACTCAATGGCACCTAACAACAACAAGTGCCATCAGCTGGGTTCCAACTCATAGTGACCCTGTATAGGTTTTATAAGGGATGACTCATCAGTTTGAACCTCCGACCTTGCAGTTAGAAGTCCAATGTTTATTCTACAGTCTCATACCAACTCTCATGTGCTATGCTGTTGTTGTTGTTAAGTGCTGTTGATTGAACCGCTGACCTTGCAGTTCAAATGGCTTTGCAGTCTGGCACATTAACCCACAGCACCACACCAGGACTACATGTACTATGGTGGTGGCTGTGTGCCTTGGAGTCGGTTCCAACTCATAGCAACCCTGAACAGGGTTTCTGAGGCTGTGAATCTTTACAGGAGCAGAATGCCTCATCTTTCTCCCACGGAATAGCTAGTAGTTTTGAACTGCTAAGCTTGTGGTTTGCAGCCCGATTCGTAACCACTATGCTACCAGAGCTGCTTCCATGTGCTATAAGTCTACTGAAAATTGAAATTCTGTGATTTTACTTTCCCTTTCAGTTTACCTCTGGAATATGCATTTCTTTTACATTTCATGTTTTCAGCTTCATCAGTAAAGATTCATAGCATGTTCATCATCACACAGATGAGAATACTCAGAGGCAGAACTGTTCAATTCCCTGCCATCCTTATGGTTAAGTTACTGGGGAGTGGAAAGAACATAATCTTCTTGAAGAAATAGGATTCTTAAGAAATATGAAGGACAATGGCTAAGGAAGACTGCAGAAAAATTCATGCATTTAAGTTATGGTGTTGGAGAAGAATGTAAAAAGTACGATGGACTAACTTGGACATTGGCTACCCAAAATGGGGAGGGGGGGCTTCAAAGGCAAGAAGTGCCTGGCTTACAAGCTTTCAAGAGGGAACCTAGCTCCAGAGGGTGTGGAGGAAGGTAGAATATCCACTAAGTAGTAGCCAATCTGTCTAGGGTCTGATGAAAGGAAATGAGGCTAGGTCTCTTGTGATACAATAGTGAAAACTTGTTATCAGGACTGATTGTGAGGGTTGGAAATGTAAAGGTAGACTTTTTTAGCAAGGAGGGGAGTGATTAACTTTTTCAGTTTAGGAGCAGAGGTCCCTGGGACCATCAAGGGAGAAGAGCGGAGAGCAGGACCCTACCCTGAGAAACAGTGATGTCAGAGATGGAGGCAGAGACAATGACGTAGAGAGATGGAGTGTCTGAGGACTTTAGACCCAGAGAGGGCGAGGGGCTGTGTGCTGATGACTGGGGGTAGGGTGGGGGGGGCAGGCTTGCAGGACATACCCTGTGATTGGTTGATGATGCATGGAGGGGATTGTAACCATGGCAATGAAAAGATCTACGATAGGATGAATGTAAAACTAATGTTCTCTCATGTAAACTATCACATAATTCACAATATAACATTAAACAACAACAACAACAAAACAGTACCATGGACTGACAGAAGAACAAATAAATCTGTGTTGGAAGAAATGCAACCAGAATGCTCCTTATAAGCCAGGATGGCAAGACTTACTCTGTCATACTTCAGACATATTATCAGTAAGGACCAGTCCCTGAGAGGGAAATCATATTAGGTAAAGTAAAGGTCAGAGAAGAGAGGAACAACCCCCCCTCCCCCCAGTGCCATGGATTGGTATACCAGCAGCAGCACTGGACTCAAGCTTAACAATGATTGTGAGAATGACGTAGGACCAGCCAGAGTTTCATTCTGTTGTGTATAAGATCTCATATTTCCAAAGCACCTTACAGCAACAACAAAGAAATATGAAAACAGAATCCCAAAGGAGGTCCCCACATTTCTGCACGCATGTTAATGGCTTTAATCAAGTCACATACCTAAGTGCTAACTTTGTTATTTAAAAAAATAATAATCCTCAGAGTGCTAGGACATGAGAGGAAAAGGACAGTTCATTTTTCTTTATACCTTTAATTAGATATATTGTTACTCTTATTTCTTTTACTAAGTAATGTACCACCACTCATCTGTCAGTTTGTCATACTAGGGTGGCCTGTGTGTTGCTGTGATTCTGAAAGCTATGCCACGGGTATTTTAAATATCAGCAGAGTCACTTGTGGTGGACAGTTTTCACTGAGCATCCAGATGAAGACAGACAAGGAAGAAGGAGAGACGATGACTTACAAATACTTAGTCACTGCAAACCTTATGAAAAGCCTTGGAATACTATGAGCACCTGATTATTGAATATTGAAATATGATGAAGAGAAGTAGAATATTGTCAGATATAGTGCCGGAAGGTGAGTCCCTCAAGTTGGAAGGCACTCAAAACATGACTTGGGAAGAGATGCCTCAAAGGAGAGTTGACAGTGATGATGCAAATGGAGTAAGGTCTTCAGGTCCTTCATTTGCTAATGGCATACAACTCAGAATGAAAAGAAACAGCTGTTGGCAGTTCAAGCTCACCAGCTACTCCTTGGAAACCCTATACAGGGTCACTATGGGTTGGAATCGACTGGATGACACTTAACAACAACAATAGTAACATGGATTGTAAGAAGTATGAATCTAGGAAAATTGGGAATTGTCAAAAATAAAATGGAACACATAAGCATCTATATCCTAAGCATTACTGAGCTGGAATGGACTGGTATTGGCCATTTTGAATCAGACAATCACATGGTTTACTATGCCAGGAAAGATAAATTGGCGAGGAATGGCATTGCATTCATTATCAAAAAGAACATATCATGATCTGTCTTGAAGTACACTGCTGTCTGTGACAGGATAGTATCTGTATGCCTACAAGGAAGACCAGTTTATACCACAATTATTCAAATTTATGCACCAACCATTAAAATTGGTGATGATGGATTTGAAAAATTCTACCAACTTCATCAGTCTGAAATTGATCAATAGTGCAATCAAGATGTATTGGTAATTGCTGGCTATTGGAATACAAAGTTAGGAAACAAAGAGGAAGGATCAGTAGTTGGAAAATAATGGCCTTGGTGATAAAAATGATGCTGAAGATTGCATGGTAGGATTTTGCAAGATCAAGAACTTCTTCATTGCAAATACCTTTTTTAAAAAATACAAAAAGATGGCTATTAACATGGACGTCACCAGATAGAATACACAGAAATCAAATTGACTACATATGTGGAAAGAAACGGTGGCAAAGCTCCATATCATTAGTCAAAACAAGTCCAGGGGTACACTGTGGAACAGATCATCAATAACTCATATGCAAGTTCAGCATGAAGCTAAAGAAAATTAAAACAATTGCACAAAGGCCAGACTATGACCTTGAACATATCCCACCTGAGCTTCAAGATAATCTCAAGAACACATGTGTTGCATAGACACTAATCAAAGGCCAGAAAAATTGTGGGGTGACATAAAAAACATCATAGAGAAAAAAAGTTAAAGGTTATTAAAAAAAAACAAGAAACAGAAAAAGACCAAAATGGTTGTCAGAAGAGACTCTGAGACCTATTCTCCAGTGTAGCAAGGTTAAAGCCAATGGAAGACATGAGGAGGTAAAAGAACTGAATAGAAAATTTCAAAGGACAGCTCGAGAAGACAAAGACAAATATTATAATGAAATGGGCAAAAATCTGGAGTTAGAAAAACAAGAGGGAAGAATTCACCCAGCATTCCTCAAGCTGAGGGAACTGAAGAAAAAATTCAAGCCTCAACCAGTAATGCTTAAGGATTCTCTGGGCAAAATATTGAATGATGCAGAGAAAATCAAAAG